>NW_006798732.1:1881772-1909862 GCF_000442215.2 Lipotes vexillifer | reverse complement strand
CCTACACCCACTCCTTAACTCAGCCGTGTTACATCAATCTAAACGCCATCTGGTATTGAGTGTGTACGTGAATGGGTCTTTTTGTGAAAATTAGTCTAATCGGCATTCAGGGTTGTTGTGGCCTGAATGTTGGTAATTCCTCGCAGTTCATATGCTGAAGTCCTAAACCCCAAGGTGATGGTATTAGAGGCGGGGGGCGGGGCTTTGGGAGGTGATTAGTTCATGAAGGTGGTGCCCTCATGATGAGATTAATGTCCTTACAAAACAGACCCCAGAGAGGTTTCTCGCCTCTTTCTGCCACGTGGGGAGACAGTCATCTATGGACCAGAAAAAGGGTCCTCACCAAACCCTGAATCTGCTGGCACTTTTATCTTGGACTTGCCAGCCTCCAGAACTGGGAGAAATAAGCATTTGTCCTTTAAGCCACCCAGTTTGCATCCTGGCGTCCCTGGGCTCATTCTTAAAGCTCAGAGCCAGTTGGGTGCCCCATCCTGGGCCCCCTCCTTTGGTGGACGCCGCTGGACTCCTTTCTCAGCCTCTGTGCCACCCGCTGGGCGTGTTCAGCCCCAGAGCACTCCCAGGGCTCTGCTCTGTTCATGCTCAGGCCCCTTTGTCGGGTGCTGGAGGCCACCACTGGCCGAGGCTCGTCACCCCCCGTGCTGCCCAGGTGCCTCTTTGTCTCCTGCAAGGGACAACACTTGGGAACATGGTTTCTGACTTGGGTTCAGCCTTATTTTGAGATCCATCTCCCTCTTCTGGGTGTCAGAGTTCTTACTTATAAAGTAAATGGTCTGGACAGATGACCTGTGAGGTTCTCGATTGCCTGTGATTACTGTGAATTAATTCTGAAACATCTGCGTGTGCTATAGTCCTCTAGCTGCATGATCCAGACCAGTGGGGAGGGGACCCTAATGGGAACCTCGTCCGATACGACACAGTGGCCTGTCACCTTCCCGTCAAACCCCTGCACCCAGTCAATGGCTTTGTGGTAAAGGGCATTTCTGAAACCCTCGGCTGATGGCTCTGAGCTGTAAAAAGCACACTCAACACCTGATACTTTTCATGAAGATGAAAGAACTCTCAAGTTCAAGTGACACAGTAGGTTGATATATGCTGATAGTCATAACACCGTGCTTTTCTGTCTTCAGAAGAATTTTTCCCAGTCGTGGCTTTAACCTGACATCCAGACAACAAAGCTCCCTGATGACATTTCATAAGAAAATTTAATAACCCCCTTATTGAGTATTTTTGCTGCAGACTTGGAGTAACCTTTAACAAATGAAGCTTTAGTTGCCGCACTGCCTCAAGAATGTTCTTGCTGTGATGAATGTGTCTAAGTCTGTGTGTCTGTAAAGATGCTGGGGGCGGGGAGGTCACATGCATTGGAAAGACCCCCAGGAAGGTGGCTCTACCAAATCAATGATGCCAAGATACCAGGAATGACTTCCAGGGCTCAGAAACCCAATCGCCCTCTGCCACTAAACTACAAAATATAGAAGAAACCCGTTTCTTCAGATATTTAAATACTAGACACATCTAGACAGCAGAATTGCCCCCTCAAAGATTTCTTTTTAAATGCTCATCTATTTAGAAATTGAATGATGACTTATTGTGGGTCATGGCAGTTGGGAAGGGGGAGGGGTGAAGATGTGGCTGAGCAGCTGGCGTTGTCATGGAAATGAATCCACATTCTATGGCCGGGAAAAATGGATCCAAAACGTCCCCATTTCCTGTGAATATCTCATAAATGTTACAAAACAATGTTTAGTTACTATTTAGCAGAGGATAGTCCAGATGTATAAGCTTGAAGAGAATTTGAAAGACCTGCAGAGAGACTAGGATCTTCCCAAACTGGGGTTCCATTTGCTCTTTGCTCTGATTTATTAGATGATATTACAAATCCCCCTGCAGGAGTTCGCTGCCCTGCTCCTGGGGATCAACAGGAAGTTTGATTTCCTATCATTTTATTATGATGGTTTTAAAGCTCTTTTAAGTAAATGAATGTGTAATGCAAATTTGTATTTTTTTTGTGGTCGTATTGGATAAATACAAAGTTTGAGTTACTTTTTGTCCTTAATTTTTAGAGTTTAATGTTATGACATTTTTTTTCATTTTCAGGTAAGCCAAGCTTAGAATTTTATGATTGACACAAAATAACCGTAAGTGGTACATGCTTCAGGGCATTTGCCTGGTACATGATGTATTTTTATCAAGTAAAAGGTTGTCTAGTGTATATACATATACCCAGTATATATTATATATATTCTTAACACTTATTTGTTCTAACAAAATCTTATGTCCCTTATTATGTACTAAGTCTTATGTGCTAAAAATTCTTTTTGTACCACTGTGTCTGTTGGAAATCAAGCTCTCTGGCTTCCGGATATATTTTTAATTGGGAACAGATACGCCCCTAGACATTTTGAGGAAATTATTTTTGACTGTGGTGTGTGCTCTCTAGACTCTGCACCCCGGTGCCTTTTTTCTGCTCCCCAGGGAGGTGACTGGTGAGACTTAGGGAGGGGCCAGCACAAAGGTCCCGAGGCTGGGGGCGAGGGGTGACAAGTTATGATTCGAGCCAACACCGCCCAGGAAGGCCTGTCCTCAGGGCAGGCCTGAGATGGCCTGGCCCCTGGGGTCTTGTGCACTTGTGTGTCTGTCCCTGTCATGTACGCGATCGTCTTTGCTGAATCTGGACAGGCCCTGGAGCGGGGCGTCCCCTTTAGCCTTGGATTCAGCATCGCCATCGCGGACTCCAGGAAAACCTGTCCATGTGCTCCTACACGAGTGCAGAGATGCTGCCCGTACCCCCAAGCTGCTCTCCGTCCAGCGCTGGCACATCCTGTAACGGGAAGGAGAGGAGGATTGGTGATGCTCCGGGTTAAAAGCCAACTTAGAGGACAAGGAAGATAGGATCAGTGGAGACAAACTCCGCCAAAGCGCCTTTGTTTCTTTAACACTCCGTGTTCTGTGGAGGACGGAAGTGAAATGGCCACAGATTCGGGACCCCGGTGTTCCCCTGCCTGGGACTCTGACTGTCCCCGCGGTGTCTGTGGCCGTGTCTGCATCCAGTTAGGGACCACGTAGAGCAACGTCTCCCGACCACTGACTACACGTAGCAAAGTGAGGAGGGCGCGGGCGCGTGGCACCTGACGTTCTCCCACTTGGGGTGTCTGCGGGGCGCTGTCCCTGGCCTCCCCAGGGACCGCAGTCTGCCCGGCTCTGCTCGAGCTGTTTCTGGTCACGGACACTTATATCAGCCCCTTCTCTTTCCCCCGCATCGGACTTGAAAAGCAACGTCTCCCTCCCTTGTTCGAGGATCTGAAAGGCCAGCTGTCACGAATGAAGACGGGGGAGCTGCACATCCATCCAAGGAAGCGTGTTCTGAAGGCGACTTCCCTTGGCATCTTCGGGACCACAGGGCTGTGGGAGTTGAAGCCCAGACAGAGCGGTTATTGAATGAAGCTGCCCTGTCCTCACTGTGACTCAGACCGTTAGCACTTGCTTTCCCGAGGGGCCCGGTGCTGCAACCCTAGAGTGAGTGGGGGCTTTGCGGACCTCCACCCAGGCCGCAGCATCCCGTTCTCAGGCTCCACGGGGACAGATCGGGCCAAGGTGGGCAGGCCCTGAGGCCAGCGTGGGGAGGGACACCGGCTCCTCCCGGGCTCACTCCCAGCCACACTGCTCTTTGGTAAACGGCCGGGGAAAGAGAGCCCAGGGGAGAGGCAGTCCTCTTCTTGAGTGCAAGGTTGCCGCAGTGGTCTGGTCGGAGCGCTCGGCTTGAGGAGCCTGTGGGAAAAGTAACAGAGCGGAGGTCCAGGTGGACACGAGACAGTGATGGACACTCATGTCTCTTTGTGTCCGGCTGCTCACTGTTGGCACGGACCCTCCACTTGACCTTACCCAGCGGTTCAAGGCTAGGGATTCCACTGCTCATGGGCCAGCGCTGCAGTTTGATTTCAATTTTCTTCCACACGAGAGACTGCACGCGTGAACGAAAATGCTTTACCGTTAGGAGTTTATCCACTAATGATGCATGCTTGTAATGCAGTCTGGCTGAAGCAATGGAAATATTCAAATAAAGAAAAACCTGTCAATAATTACATATCTATGTATACACACGTACCTATATCTACATATCTATAGACAGATAGGTCTCAGAGAGATAGATATTTCTATACCTCCAAAAGCAGCTGCTTTTTTTTTTTTTTTTTTTTTTTTTTTTTTTTTATAGATTAGCTGTTTAAGTGGTCAAGGGCAGTTAAGCTTAATTAATGTGAACTTGGCCCCTGAAGTTAATAAACTCTCCCACGGGGGCTGTGAATTGAGAGGGTGACAGGAAGCAGTCTATTTAATAGCTAATCTGATGGCTAATGCTTTCCTACTGTGTCGTTTTCTAGATTTTGCATACTAACAATGAACTGTTGCTTTGAATTCTTTTAAAATCTAGGTTTAAAACATTTTCTGTTTTGTAAAACTAAAAAAGGAATTAGCACATCTTTCCTGGGAAATGTGAGGTTTTTTGTTTTTGTTTTGTTTTTTTTAACTTAACTATTATAGCATTTTTCTTCTTAACCCAGAAAGCAAACGCCTAACCTTTGGGATTAGTAACACTTTGACTGAGTCACATACTGATTTTGAGTTATCTCAGCTAAGATGAAGGAAAGCCTCATAAAGTGCAGGGGAAGCCCAGGTTCCCTGGCCCCTAAGGCTGTTTTTAGTAGTAAGAGGTTAGAGATCTGTAGCCAGTTTTGGCTTCTGAACCTAACATTAGACAGAATTACAAAGCTTCTTTAGGTACCTAACTTCCTGCCAAGGAGAAAGCTTAAAACTCAAAAACTTAGGGATTTAAATGTATTGATTAAAATTCAGTGGTGGGAAAACAAGGAAGAAGTTTTGAGGATTTGCTTCATAATCACGTGCCGGTCACGACAAACATTTTTTACAACATTTTACTGAGGTAAAGGGAACAAGTCTAAGTATAGAACTCAAGGACATCATACGTACGTAGATAGCCACGTGACCGTCACACAGATCGAGACTTAGCACCTTTCTGTCACTCTGGAAAGTTCTCTTTCTCATTTTGCATCACCACCCCAATGTAACCACTATTTTGAGTTTTTTCACCTAGATTAGTTTAGTCTGTTTTTCAGCTTTCGCTGAAAGGAATTGTATACTACGTTTTCTTGCAGAAGTGTGTCTGGCTTCTTTCACTAGATGTAAATGACTTTAAATTTATATACAGTTGAAATCATTTTTTCCTGTGTGTACCGTTCCATGAGCTTAACGCATACATAGGTTCCTGTAGCCCTCCCGAGCCAGGATGCAGCCCTCTACATCTCCCATTAGACTCAAACACTCCTCCCCCATCCCCGGCCACCAGGGAGCTGTTCTCCATCCCTAGAGTGTTGCCTTTCCCCAAATGTCTTGTAAATCACACATATGTGACCTCTGATACTGGCTTCTCTCACTTAGCACAAGGCATTTGCGACACCTCCATGTGTCGTAATGGTTTCTTCCTTTGAACTGCACAGCACTGTTCCTTTGTATCATAATAATTCATCCTGCTGCTGATGGTCATTTGTGCGCTTACCATGTTTTCTTTATCAATAAAGCTTCTGTGAACATTTCTGTTCGCTTTTTTTGTGGACGTAGAGACTAATTTCTCTTTGCCGTATAAGAGTGGAATTGCTAAATCATAATTTTAGCGTAAGTTCAACTTTATCAGCATCCGCTAACCAGTTTTCCAAACTCATTATACCATTTTACCCTCTCAGCCGCAATGTACAAAAATTCCAGCTGCTTTATGCCCTCTCCAACACTTGGAATCACCAGTCTTTCAAATTCTGCCATTCTGATGGGGATCTTTTAATATCTCACTGTGCTTTAACTTACTTTCCTTGATGATGAATGATGTTGAGTATTTTTCGTGTACTTACTGGCCATTCTTACTTTTTTTGTTGTTGTTTTTTTGCGGTACGCGGGCCTCTCACTGTTGTGGCCTCTCCTGTTGCGGAGCTCAGGCTCCGGACGCGCAGGCTCAGCGGCCACGGCTCACGGGCCCAGCCGCCCCGCGGCATGTGGGATCCTGCCGGACCGGGGCACGAACCCGTGTCCCCTGCATCGGCAGGCGGACTCTCAACCACTGCGCCGCCAGGGAAGCCCCCATTCTTACATTTTTTATGACTATATTTTCATTGTTGGTTTGTAGGAATTCTTTACGTATTTTTCATACAAATCCTTTGTTAAATATATGTATTGTGAGTGTTCTCTCCCGGTCCGTAGATCGCCTTTTCACTTCTCAGTGATGATTTTGATGTGCAAAAGTTTTACATGTTGATGAAGTCTATTTTATCATGTTTTTTTCACTGTATAATTAGTGCCTTTTGCATCTTAGCCAAGAAATCTTTGCCACAGTTCCCAAACACATCATTCTATGATTTCCTCCAAAAAGCTTTATAGTTTTAGCCCTCACATTTAGATATTAGATTCACGTCCATTGAGAATTAATTTTTGGGGGGTGTGTGTACAGTGTGGGGTAATAAAGATATCCAATTATTCTTATACTATATTGAAAAGAGTTTTCTTTCCCCTGCTGAAGTTCATTGGTGTCTTCATTGAAATCAAGTGATCATATTGTGTGGGTATATTTGTGGACTTTCTATTCTGTTCCCTTGACCTACTTGTCTATTCTTATGCCAATACCATGGCACTCTTAATTAGCATAGCTTTATAGTATGTTTTGAAACATGGTAGTGTGAATATCCTCCTCCCTTTTCTCTTATTCATCTTCTTATTTCTTTTCCTCCCCCTTCTCTTCTTTTGCAAGATTGTTTTGGCTACTTGGATCTTTTGCATTTCATATACATTTTATAATTAGCTTGTTTATTAAAAAAGTAGCTCCGAAGCAAATGCAAAGCTCAAAGGCCAAAAGCAAGGGGTTTTGACAGAGATGGCATTGAATCTATAGATCGACTTGGGCAGACTTGACATCTTAATAATATTGAGTCTTTCCATTCATAAATATGGTATTTCTCTCCATCTATTCATGTTTTTGTAAAATTCACTCAGCAATTGTAGTATTCAGAGTGGAGGGTTGGCACATCTTTCATTAATTTTATTCCAAGGATTTGATGATACTGTAAATGATATTTTTTATTGTGATCCAATATACGTAACATAAAATGTATCATTTTAACCATTTATGAATGTACAGTTCGGTGTCATTAAGTCCCCACGTTAACTGCAACCATCACCACTATTCAGTTCCAGATCTTTTTCAACATCTTACACAGAAACTCTGTCCCCATTAAATAATAACTCTCCACTCCCACCCCCAGCCCCTGGCAGCCCTATCTCTACTTCCTGTCTGTGTGAATCTGACTGTTCTAGGGACCTCATATACATGGAATCATACAGTACTTTTCCTCTTGTGCCTTATTTCACTTAGCATAGTGTCTTTAACGTCCATCCATGTTGCAGCCTGTGTCATGGTTTAATTCCTTTTTCTGGCTGAATAATATTCCATTGTATATATTATCACATATTGTTTATCTGATCATCTATCAATGAACATGAAGATTATTTTCACCTTTTGTCTATTATGAATAAAGCTGGCATGAAGATTGGTGTACATATATCTGTTCAAGTCCCTGTCTTCAATTTTTTGGTTTATATTCCAGAGGTGGAATTACTGGATTGTATGGTAATTTTATGTTTAATTTTTTGAGGATGTAAATGATATTTCTAAATTTTGTTTTCCAATTTTTTGTTGTTAGTATTTAAAAATAAAAATAATGTCAAAAAGAATGTATATATATATATATATATATATATATATATATATATGTATATGTATAAGTGAATCACTTTGCTGTGGAGCAGAAATTAACACAACATTGTAAATCAACTAGACTTCAATTTAAAAAATGAGTTTTGGGGTGTTGACTTTATACCCTGTGACACTGTTAAATTCACTCACCTAGTCCTAAAATTTTGCAGATTCCTTTGGATTTTCTACATAGACAATCACGTCTTCTTTGAATAATATAGTCTAACTTCATCCATAATTATAGTAATGCTTTTTTTTTTTTTCCCTTTTTGCCTTATTTCATTAGCTAAGACCTCCAGTGCCATGCTGAACAGAAATGGTGAGAGTGGACGTCCTTGTTATATGCTCAGACTTGGGGGGAAGGAATGTAATATTTCATGATTAAACGTTACCTGAGCCATAGAATTTTTTTGAGGCAACCCTTTGTTTATTTGAGAGAGTATTCGCGTAGTCCCAGTTTGCTGGGGGGTTTAAAAAATACCGTGAATGGGTATTAAATTCAGTAAATTTTTAGGGTTTTCA
Organism: Lipotes vexillifer; assembly: GCF_000442215.2. Classification (NCBI taxonomy): domain Eukaryota; kingdom Metazoa; phylum Chordata; class Mammalia; order Artiodactyla; family Lipotidae; genus Lipotes; species Lipotes vexillifer. The sequence goes on along the minus strand of NW_006798732.1, from coordinate 1,901,509 downwards.
ATTATCTGAATATGATAATTTGAATGTTATTCATTCAACAAATATTTATTGAATATTTACTATATGCCAGTATACAGCAGTCAACAAAGCATACAAAGTCACTGCCCTTTTGGAGCTTACATTATAATGTATGGAGACAAACTATAAACAAACATAAACAGGTACAGTATATATTACACTAGAAGGAGCTGATTGCTGTAAGGAAAAATAAAGCAAGGAAAGGGGGTGGAGTGCGATTGTTAGAGGGAGAGGTTGCAATTTTAAATAAGGAGTTCGGAAGAGGACTTACTGAATGGCTATTTGAGGCGAAGGTGTTGAGTGAGGAAGTCTGGCAGATATCTGGGAAAGGTTTGGTGGATATCTGGGAAAAGTCCGGTGGATATCTGGGAAGTCTGGTGGATATCTGGGGAAAGTCTGGCGGATATCTGGGAAAAGTCTGGCGGATATCTGGGAAAAGTCTGGCGGATATCTGGGAAAAGTCTGGCAGATATCTAGGAAAAGTCTGGCAGATATCTGGGGAAAGTCTGGCGGATATCTGGAGAAAGTCTGGCGGATATCTAGGGAAAGTGGCAGATATCTAGGGAAAGTCTGGCGGATATCTGGGAAAAGTCTGGTGGATATCTGGGGAAAGTCTGGCGGATATCTGGGGAAAAGGTGTCCTAGTCAAGGGGAAGAGACAAAGCTTGAAGGCAGAGCTCTACTCTGTGTGTTTGGGGACAACAAGAAAGGCAGGGTGGCTGGAGAGGAGCAACTGATGGGTGGACTAATAGTGGTGGTAGTAGCAGTAGGAGTAATAGAAATAATAATATAACAATTGTAAATACCACTTGTCTAACAGTTGCTTTTTCCAGGCACTGCTCCAAGTTCATTAAACAGTGACAGCAAGAGATGAGGTCAGAGAGGTAAAGTGAGACAAACGGGTGATCAAGTCACATGGTGTTCTTGTTGGCCAGAATAAGAACTCTGGACTCTGAGTGATGTGGAGCCACTTTTAGGTTTTGAGCAGATCAATGACGATCTAACTTAAACATTAATAGGAGCACCGAGGCTGCTGTGTTGAGAACGGGTGAAGGCTGAAATGGCAGGGCCAGTGAGGAGGCTGTTGTAATCTGCACAACGCTCGGTGCCTTGGACGTGGGGAGCAGTAGTTAGAATCCGGATATGGTTTAAGAAGAGAACTGACTATATTCGCTATTGGATTGGAAACCGGTGAAAGAGAAAGAATATACAAGGATGACTCAGAGGCTTTTGCTGAGTGGCTAAAATGGGGTTTCCACTGACTGAAGTGGAGAAGAGAGTTATCCGAGTGGGGTGAGAACTAGATTTTGATGCAGTAAATCTACCCTTTTGCTCAATTTTCAACTCTACTGCAAGAAAGAACCATGGTAAGTTAGAAAAATAGGTTAAAAGTCATAGTACTTAAATTCAGCACTTTTGAAAATCAGTCTTTAGACTGATCATTTCTCCAGGAATCCAGATGTGACCTTAGGATATTGGCTGCAACTTTTTTCTGTTTCATATGGCACCTGCTTACTATTCTAATATTAAATTTATGACCTTCAGATCTCTGAATTTCATAAACAAGTATCCTTTAAAAGGGTTTGGAGATTGACATAAGATTGCCAATTTTTTAATTTTCTCAACTGCGTTTAAGCTATAAGTTTTATTTGATCTCAACCTCATTTCGTGAATGGAAGGTTTTTGTGTTTTTTTTTTTAATCACCAAAAACAAAAAGAAAGAGAGGAACAAAGTGTCCCACAGCCACTTAACTTTTGTGACTTCTCTCCAACTACATACGTTCAAAAGTGAATACTTTAAAGAGTGTGGGAGTCTGTCGGATGTTTCCGTGGTTCTACCTGCAGAGTACGTGCTCTGGAGTGATTAGGGTGTGGAAAATGTGACCCTTCCCTTTCCTGCTAGGGCTGGGTGTACAGTGAATCTTCTGTTCCTCTAAGTCCCGTGTTCCTCAGCATTGCGTCATTCAAGTCTTTAAGAGGTTTGTTTGTTTGTTTTTTATTTTATTTTATTTTTTCTGTTTTGTAATAGTTCAAGATAATTTTTGTTAAATATCTTTATTGGAATATAATTTCTTTACAATGGGGTGTTAGTTTCTGCTTTATAACAAAGTGAATCAGTTATACATATACATATATCCCCATATCTCTTCCCTCTTGCATCTCCCTCGTTCCCACCCTCCCTATCCCACCCTTCTAGGTGGTCACAAAGCACCGAGCTGATCTCCCTGTGCTATGCGGCTGCTTCCCACTAGCTATCTATTTTACATTTGGTAGTGTATGTATGTCCATGCCACTCTCTCACTTTGTCCCAGCTTACCCCTCCCCCTCCCCATGTCCTCAAGTCCATTCTCTAGTAGGTCTGTGTCTTTATTCCCGTCTTGCTCCTAGGTTCTTCATGACCATTTTCTTTTTAGATTCCATATATATGTGTTAGCATACGGTATTTGTTTTTCTCTTTCTGACTTACTTCACTCTGTATGACAGACTCTAGGTCCATCCACCTCACTACAAATAACTCAATTCCGTTTCTTTTTATGGCTGAGTAATATTCCATTGTATAGATGTGCCACATCTTCTTTATCCATTCATCCGTTGATGGACACTTAGGGTGCTTCCATGTCCTGGCTATTGTAAATAGAGCTGCAGTGAACATTGTGGTCCATGATTCTTTTTGAATTATGGTTTTCTTAGGGTATATGCTCAGTAGTGGGATTGCTGGGTCATATGGTAGTTCTATTTGTAGTTTTTTAAGGAACCTCCATACTGTTCTCCACAGTGGCTGCATCAATTCACATTCCCACCGGCAGTGCAAGAGGGTTCCCTTTTCTCCACACCCTCTCCAGCATTTATTGTTTGTAGATTTTCTGGTGATGGCCATTCTGACTGGTGTGAGATGATATCTCATTGTAGTTCTGATTTGCATTTCTTAATGATGTTGAGCATCCTTTCATGTGTTTGTTGGCAATCTGCACATCTTCTTTGGAGAAATGTTTATTTAGGTCTTCTGCCCATTTTTGGATTGGGTTGTTTGTTTTTTTTGATATTGAGCTGCATGAGCTGCTTGTAAATTTTGGAGATTAATCCTTTGTCAGTTGCTTCATTTGCAAATATTTTCTCCCATTCTGAGGGTTGTCTTTTTGTCTTGTTTCCTTTGCTGTGCAAAAGCTTTTAAGTTTCATTAGGTCCCATTTGTTTTGTTTGTTTGTTTTTTAAAATACTGTGGCACTTAAAGGAAAGCCAAGTATTTCATCAGATATGCTCAGCCACAGAACTAGCAATCTATTCCATGCTATAGGAAAAACAGGCTGTGATTGGCTTGGACTTCATTTTGTACCTTCTTAAGAAATTCTGAAGGGTAATTTTGGCTGGATGTAATTTTTGCAATAAGGAATCACTTTACTCCATCCTAAGATACGGTTCCACTATGGTCTCAGAACAAAGGATAATCCTTTACATAGAATATTACAGCCTATGGAAAATACATTTCATTGCCCTTATTTTTCTCATTTTTTTGTAGGTGGGTAAATATTTCATTATGGATATTCCTCCATTCTCAGACCTGCAATTGAAAATCAGTAATTTAAGGGAATGGTTTAGTTTCCACAAATGAAAGCATGTGGGATCTTGGTGATCAGGCAGTGGAAAAAGTACCATCTCCTTGCTCCCTGGTGTTCTTTAGAGATAGAATGGAAAGGTCTCACATGTGTCAGGGCTGGGCACAGAGACATACACATCTTTGGCGAAAACAAATGTTAGTACCTACCTCTTGCTTCATCATCCTTCCCTCCTTGATCCCACTTGTAAATGTCACAGCTGGGTATTTGTGGCTGTGGCTAGATCAGGAGATGCCAGTCGGTGAGTCTTGAGTCAAAGCTCAGGTCTTTCTGAGGTGTCAGAGTGGAGAACAGGCAAGTTCAAGGTGTGAAAGGAGAGCTGAGCTGGCATCCTAAGACATAAACCTTGTTGGCAAATGTGGGCAAGAGAAGTCCAAGTGACGGGTGGTTGTTGATATTAGGGATCAATTGGATATCTGGAAACAGGTGAGCAGTGGACACCAGCTGAGAACAGTGATGTCATTCAAGTCAACAAACGTTTATAGAGTCACTGCTATGTGCAGCTAAGTGCGCTCAGATTTCTGAGCTGGGAACAGCCTAGCACGGGACAAGTATAACTGACGTTTGAATGCTGACCTTGGGCAAGGACAATCAGTCTCTGCTCTGGCTTTAGTAACCCAGTTTGGGCAGATAAGACTCAGTGAGAACTGTGATGGGGGTGGGGTGGGGGATGATCAACTTCTGCCTGTGCTGATGATTGTAACCAAAGGCAGGGCCCCTGGGAGACCCACAACTTCAATGCTCCATGTGGGTGGGCCATCCCCATTCTTATCTGCGCCCCACAACCCCCCCTCCCCCCCTCCCCCGCCCCCGTGCTAGGTTTCCTTTCTTCTATGTGTTTCCAAAGCAGAATTCTTTCACGCTGACTTTACTCAATAGAGGTCTTAACCTAGAGTCTGGGTCGAAGGGACATGCTGTTATAGTCTGGAGCCAAGTGGGCCTTGACAATCAAGTTCTTGACTGGATAAGTGAAGTTCCATTATTTTGATTGTGCACCCCTCCCCCCAACCACCCACCTGTGAAGCAGCCATTGACCTCGAGACATTACAGAATATTAAGCACACGAATGAAAATGAAAGAGAGAGAGGTCGGTTTTCATTCCTTCTTTTTCTTACTGGGTCAACAAGTAACCACTTTGGAAGGAGCAGAGCTGAAGTAATCCATCAGGAATTGGCACTGGGTTTCTGGGAGCCCCAAGTCCAACAAACCTTTTCACTAGTGTGTTTGTCTAGGAATCAGGAAAAAAGAAGCTTGAGTGTTGGTTTATTTTATGTTTCCAACTAAGGGTAATTACATAAATACTAGAAATTTTGCAGGGGAAAACACCCTTCATTTTCACTAAATGATCGATCTAATAGTCAAGAGATACTTGAATGCATAGAGATTAGAACTGGATATTTTGGACTTTCTGCACACAGAACGGTTCTTTTCAGAAGCCGTCCCCAAAGTCTGGGAATTTGTTTCTGGTTAGAAGTCTAGTATTCTGACTAATGTCGCATCCTCCTTAGGAAAAAACCCACAATTGGGTGCCGGCTGCAAGTAAAGAGTGATGTTCTTCAACCCTATGTAATCGGCCCTCTGTCTCTGCGGTTCCGCGTCCGTGGATTCAACCCAACTGGGATCAAATGTATTCGGAAAAAAAAAAAATTCTAGAAAGTTCCAAAAAGCAAAAATTGAATTAGGTACGGGCCAGCAACTATTTACATAGCATTTACATTGTATTTGTAACTATTTACACAGCATTTACACTGTTTTTAGATATTATAAGTAATTTAGAGATGATTTCAAGTATACGTGGGTGAATAGGTTATAGGCAAGTACTATGCCACTGTGTATAAGGGACTTGAGCGTCGTCCCTGGATTACGGTGCCTGCAGGGCTCTGGAACCGACTGTACACACCTGTGCAAAGCTAATCAACCTCGGAACCGGGCCCAACTGCACAGGCTTCTCTAGGCGGAGAGGTCTCCTGACAGAAAAGCTGACAGTTGTTTTTTGAGGACGAGGAACTATTTGCAAAATCTGTTTTGCGAACCAATAAGCTACCTTTAAGATTTTGAAAATGAAATGGAGAGAAAAGCATTCAGCAACCAACTTGAACTTTTGGGTGGGGAAACCCCTCACACCCCCAGGGCCTCCCTTGCAGAGGCCCAGTGAGAAACTCTGAGAATCCTCGGGGCAAGCCTGGACCCTGGGGGACCTGCCCCGGGCTGGGGCCTGGGCGGTGGGAGTGCCCATCCCGTCCTGGAAACAGCACCGGGCGGGGCTCGCCCGTGGAGCCAGAATCCCCGGAGCCACATCTCCGTCCTCTCCGAGTGAGGCCTGGAGACGGTTTCCAGGGCCAGTTCCGTTTCAGCCTGTTTCTATTTTAAAGCCTGGAGACAATGAAAGACTAGTGTCTGGTGCCAGTGTTTTTTGTTTTTTTTTTCCTTTTTTTGCACAGTTCACGCTATTCTTAGAAACAGTTGAGCCAGTGGTGGTGGAGGCCGAAGGCTCTGAAACCTTTTTCCTCATGTGGCAACAGCTTCTTTTTCGTGAGGCTGATGCGGCTTGGATTTGCTTCTTCCCTGGGAGCACACACACTGAAGCCTTTGCACACGAAGCAGGAAGGACAGGGATCAGGGTGGCAGGCAGAGGAAAAAGCAGGACTGGCTTTCCGAGGCCGGCCGCTTTATTTATAGCTCCTAAAATGGTGTTTGTTCAACTCTCCTGAACTTTTGTGGACGTTCAAATATGGGAACTGTGCTCATAAAAATGCTAATTATATTTCTCAAAGTATTTTTAACCATCTGTGACGCTGAGGCTGCATTTTGGCAAAATAGCCTTTGAATATGGTCCTATGGAATTAAAGAAATTAATCCTCCCAGATTTTGTTGAGCACTTACTATGTATGACACAAGTTTACATAAGGTATAGTTTTTGTCTTCGTGGAAAAGAAGACATCCACATGGATTTCTACAATAAAAATAACCAGGGAACATTATTACCTCAAAGCATATATTATAAAGGCCGTTTCCGTGTTGAACTAGGAACATTCCAGAATGATTCAATGTTTGCTTTTGTGTATGTTTGAAATTCTCCACAATAAGAATTAGAAGCTATAAGCGTGAAAGAAAGAATAGTATACATTTTGAAATCATTAAACAGGAAAAACCCTGTAGAGTCACTTAAATGATACTTTAAGTGAATATTTACCATCTTAATTGCACATATTAGAAAATGAAAAAGATTAGAAACTCATGAGCTAGGTACTGTCCACAATAGTAAAAACACCACCACAGAGCAAGCAGAAAGAAAGCAGAAGGAAGGAAATCATAAAGATATAAGGGTAGCAATTAATGGGCTAGAAAGCAAAGTAATAATACAGAAAACCCACCAAACTAAAAGCTAGTTCCTTGAAAAGAATGATAAAGCAGTCTCTGGTGAGAACGACCAAAAGCAGGACGAAGGAAGGCACGACAGAGAAATAGGACATAACTAGAGGGAGATTTCCAAGCCTATCAGAGCATACTATGAATAACTTCTTGACAGCATGCTGGAAACTTCGAGAAACTGGACAGTTTCCTGGAAAAAAGTCAGTTACAAAAAACTGATGACACAAAAAGATGGAATCTACCTATAATCACAAAAGAAGTGAATCAAGTTAATAATCTACAGCTTTCCCCCAGCCCCTTCCTCTGCAGAAAACAAGCCAGACGCAGCCAAGATTACAAAACCTTCAAAGAACAGATAAGCTTGACTTTGCATAAACTTTTTCAAAGAATAGAAAAAGGACAGCTCCCCACCTCATTTTGTATATATAGCCTTGATAATAAAACTGAACAAGTAAGGTAAAATAAAGCAAAATTGTAAGCCATTGACAATTATGAATATGAAGGCAATGATCTGAAATAAATTATTAGCAAACTAAATCCATCAAAATATTTTTCAGACATTTTTGCCCAATGAGTGTTTATCTCAATATTGCAGGATAACTTGCATTAGGAAATCTTTTAATGTAATTTACCACATTTGAACATTTAAAGATACGCAAACATTACTATACATTGCTTAAAGTTTTAGGTCTATGTAAAATATAAAACACAGTCAAGTTATTTTTCATCTCTGGTGGTGGTGGTTGAGGAGTGAAGTGTGTGCTTCAACTGTCATTAGATGTTTTTTTTTTTTTTAAAAAAAAAACTCAATATTGCAGGATAACTTGCATTAGGAAATCTTTTAATGTAATTTACCACATTTGAACATTTAAAGATACGCAAACATTACTATACATTGCTTAAAGTTTTAGGTCTATGTAAAATATAAAACACAGTCAAGTTATTTTTCATCTCTGGTGGTGGTGGTTGAGGAGTGAAGTGTGTGCTTCAACTGTCATTAGATGTTTTTTTTTTTTTTTTTTTAAAAAGAAAAAGGTAACTGAAACCAAGCTTCAGTTAAGGCAAACAGTTCTTAGAACCAGTGCATCAGCCCATTTTTTTCTGAATTTTTGAAATATTACACAAGTAAACATTTTAAATTTAAGACAAAAAGAAAAAAGGTAAAATTCAAAACTGAAATAAATTAGAACCTGCACTGTTCTATTGATATTTTCCATTTTTATTCACTGATCTACCAGAAAATGTTCCGTTTATAACTGATTTTGCTTGTTAGACCAAGATTCTGAAGGGAAGGTCTTCCTGGCTTTTCTTCCATAAAGTGTTAATAGTGTCTGTGGTTAACACGTTAGAATTCTTGTTTTCCAACTATGCGAAAAAAGTGATATATTAAGTAGATGTTTGAAATAGAGAAAAGATTAATCTTCTCATCAATAACCATCATAACCCCACTCCAGACACAAACGGTCCACCCTCTCTGTGCCTTTTTACTTCCTCCAGTGCCCCGGGCTCATCGATGTGCTTCTGAGGTTGTAGTTCACTTCTCTCTGCTCTCTGATCCCTCCTCGGGTTTCATCTGCTTTGTCCCTTCATTATTCCCCACATCCCGTGTCTCCTCTCCTAATTATCCCAACAGGAGGGACTGACTAGTCACATATATTAGAATATGTTACCTGGTTGTCGAAGTGAAAGCTCTGCCGAGTATATTTGCACAGAGCAGTAGTTGCACATATACGAGTGTTCCAGGAAAAGGCAAAAGAGCAGCTGAGGGCGTGACAAGTGATGGGACGGCATAACGATGACACGTTAAAGGCTGTGCAGAGCGGGGAGCGCCCATCTGTGACTGAAGAAGTGATAGAGGAGGAAGGAATAGGCATTTGGACTGAAGCAGGAAGGGCCTAGAAGAGCTGACAGTGGAAATAACAAGAGTTGAGACCAGCAAGCAAAACAAAAAAGGGCTGTAAATAGGGTGCTGTAAATGGTTTGGTTCGAATGTCTTCAATTAGGAGATCTCAGTCTCCTTCCAGGAAGCCCATTCTACCTCTGTCTCTAGGTTAAATAATTCCTCCTATTGAGCCAAATCTGATTTTCTGAAGCTTTCTGGATCTAGCTCTGGAGACAAGAGCCAGCTCCTTCCACGGGAGATGTTTAAAGATCGCCGTCACAGTCTGGCACTCCTCACACACTATCTTCTCTTGTCTATACCACACATTCCTTGTAGATTCAAGGCTTCCTCAGATGCTGTGTTTTCCCATCTTTTCTGGGTGCTTTCCAGTTTGCCATTTCCCTTTGCTGCATCTGCCTTTGAAAATATAACACCATGAAATGAACAGGATACTGTAGGTACCAGCAGGCTGGAGAATGGGATGCCCACCTCCATCTTTCTAGATTGTAAATATCTGTAATCATAACTTGAGATGGACAGCTGCTTTCTTTCGTGTTTTTCTTTTTACTTGCGTGAAGGCTCTAGTGAAGGAGCCTTTTATGTTCTTAATTCCTAGTGCTGTGATCTAGATGGCTCCTGCTTGTAACAGATTGTCCTCTCGATTTAAAAATGTTCCGTAACTAACCTTCTGCCCCATAGTTATATCTGCCCACCTCTCCCTCAAGAATGTCGCCAGCCAAAGTTTTGCAACTGACAGGTTTATTGGGTCAGTGGTATTTATTCTGGTGGGGCTTGAAGTCCTGGGTCCTCCTCCACTCTGGCTTCTTAGGATGTTGGGGGTAGGAAGCAACTTCTGCCTTTGAGCTGATAATGTGATCTTTGCTCACCAGAGGTCACAGAAGGAAGACAGAGGACACTCCTCTAGCCAAGTTCAGAGGTTGGCTGCCCATGTGGGATAAAAGGGCAGCAGAAAAGGGACACCGTAATTGGGTAAATCTGTCAAATTTTCACATTTCCAGTTTCCTACTTGTTCATGTAGATAAAATCTGTCCTTCTGTTTCTCAGGTACATCACATCAGGTTCTCTGAATCATAGCCGGGTCTCTCTGCATTTTTGGGTGCAACACACATTTCTTGAGTGTTCTGTGATCCAGATACTGTGCTGGATTCTGAAGTTGCTGGATTCTGAAGCTGCCGAGGAGATAAGACCATGCCTGGCCCTTGAGGAGTTTACACTTTTATCGGGGAGACAGACAAGCATGAAGGTAGAGGCCATCTCAGCTACCACTCGCTTTATTCTTAATACATTTTCTGGTTTATGTTTGTCTTACATCTTAGTGCAGATTCCAGCTTTCTTGGGAAGACTTCCCAGATTTACCTCCCTTGGGCTCAAACATGATGGTCATTCATGTTGTTACTGGGGGCTCAGATCTGGCTCTTAATCCGTCCTGCATGGTTTGAGGGGAAACCAGGGATGGGCAAGGGAACCTGGGTCTGCTCCCTGATCCCACATCTTCTTGGCTGTGTGGCCTCGCTTCAACCTTAATCCTCTGTTCCTTCATCGTAAAAGGAAGGGAATACGTGTACCTCACAGAACCCTCGCGAGTACCTGGGAGATAATGTATATAAGATACTGTACCATGTGTTACCTGTTTCAGAGTAGTCGCTCATTAAATATTAGTTTCCCCCTTCTTTTCTTCATATCTCTATTTCTTCATCTATTAAAGGGTTAGTCTATCATTTCCAATTTCTCGTCTGCCTCCAAGATGATGAGATTCTGATATACTGATATTTAGTTATTGCAAGAATAATTATTTCCTGTGTCTGTTTATTTTTCAAGCAGTATCATGAGTTTCTTGAGAGTTGTTATAATTTTGTGCTCCAGGCAGTGGTGGGTTTTCTGTGTATGCAGTGGATATCATTCATCTATGTGTTGTTACATACCTATTATGTCTGTTTGTCTTGTTTTCTGTTAAAAAACACGGACTCCTTGAGAAAACTTCTTGGCCGTATCCCCTCTGCACTGTTGTACACTGTTGTGCAAAGGGAAGATTGATACATATCGAGAGTGGATGGGATTACAGGTTATCCTCCATTGAAGTTCATGCTTCCTTTAAACATTATCTATAGAATTGCTTATATTCACAAACATTAATCTTCCACAGAAACTTTCAGGTAGCGTAAAGCGTTCCTCAGATACCCTATCCTAATAATAACGTTTCCGAGTTGTCGTCATTTTTTTCATTTGATATATTCTTTAAGAGTTTGCTTGTGAGCTGTTGAAATTCAAGTACTTGCCATAATTGAATTTCAAATCTTATCTCTCTTTTATAATCTGATATGTATTCCTACTGTGCTTTGGCTCCACATATAATAAAAATCACATTTCAGAAATCCAAATTTTATCTCAAGGGAGATTTCTGCTCTTGTTAATGAACAGTTTGTATACATTGAACACTTCTGAAAAAGTTTAGTCAAATGGTCCTCAAGCCTCTTACTCTTTGGAAGATCATTATAGTCTATACTAAATACAAAACAAACAGCAAACCCTGTTATTAGAAATTCTCCCTGAGACCATACAAGTTGAATATTTAAAAAATGACACTCTGCCATTGCTCGGAGAACTGAATTCTCTCGGTAAATGCATATTCACTTATCGTTTTCCCAGACGGCAAATATGACCGAGGTATTACAGCGTTCCCTTGTTTGTACTCAAATAGTAAAAGGACTGCCTCTTTAAATGAGATCTTATCCCGGTTAACAATTTAGTTAATAATTAGTTAGTTTAAACCCCTTCTAGAACTTAACACTTGATCTAAGTACATCCTTGGCCCCTGCTAGTCTCAAGGAGTTATCTGGAGACTTTCAAAACTCCTTAGGTTTAGGAACGTCTAGGAGAGTGCTGTCACACATGAGCCTTTTCCCCCCCTTTCTCTTGAAAGGAATAAAGGTTTGATAGATAAACCATATATTACATCTCCACATTGCCTTTAAATCACTCCGCTTGTGTCAAGGACTAATTCTAAATGCTTTGGTTTCTAATGGCTCTACAGCAGTTGATAGCTTGACAGGACCGTGGCTCTTTGTGTGCCTGTGTGTGTGCATCCGTGTGTACCACATAGTAAAGTAAATGATTTTGTTACCTAATAGCTTCTGGACTAGCTTGAGATGTTAAGGCTTAATTTACTCAGTCTAATTAAGCATGCTTAACTCCAGGTTTCTGGAAAAAAAAGAAGCCTATTTATAAGATAAAAGGAGGAGCAACCCTGGCCTTCCGCCATCTCCCGTCCCTCCCTGGTCTCATGACCTGAGTGAACTTTTCCAGGGTGAAGCAGGCTCAGGACTTTGGAAGTTCACACCCCTCGGGTCATGACCCGGCTGTCCTGAGCGCCCACGGTTTTGAAGCCTTTTGTTTGGTCTTATAAGAAATATTTTCAGAGTTAAGATATATGTTTATATATGTATATATAGCTGCTTTATTCTTATAACAACTCTGTGAGGGAGGAACTACGATTTTCCCCCAGATTATAGGTGAGGAAGCTGACGCTCAAAGGGGTCAAATGATTTGCTTCAGTTACTACATATTGAAGCTGAAATTTTTAAAAAATGAATCTGGCCTCAAAGCCCTTGATCTCGACCGTTTTGTCGTATGTCACACACATATATTCTAGCTGAAAACATTTCCATAATGCAGCTGAAATTCCTCTTGACCCCCCGTCTCATACTATAGTCCCCCTCCCAGAAACAACTGCTCTTATGGGTTTTCCAAATCTTTGTCCTGATGCATTTGTAATATACGTATATGTAATGTGATTTCCTATTGTGGGATTTAAAAAATACAAACCATATCACACTGTATGTCTTAACCTATAACTTGTTTATTTTAATGTCACAACATATTTTAGAGATTTTTTTTTCCACTTCAGTACAAAGGTTGGGCTTTATTATTTTTTTACTGGTATCATAGTATCCTGTGTTATGGATAAACTCTAAAATATTCTATCACTTCCATACTGACATTTGGTGATTAGACTCTTTTTTTTTTAAATAAAACAAAAATGTTGCAATAAACATCCTTGTGTACCTCCTTATGCATGCTTCTTGTTATTTCTAAGAGGATAAAATCATGCCAACATGCTGTTGTGTGATTCCTAGTGCACCAACTGACGACTTCACTTTATCTTGTCCTCCAGCCTAAGAGAAATTCAGTTAGAACATTACAAAATTGTCTATACAGGTGGTGTTTAATTTTTAAAAAAATTTTTCCCCCTTAGTGTCCAGGGGTTCCTAGGATGAGTGTGCCTGACCCAACATGAGGCCGAACACGTGACCACAATGAGGGTGAGTCCCTTGCCTTTGGTCAAAGCCTCCCTGGAGGAGAAAATGATCTGAGAAGGCACCCCCACAACGTGCCTGCGGGGGTCTTCCCTGGATGCTGGCCAGTGACCTTTCTCCTGCACCAATCACTTGAGCTTGGGACAAAGCACCCCTTGTATTTATACCTTGTATATATTTCATATTATATAAGGACAGCTGGGTTTTGAACTTCTCCCCCCAATTTGTGGATGGTTCCATAGCAGCAGCAGTGGGTTTGGGGCCTGTGATATCACCGAAATGTATGTCCAGATCCTTGGCTTCCTGTGGAATCTCATTTCCATGGAGAATCATGTGTTTCTTCTCCGTATCTTCACACCTGAAAATTCTCCAAATTTTCAACGTTCATGGAAATGTTCTCTTACCCAATGAACAACTTTTCACGCTGGCTGGACCACTTATTAAAGCAGTTCCCTAAAGCACTTTTTCTTATATAATAGAAAGGAAACACTGGACTGCTTTACGTTCTAGATCTGAGTTAACTTCAGAGGTTTTTATCCTACTCTTTATCTAAAAGTCCTTGTTAAAACCCTGACTTTCTTAGGTATTCACTTCTCTAATGATCAGATACTCTAATTATCAGATAACTCTATAAAAACTAGCTAATTTGGCCACTTTTCCTCTTTTAATTAGGACAGTTTTATTTGTTTTTATCCCACAGCTCAGGGCTTTGCCAATCTCTGCAAAATACATTCTGACATCCGAGATTTGGTCAGTTTTTTAGAGTCCTAGAATTGGAGAGCTGGACGTTCCCTCAGCTGTCACTGAATCCACATAAAGACGCTGAGTGGTTGAGTTGAGTGTCTTTTTTTTTTTAATTAATTAATTTAATTTATTTATTTTTGGCTGTGTTGGGTCTTCCTTGCTGTGCACGGGCTTGCTCTAGTTGTGGCGAGCAGGGGCCACTCTTCGTTGTGGTGCACGGGCTTCTCATTGCGGTGGCTTCTCTTGTTGTGGAGCACAGGCTCTAGGCACGTGGGCTTCAGTAGTTGTGGCTCGTGGGCTCTAGAGTGCAGGCTCAGTAGTTGTGGTGCATGGGCTTAGTTGCTCCGCGGCATGTGGGATCTTCCCGGACCAGGGCTCGAGCCTGTGTCCCCTGCATTGGCAGGCAGATTCTTAACCACCTCATCACCAGGGAAGCCCTGAGTGAGTGTCTTAATGATGGGCTAGAACTCAGCTCGTCTCAGTCAAGTTCACTGCTGCTCTATCTGCTGATGGAGACTGGGATTTCTGAGCCAGAACTTGGTGAACAGTTGCCATGCAAGGAGATCCAAGTTCTTTGCCAGTGGCTCGGGTTTTTTGGGGGAAGGTGTGGGTGAAGGGAGTGGGAGAGTTTGTGGGGATTATAACACACTGCAAACCCTAAGCAAGAGTAGGGAGCTCCTGTCGGTTTTTGTAGCTGGTGGCTCTTGAGCGTGTCTAGAGCAGGGCTGACGGGGTCTGGATTTCCTGGGCTTTCTCACTCCTCACACCCTTTGGAAGCAGGGATTATGAGACTCTTCTGCCCAAGACAACCCAGCAAGGATGCCAAGAGCCCCAGCGGACTTTTGTGGGGCATGAGGTGGGAAAGGTGTTTCTCCTGGTGGGGCAGGGGTTCGAAGAAATGTTTGTCACCCCTTTATTGAACATCGTGGCTCTGTGGGATGAGAGGCCCGTCCAGCTGTAGTGCTCTGAGCTGGACACGTTCCCAGCCTTTCTGGCCCATGGAGGGAGGTGGCATCCTTGTGACTGTGAGTTTCACATTTCCGTGGACATTTTTGGCAGATAAATCCCCTTGACGGGAGCTGCATTGATGACCACGCTCTGAGATGCCTTCTAGGGCAGGTTTGTGGCGTGGGGTTCAGGGCGGAGCCCCGTCGGGTGAGGGCCTGGGCGTGAACAGGAAACGCAGTCAGGGCTCCTCTGGGGCATGGAGTTCTCTTCCTGGACTTGCCCTTTCTTTGCCCCATATTCTTCCTCTGTGCCAGGACGTTAGGAGGGGCGGTGTCTTTGGGGCCCTTCTTGCGCTCCCCCCGCTCCTCCATTCCACCTGCCCTTGTTGACTCACTTGATGGAGGATTACATCACTGGCTTCCAGGCAACCCGGCTGGCCCAACATGCTGAGGCTGGCCATTCTAAGAGGACATGCCCACTGTTTGGCCACACTGACCCTGACTAGATGCTGCCAGGCAGATCCCGGCGGTTCCCCAGCTGACGAAGGTGGAGCGGGCCATGGGGCGTTGGGCCCAGCAGGCACTTGTGCTCCTACTGGTGGGGAGTCTAGAAGGCAAGGGGTACTGAGGAAAGGAGGCGAGGAGCCCGGTACCACTTACTTTGCTCCAGCAGCCTTGGGACCCTTCCTGTGCATGGGTCTAAGAAGCTTCACAACTAGGCAGCGCTTTGCTTCCAGCTCTTCCTGCTAAGTGTAGGAGGAAACGCGACACCATGTATACATAACCTAATAACTTTTGTCTGATCTGTCCTGGGAGTCATATGCATATGAGCATTTCTACTCAATATTGACAGTATTATAACTGCACGAAAGACGCATTTTCCTCCAGAATGACTACAAAAGGAAACTATTAATGGCATGGCTTTGATATGGCATCCTCAGTGTACTTTCCTAGGGTATTCATTCACAAAAGGAAACTATTAATGGCATGGCTTTGATATGGCATCCTCAGTGTACTTTCCTAGGATTTGTATTCATTCTCCAGGCTATATTTATCTCCGTTGCTCTTGGGCAGGGAAAGAGGCATTTCCCTAAGCACATAGCACTGTCTGAAGGTACAAATGTGGGCTAAAGTTCAGTGTTTCTTTAATTCATGTTAAACCAGTAGTCAGATTGTGCAAAGCATCGCCTTTGAGACTGCTCTGGATTCTTCGCTACTGAGTCTGTTTCCTGTGGCTCTTTGGCCCCAAAGCCCTCTTTTTTGTTTTTCAATTTCCCTATCCCATTGAGCCCTAATGTGCAGGAAATAGTGTATCCTGTATTCACCAGTTATGGCTTTTGAGGTAAAATTTAAAAGTGAAACATGGCTTCTCTGAGACTCTAGAAAATTCAGTGTATCGATTTGCCTTTACTGTGTGGTGAAAAGGCTTTGATTTATTTACCTTTTTAATCTTCAAATCTTGACCCCAAATAAAAGTGACAAGAAAAATGAGCTTTGAAAGGATAGTTTTGGTTCTGTAACCAAATGGCCAGGGCGTTTTCCATCCACTTCTGGGCTGTGTGGGGATCAAGGTCTGATGGGAACAGATGTCTTCTGAGTCTCGTGATGACCCTGGGGTTGAGAGCAGGGCCCTGGTGAGGAGACAGACGGGGCTGCTCAGTCCTGGGTGTGGTTTCTGGGAGCACAAGGAAGGAGAGCCATTCAGCTCTCCCGTTTCCTCCTACCAAGTCCCACAGGGTCTGAAATGCTGAAATTTGAGATTAAATCTTCTAGGTTAAGGACCTCTCCCCACTGGGTCCTTACCCAGGGGGAAAATCCAGATCTTGTCACTAACACCTTGGTGTGAATTTATTTCTTATCCTTAGTAGCTGGAAACGTCATGGAAAGCATTAACGAGTTTGTCAGTGAGTCTAAAGCAGGCCCCCTGGTTTTGCAAATCAAGTCTTACTGGATCGCAGCCATGCCTGTCGGTTAACATAGCACTGTGGCTGCTATTGCTTTGCAAGAGCAGGGCTGAGTAGTTTCCAGAGAGGCCGCGTGACTCCCAAAGCCTAAAATATTTATTAGCTGACCATTTACAGAGAACTAGGTGGACCCTTGGTCCAAAGTTGTGATGTCTAATACAGTAGCCACTACTCACATGTGACAATGCAAATGCAAATTTCTTAAAAACTAAATATAATGAAAAATCCAGTTCCCCATTGGCACTAGCCACCTGTGGCTATTAAGGCCACCATGTTGACAGTGCAGATAGACTCTTTCCATCCCTGTAGAAAGTTCTTTTGAAACATATATTAATTGATAATTTATATATTAACATATATTAATCCATTCACAACCCAAACATATCAAGTTCTTTGATCTCTATCGCTTTTTGTAATCAAAAAATCATCTCAGGGCATGACTGTTAAACTCATTGCCTGTCTCTGATAAGTATAGTACTCCCTGTTCTATGAATAATCCTCCGTACAGAATTCCCCACAGTATATTCATGATCTAACTTATTAAAGTGGCTGTTTTCATCTCACATTTGAATCTGAAAGCTATAGGCATGCGAGCAGTTTCCACACATTTCATGACCCCGGATTCACAGTTCCTTGCTGGCCTCTTGGTAGGAGATACAGGCTCCCTGGACTGCAGAGTTGGAAAGAAGGTCACTCCATACCACGGCTTGAGAACCCTCGTCTGCAGCCACAAGATGAGGGCAGCAAACTCTTCCAAAGAAGGTGTGAAGGCATCGCTGGGGCTCTGAGAGAGCTGCGTCCCTGAGGAAGGATTTTGGAGG
This sequence comes from Lipotes vexillifer, assembly GCF_000442215.2. Lineage (NCBI taxonomy): Eukaryota > Metazoa > Chordata > Mammalia > Artiodactyla > Lipotidae > Lipotes > Lipotes vexillifer. The sequence continues at coordinate 1,883,813 of NW_006798732.1, read as the reverse complement.
CTAGGGGAATCATTGCCCTTGGTCTTGGCAGAGGTTTGGCTTTCTGCAAGATGCTATGTGATATCTTAAGAACTGGTAAAGAAGTTGGGGGGACCTGGGAAGTGCTCTTCTGATCTGAGAATCATTTCTGTTTTAGGGTGAAAGGCTAAGTTGTTCAAAGAGATCCAACCGTGTGGTAGCTTAAAAGACAAAAATGTTTCTTTCTTTCATATGTCAGTCCAAGGTGAATATTCCAGATGCAGGCTGCTCAGTTCCACAGTTATTTAAGGATATAGATTCCTTCCAAGCCTTTGCTCTGTCCTCCCTGGAAGAGCTATCATCTGCATGGTCGAAGCTGGTTAGAGCCACGTCCAAGTGTACACTTGGGAGAGAGGGAGCAAGTATGGAGGGGGGGATGCCTGTCCCCGGCAGTGTACCTCGGCTCTGCTCAGGGGCCGCTGGACTGGATCATGACACCTAACTGAAGGGTGGCTGGAAATGAAGTCTGGACTCGTGCTCGCGAAGAATTTGGGTTTTGGTAGACTGCTGGCACTCTCCACTAAACTTTCCTCTGCTCATTTCTTGATATTTTCTTCCTTTCAAACATCAAGATTCCACCAAGAAAATGTGTTGTTTGTATCTCTCCTTCTCTTCCCTATTTACCTCCCTCTCTACCTTCCCCCGCACCAAAAGAAAGAAAGAGAATTCGTTTTTTCAACCTTTTTACTTTTGTTTCAAAAGTGTCAAATCTCCAAAACGCATACACTGGGTTGAAAATATATTACATTTCCGTGACCCTTTTCTATGTAAATGGGAGCTATTGAGCGTTTTCCTGGAGCAGGGGTGGTGCGGGAAGCCAAGCCCTCTCATCATATCTTCAACAGCCGGAAACAGAGATGCAACCAGCATGTTCTTAGAGCCAGTCAGCTGTGTGCCGGCCCCACAGATCCTCTTTACTTTGTCCTCTTCATTCCACTAGAGCAACTCCAAGTCCTGACAGCCAGTGGGGGTCATTGACATGGAAATGCTCAACCCCAAGTGCCCCAGCTTCCCCCAAACAATTGCTGGATTGTTCTGGGGACCTGCTGATGCAACAGCGCTCCCGCTGAGAAGTTTGCCCCGTAATTAGCAAGCAGCATCTGTCAAGCCCATCAAATGGTTTTATGTGATGAAGTGAATGAGACAAAGCAGTTTCTTCTCCTTCTCTGGCGGGGAAGACAGTGGGTTTTTGAGTGGAACTGACACTTCTGTAAAGGAAACTAAGCGAATTTGGCTTCCGTTTCACACTCGTGCTTTCCAGACTGATATCGAATCTACGAGGCTCATCTCTCGAGCCTGGTCCCCTGGAACTGGGCTGATGGGGCGGCAAAGTCTTGATGGAGCTCAGGGAGGGGAATAAAGGCCGCCCCATCTGTTCTGCACCTGAACAACCCTTAATAACCTCTGGAAATTCTCAAAACGGAGACAGTTCTGCACTCCCTCAACATGGAAAGGAAGTTCAATATGTGATAGTTTGAACCTTGACATTGATTTTTTTGTAGTTGAGGAAATTTACAATGACGTAGGAAGAGACCAAAGTTACTCAGTGCTAGAGGAACACCATTCCCTGTAGACCTGTGATTAAAGAAAACAGGAATTTCTTCTTATCTCTTACCTGTGTTGAATGAACACATACAGTTGTAGAGAGATATCGTGAGTGGTGGGAAGGGCAGCAGAGGGCGAGCAGGCCTCAGCAGCCTCGCCTGTAAACTGGGAACATTCACTCAGTAACCTTCAGAATCTTATCCAACTCCAAATCTGTATGGATAGATGGATGGCGTCCTTTACCAAACATTGTGATAATGTAATGTTCTTAAAGTGGTTTTAGGCAAAATCTCTCTCTGTCTCTTTATATACTTATATTAATTTTTATACATTAATATATATTCACATGAGATACGATGAAGATTTACAGATGCATTAGCTATTTTTCCCTTATACTCATACCAGTTAGAAATACATACGAGTTCAGGGATTCCCTAGTGGCGCAGTGGTTGAGAGTCCGCCTGCCGATGCAGGGGAC
>NW_006798732.1:1868552-1881553 GCF_000442215.2 Lipotes vexillifer | reverse complement strand
GCAAAAAAAAAAAAAAAAAAGAAATACATACGAGTTCAAAATGTGATTCTCATGCGCCTGAGTTGAATGAGAATGGAAATACATAGTTGCTTGGCATTTTAGCTATCTCAAAGTTGATATATTGTTATTAATATCATCATACTTATAACCATGATGAAGATTATAGCACTATGAACGATATATCTAAAAAAGCAGAAATTCTATTGACACTTCTGTACGCTGATGATGGGAAATCTTTTAAAATGGAAACTTTCTCATTTGCAGTAACTCTCACTGTAGATTTAAGTCTTAAAAGGCCTTCAACCAATTGTGTCATTATAGAATTGGGGAAAAATATACAGTGCTTAATTGTAGATTGCTTATTTTATTTTCCAAACCATGCCATCTCTTGGTGGGCTTTAAATTGTAAAGAGGTAACGAAATTAAAATGCTGGCATCAAGACCACGTGGTGACCTGTGAAATGAATATGAATATGTATTTGGGAGTTTTGTTCGATTTCAGATTATCCAATAGCACAAAAGAGCAGCTGCTACATGGCCTCTGAGATAATATAGTGAAGGAAAACAAGTTACGTAACTTAGAGAATGATGCATTTTGCACGTTAAAGGAATTAAGTTTTATTTTTCAATTACTGTACATTTTATAATCTAGACCATCAAGAGTCTTAATGCCAGAGGTGAGACACGTTAATGAAGATAGTTAGGAAATAAGCCCTTCTATTATTTCTTTGCCTTTATTTTTCCCCATTGTATTCGCAGCTTACATCACCGCACATAGGAAGAATTCAATAAATATTTGTTCCATGAATGAACGAATGAATGGATAAGTGAGCTTCGGAAGACGCTCCTACAATGTCTTTGTGAGCCTCAGAGTTACATAAAGCTCTCCGAGACCAAAAAGATGAAGAACTTCTCATCTGTCTGGGACTAAGATAGATGTTTTATTTATTTTTATTGTCATCTGAGCATAGCCCACGGTTGCTTTCAGTCATGGAGGAGTTTCAGCTTCACCTACTTGGACTTCGTGGAGGTGGTCAGCAGTTCTGAACTGGAACCTGGGTTTCAATCCTCTTTCTCTCTGAGCTGCAGAGTTTAATATGTTTATTGTGACCGAGCAACATTTGTCAATTATTTTCAAATGTATGCTGAACACCCTTCTGGGCTGGGCACAGTGCTAAGTTCTAGAGACTCAGAAATGAATGATTTCTGCACTTCTATGGAGGAGCCCTAAGTTTGTCAGGGGGAAAGAAACATGTAAAGAGAACCAGTGGTGAGCGGAAAATTTGGAACCTGGATCTGGCCTTTTCTAACCAGGTGGCCGTCGCTGAGTGCTAGCTCAGTTTCTTCACGTGGGGATCTTCAGTACATGGGGATCTTCTGTACATGGGGATTGCTGGCATACATGGGGATTGCTAGTAAATGGCACATTTGAACTCTGACCTCTTGGAGTCCTGTGTTCGCTGTGTCCTTGCCATTGGGTGGGGCTGTTTCAGGTGGGCTGAGCGGGGAGGTGTCTTTTACCACAAGTTTGGGTCCCTTCGCGGTGCAGTCTGGCCCCCAGGGCCGCCTGTGTCCCAGGGATTCCAGGCTGTCTGTTCATTGTTTGCTACTTGTTGTTTACACTCTCTTTCTCATCTCGCTGTGAAAATAGAGCCTGATCTTGGACTACTTTCATAACCTTCTGTACCTGAAGCAAATTTACAGCTCATTGAAAGTTTCCAAGATTCTTTTCTATAGTTGCTGGAAACAAAATGAGGGCTTCTGTGCACGTGTTTGCGTTTAAAATTTGGGTGTGAGACGAGGCTTCCTTTTTGGTTCCTGGTTTGGTCTTTCCCTACAGCTTCAATTTTCTTAAGCCGTAATTTTTGGGGTTAATTTGTACAAAAGAGAAAACTTCAGATATATTTCAGAGAAAAATAAGACATGAAGCGAGTATCCTGGGGGAAGAGTATTAGAGAGAGAGAGTGTGTGAGGACTTGTGAAGAGGTGGATTTGAAAGCACTGAGAATATTGCCTTTAAGGGATGATGCTGGTAAGTGCGGTAGTTAAAAAAAGACTGCAAATTTCTTGACACGACTCCCGTGAGAGTGGGGGGTCTACGTCCTCGCTACCGGGGCCCTGAGCGGCCATGCAGTGAGGAAGCCCACACTGCGGGAGACAGGGCACACGGAAGTGCTCCGGTTGAGGTCCCAGCTGACAGCCAGCATCAACCACCAGACCTGTAAGTGAAGGTGCATCCAGAAGATTCCAGTCTCCAGCTGTTGCATCAGCTCCAGCTGTAGAGTTTTTCCACTTGAGGTTCTAGATATTGCTGAGCAGACATAAGCAACTGTCCTTGTACTCTGACCAAACTCCTGACCCACACAATTTGTGAGCATAAAGAAACAGTTGTTTTGAGCTGTTAAGTTCTGGGGTAATTTGTTAGGCAGCAGTGGTAGCTGGGGGCATGCGAATAAGGATGGGGGGAGGGAGGGAGGGAGGGACAGCGTTACCCTCCCTTTACCTTTGGCACCATGTGTTCTGCCGCCGAAGATTTTGCCCTGAACCAAGACCAGGGCAAAGTAAGAAGACTGGGCATAAGGATCCAGAAGAGGCCTTAGCATCAGTTTCCAGGGAAAAGAGAAGGAGCTAGGAAGGAATTTCTCACGGCCAACAGCTCTAGGCAGCCATTTTCAGGCAGCCCAACCTCAATCCAGTATAAACATATCAGTGGGGACTTCTGCAAAAGATCCTTTATAAGAACCAGCGTTTTAGGGATGGGGATTCTCTTTTTGCAAACTCAGAGGTATACACCTGCTTCCTAGTCAAGATTTTTCAAAGGGAATATTTCTACATGGACTGCGGGAATGGCTATGCTCTTGAGTGTCTGAGAGTGGCGAGGACAAGCACAGGTGAACTAAATGGGCAGGATTGCTCTGTCGAGGCCAAGTTAGGTCCATGGAACCACAGCAGGGAGAGGGCCATTGTCCCGACCAGAGCAGGGCTCAGCCGTTGAGAGTCAAGGACTCTGCTCCGGAAGCCCCGCCCCAAGGTACAGCGTGGTTCTCACAAGGCGTCCAGATACCCTGCTACAAAAATAAAGAATCCGTAGAGATCTGGTGCTCACTAGACCCAGTATGAAGTTTTCCCCTAGGATATAATTTATAGATTAATCTATTTTTAAAAGTAAGCAAAAAGATCTCAACTAGGGTAGAAAAGGTTTCCAATTCAGAAGGTTTCTTAAAATGTTCTTATGAATAGACTGTTTTTCTAATTTCTGCCCTAAGTTTGTATATGATATATTATTACACCAGAATGTGAAACCAGCCAAATGAGCCCCAGGAAAGAAATATTGCTCCAAAGTAAATATAGGGACTTGGTTAATACCACATGATCAGATATCTTGCAAATAAGACACACAATTAAAATATCATCGTATATGAGATTGGGAGTTACAGATTGTACGAGATAGTCCCACCAAGCTGAAGTGGAAATATGATACACTTTCTGAGCCCTGAGAAGAATTCTGGGAAAATGAAACTTTGAACCTGTACAGGGAGGCAAGCATGATTATAGAGAAATATGGCTGAAAAGTAGGGGACACACAGGAACAAAAGCAGATCATAAATCTTTAATGTAGAGCAAATGTTTAGCAAACCATTGTAGCTGCAGGAAGGGCTAAAACATCTGGGGACGTGAGGCGATTCTTAAATTTTAGTAAGCACCGACAGAACAACACTAGTGGGTTAAATGCTATTAAAGCATATACATATTTAAAAGAATCTTCTCACAGAAGAGAAATTCAAAGTGAAACAAGGGAACTACTTATGTTAAGCAAAACAGTGAAAAGCCACTAAATGAAGAATTAAGGATGGGGTGGCATTTAAAAAAACTCATTAGAGTGTGATTTTACCTTGCCACATACATAATTTAAGAGAAAGTTTACTTTAAGTAAAGGGTAGGAAAATGGAAACTACAAACCAAGAGACAATAAAACAAACTCTAAGAAAAAACCTTCTTACTGCATAGCTTAAAATAAGTTATTGTTTGGAACTGCAGACATTTTTTTATTGTAAACATTTTTTACATTGTGATATTACTTTATTTTAAAGAGGCAGCTCAGACAACTTGGGATATATGTTTAGATAAAGGTTAGGAAGGGACGCAGTGTCTTCAAATAAATGAGAATTATTAGGTACAAAAGAAGATTCAAAGATGTCCCTAGAAAACCAGTCTGACTTTTTTTTCCTTTTTGCTGGGGGAAAGTCAGTGTAAATACGTTTTATAGGTAATGAACAACTGTTCTTTGCTTGATATAGATGGGACCCTGCTCTCCTGACCTTGTGTGTTTTTACATTTTTAAGCGTTTTCGTTCTCTCGGGTCTTACAAATGATTGACACGAGTCTGGCAGAGTTGCAGACCCTGGTTTTAAAGGACCAAAGACTGAAACGGAGCTAACTTCTGACAATGATTCTACAGCCTGGAGAGTTAATTAAGTAGGAAAAGATGGCCTATCGCCATTTATTGAACTAATTAAAAATAAAAACAATAAAAAGCATATCTCAGAGCATGATACAAATTATTATTATTCTCTTTTGCCTTGAAAAATATTTAACCTGACTCTTCTCTTTTGAAGGTTAACCAAAGCTCAGTACATTTTGTTAATCGGTTTATTAACTTTTCAGCTCCTGGGATAATTCATATTCAGACTTTCTTATGTAGGCTTACATTGATATCCTTGTGTAACCCATGGTCTCAGATTGGGTTTTCTTACTAAAAAGAAGAGAGTTGGTGTTGGAAGAGAGCTTGAAAGGTTACCTGGTCTTGCCTTCAAGAAGCTGTATTCTAAGTCAGTAAATGAAGACATGTAGCCTCCAGGCTGGGAGGAGGTTGTAGACCATGGGCTGCCAGTGAGGTCATGATGGGGCAGAATCTCATTGCCTAACTTCACAATCCAGAAATCCGGCCTTCGTCTGCTTCAACAGTAATCATGCTGTGGGGAAGAGGGCGTGGACTCATGATGCAATTTCCATGAGAATGACAATTACAAGAATTGCATTAATCTGGAGAGTGCTTTTTTTTTGCTTTTTTTTTTCCTTGGTACGCGGGGTGCCTCTCACTGCTGCGGCCTCTCCCGCCGCGGAGCACAGGCTCTGGATGCGCAGGCTCAGCGGCCATGGCTCACGGGCCCAGCCGCTCCGCGGCATGTGGGATCCTCCCGGACCTGGGCACGAACCCGCGTCCCCTGCACCGGCAGGCGGACTCCCAACCACTGTGCCACCAGGGAAGCCCTGGAGAGTGCATTTTTAATGACCTTTGATCATAAGCTCCTTCTCTACAACAGTTCTCCTTTGAGGTCTTGCAGGCCTTCTACTCACCTTTTACAGGAATTTTTAGAAGATGCTTGAGTTAGGAGATGCCCCAGCCGACCTGGTCTGTCAAAACCTCCTTATGTTCTATCTCTCGACCTGTTTGAATGGCTTTATAGTTCATGGTAAGTGTACGGCCTATGTAATGAAAGTGTCAGCCTTTGAGTAAAGAGCCCTCTAATTTTAATTCAGTCAAGGTTCGTAAGTGAAACACTTTTTCATGAATATTTTTAGTTCTAATCAAGTACCCCTGGACTCAGAAGTGAGGTTTTCCTAAATATTTGTACAGGAGAGAAAAAATCCTGGGACAGATTTTATCTGGCTCACCGAATACTTTTGAAGTCTTGAGTAAGACTGGACATTTTGTAGGCTTTCCTTTCTGTGTCAGAGAAAGTTTCAACAAGGCAGGCAGCTAGATAAAAGAGAAATCCCGGCCTATTTGGAGATGAAAGTTTTCAAACTGGGGAATGCCAAATTCATCAGAGAATATCACCTCAAAGGGAATGTTTGCTTTCCTTTGAGAATTCATTGTTATAAAGCTCATTGTGTCATTAGGCTAGACGTGTGATTATTGAGAGGCAACTAAAAATTATAAGGGGACACTTCATCAAAGGCATCCCTTTACTATAAGTATAAAATCACATAATGCTAGGTGACTTTTTTGTATTGAAATTGTGAGATGTATATATTCTAGGTGTCTGGCTTCCCCATGAGAAGACAATCTGTACCCATCAGTATGTCTAACCAGGAAAGCTCCCATTGCGACTACGGCATGGAGAAAAGTTGAGGGCTTTTTTTTTTTCTTTTAAAAAATTTTTGGAAACATGGAGAATATTTTACACGGGAACTTCTGAAGAAAGACCTATTCTTCTGCTCCATTTTTGGCCAGGTTGGTCCTGTCCTCTGATAAATGGCAAACTCACTTCATTAACCAACCCTGAGCAGGTCCAGCTACTGACCCTGCTTGGGCTCCACTCTGGGCAGTAAGCAGTTTTCCCCGAGGCCAGATCTCATTTTCAAAACCGAACCCTGTTGATATATTGAGGCACTAAATCGATAGCTGGTATTCAGTCAGCCCTGGAAAGAAGACAGTTATCAACAGGAGCTCAGGTGAAGGCGGGTGACGGCAGATGCAACTGCAATTTTCCAAAGGACCAGCGGCCTCTGAAGTGTGATGCTGGTTCTCTGACACACCCCAGATCTGCCTCCTCAAGTCTAGCTTTGTGTCAAGCTGGGCCTGTCCTCAGAATATGGTGAACAATTTTGTTCTTGAAGCAAGAAAATGTGAAAATATTCACGTGTGTAGTCAAAATGCATATTAAGCCAAAATTAGTTGCCTACATTAAGAGGGAAAAAAACTCAGCTCAGGAAGACATGACTATCATGTACCACTGAGCAATGGACCATCTCTGACCTGTCATGGCTTTCTTCAAGAAATGTGTTCCCCCTTCTCCCCGTTCCCCATAGCCCACAACGTAAAACGAGGAAGTCAAACATGGACATGGAGTTTTTAAAACATAGAAAGGATCCTTTGATAAAACATGCAAAGGAAGGCATTGTCCTGATAAGAATAAGGGGTTGAAAATGAAAAGACCATTTCCTCCAAGAAGTCATCCTGGATTTGGCAAGAATAGTATTGGATTTCCCCCTCACCACCACGTGTCTTCCACTTAATGCTGAAAGTTATAACAAAGCCTAAGTAAATATATTATATGGGCCTTGATTTCAAAGCTCCGGGAAGCCCATATCCTAAAATAGCAGAGAGGCAGGAGAATAGAAGCATTTTTAAAAGTCAGATAACGATCAGACCCAACATATCTACATGTGCGATCAAATTTCCCTATGAAAAAGAAGCTAAGGGTTTTTTTCCCCCTGTACAGAAATACTTTTCTGAATGAAACAGAAAAATTTGCAAAGAAGTTGTATGTAAATCAAGTCTTTGTAAATAATCGCAATCACATTTTAAATGTCTTTGCTTTTTAACAAGAATTCTGATAGCACAGGAAACTATATTCAGTAACTTCTAATAACCTATAATGGAAAAGAACCTTAAAAAGAATATATATATACACACACATATATATATATATGAATCACTGTGCTGTACACCAGAAACTAACACAACATTGTCAATCAACTATGCTTCAATTAAAAAAAAAAAGGGAATTCTGTGATAACCCCTTCCTACAGGGAATACTTACTTTAAAATATGGAAATCTACCTTTAAAATATATAAGTATTGGGGTTTTTATGTTCAAAAGAAGGCTCCTCTGTACCAAACCTTTACCAAATGGGTAACTGTCTCTCTGACATGTGGTAATTATTTTCTGTTAAGTCCTTTCATTTAATTTAATGCTGGTTTCAGTTTTGATTGTGTTTAAGGCACATCTAGGCTATGGAGGTGAGACGGTGGAGGCCCTCTTCACGTATAGGTTTCTACCTGTCTGTGACAGATTCACACCCCTTTAGGGACCAAAGTTTAATCTAGAAACTGTTATGGAAGAAAAGAGCCACACACACGACACGTATAGGTTTCTACCTGTCTGTGACAGATTCACACCCCTTTAGGGACCAAAGTTTAATCTAGAAACTATTGTGGAAGAAAAGAGCCACACACATGACACGTATAGGTTTCTACCTGTCTGTGACAGATTCACACCCCTTTAGGGACCAAAGTTTAATCTAGAAACTATTGTGGAAGAAAAGAGCCACATACACGACACGTATAGCTTTCTATCTGTCTGTGACAGATTCACACCCCTTTAGGGACCAAAGTTTAATCTAGAAACTATTGTGGAAGAAAAGAGCCACACACACGACACGTATAGGTTTCTATCTGTCTGTGACAGATTCACACCCCTTTAGGGACCAAAGTTTAATCTAGAAACTATTATGGAAGAAAAGAGCCACATACACGACACGTATAGCTTTCTATCTGTCTGTGACAGATTCACACCCCTTTAGGGACCAAAGTTTAATCTAGAAACTATTATGGAAGAAAAGAGCCACACACATGACACGTATAGGTTTCTATCTGTCTGTGACAGATTCACAGCCCTTTAGGGACCAAAGTTTAATCTAGAAACTATTATGGAAGAAAAGAGCCACATACACGACACGTATAGCTTTCTATCTGTCTGTGACAGATTCACACCCCTTTAGGGACCAAAGTTTAATCTAGAAACTGTTGTGGAAGAAAAGAGCCACACACACGACACGTATAGGTTTCAACCTGTCTGTGACAGATTCACACCCCTTTAGGGACCAAAGTTTAATCTAGAAACTATTGTGGAAGAAAAGAGCCACATACATGACACGTATAGGTTTCTACCTGTCTGTGACAGATTCACACCCCTTTAGGGACCAAAGTTTAATCTAGAAACTATTATGGAAGAAAAGAGCCACATACACGACACGTATAGCTTTCTATCTGTCTGTGACAGATTCACACCCCTTTAGGGACCAAAGTTTAATCTAGAAACTATTATGGAAGAAAAGAGCCACATACACGACACGTATAGCTTTCTATCTGTCTGTGACAGATTCACACCCCTTTAGGGACCAAAGTTTAATCTAGAAACTATTATGGAAGAAAAGAGCCACATACACGACACGTATAGCTTTCTATCTGTCTGTGACAGATTCACACCCCTTTAGGGACCAAAGTTTAATCTAGAAACTATTATGGAAGAAAACAGCCACACACATGATTCAGTCATCAGAACAAATGCATCCGATGAATTAGTCGCGTTTGGACTGATAAAGCTAGTGCTACGTACTTTGGAGATCAGGATAATTAGTTCAAAAGCTAGTGAATCTCAGATCATTGGGAACCAGAAGACATCTGTGCATATTTCTCAAGCCTACAATTAAAACTTGCAGCTTGGTAAAAGGCTCTTGGAAACATTTCCTTTAAAAGCCAGTGGACTGTCTTTCCCCAAATGTACTAGGACAAAGGTGGGGAGAACAGAAAACAGGGACTTCTCCGCTTTGGAGACTCCGATGCTGGTGCCAGGGATCCAGGACGCTGGGGTCTCTGGGATGAAACACACACCACCCACTCCCCGCCACACACACTGAGCCTCCCAAGTGTGTGAGCCATGGAAGCTCCAGGTCTGGGGCCAAGACCCCAGAGTCCTGACACGGTGGAGTCCATAAGTGGGAGCCATTGTTCTTTTCTCCCTGCATACTCACAACTGAAACAGAGGGGAGTTTGTCCTTTCAAGGGGTTCTGGGTAGAATGCATTCTGTTCAGTGGAATCTTAAAAAAAGAAATTCAAGATCCCTGTGGTAGGTATCAGTCACTGGGTTCCAGTTACTCAAGTTTTTACAAGTCTTAAGGATCCTATAAACTTTGAGAGTTGTAGTAAAATATTTATAGAGTAAGTCAAAGAAAAGCATAAAACAGTAGTCTAGGTGAAATTCTGACGTGACCAAAATTCCTTTCTACCTCTCTTGCTTTTTGATTCGTGAGGGTCTAGGTACCCAGCTTGTTGAAATATCAACTCGTTTTACCCCGTGCGCCTGGACTGGTGTGATTTCCACAGCTGCTATATTATTTCATTTCTTTTCTTCCAGGTCTTAAGAAATCCAAGAGATGATTTTGATGAGGAAGCATGGCCCAAACTCACACCATTGCCATAGCTGAAATCTCTCAGGTCACCACCCTTCTGAATTTTCCTGGGAAAGGGCTTTGGAGTCACTTTTCCCCTGTATACGAGAAACCCCAGGGTAGTCATTGGTGTTTCAGGTTTTTAGGCAGGTATAAAACAAAGGCCACCCAATGCCTCCAGATGCTCTTTAGGGAAGCTGTCATCAGATCCTGGTGGAGCTCCATCTGGAAGAGTCACGTTGTGCCTTAGTACCTTTACATTCCCCACCAATACTTAGGTCCTTCCCTCCCTGGTTGGGGCCCGGGGCCTTTAGTGGCAGGGTGCTGTCCATCAGCTGTGGCCCTGCCATTGGGCAGTGGGGACTGGTGTTCAGCAAAGTGACACAGGGTCCATAAACATGCATGCGGCAGGAAAACTCTATCGCATATAAATGTGTGCAATATTATTCCAGGAAAAACGTGAATGTTTTGGAAGTCATAAGGGATTTCCTAAATGACTGTGGTGCACAGCAGCCAACAGGGTTTTGCTCAAAGAAAGCTCCGGATCATAACTGAACGTGTGTTTAGGAGGCAAGGAGAGGTCAAGAACCACAGGCAAAAGTCATGTCTTGTTTGGTCCTGCTACCATAACTCTGGGGGTGAAATGAAGTTCATGACCCTGTATGCAAAAGTATGATTATATAGTAGTGGGGTGGGTGCCTCAAAGAATATATGTGAATGAATACATCTAAATAAACGTGACCTTCAAATTAGCCATGGTAAAAACTCTAATTACTACGATATGCGTTTGCTTAAACTGTTTTTTTTTCCTTATATCTTTTTTGAAACTCTTTACTCAACCCTTCTTATCCCCAAGAATGTTTATTTTTTTTATTTAAAACATTTTTTTTCTCTAGATTGCCATATGCACTCCTCCTCTGAGCCTCCTGGGGTTTTGCATACATTACTAGTGTAACGATTCCCATTTAACACTGTAATTAGTTATTTTCTGGGTTTGTGCCCAATAAAGGCATGTATCCTGACACAGAGTAAAAATGTAAAAAAAAAAAATGTGTGGAGTGGATGGCCTTCTTGCCTAATATTTCAGGGTAAACATTTTGTTTTACACCAAAGCAGTGTTACCCAAATTGATCACAGAAAAATCTGTTTTCAAGTGATCTGTGGTTGATTTTTAAGAATCCATGCACCTTCTTGGTATCAAGATTTATAACCATTGAGGTGATTTAAAAAGAATGTGCTCCTGGCTCTGAAGGCAATTCCAAAGGAGGAATTTCCAAAATATTTCTGAGCCGTGACTGCATTATTGTGTAGTGATGCCCCAGTGGAAAAATATTTTTTTAAAGCAGTAGAACCGTTCTTTAAAAGTGACTAAGAGTTACTGGAGGCTGAGAGATCCACTCATTATTGTGGCAAATTTCCTTTGCTTTGGGAAAAGTCAGCAGAATTTCAGTTTTTCCAAGAACGTTCATTTGTGTCAAGAAAGTCATCATCCCTCTGACTCTAGACATAGTAAGCTGAGATGTGATGTGATCTATTTAATATAAATCAAGCCCAGTTTTAGGGGGACATTGTCCTTGCAGCCTCTTTGAGTATGGATTTAGATTTTAGTGATTGTCTCTGAAACAGGTCTAGGGAGACGTGTGTATCTGTGTGTGTAGGTGTATGTGCATGTTTAAACAAACATTTCATCAAACTTTTCATGTAAGGATATTGCAAAACGCAGAAGGTAGCCTGGCTGTCTCTTCACTTCAAATTGGGGGAAGGACCGGGAAGATAAAAGGACCAGGTTTGGCCCAGTGCCGTCTAGGTTAGAGCCCCAGGCAGGGCGTGATGAAGACCAGTAGACGGAAACGAACCACTGATTATTGGGGTTGGTGTTCGGGGCCATGGAGGCTGCATGGCAGCTGGTGGTGGTTTGAGGGTCCCTCTTGTAGGAAGGGGAAGATCCTTTTCCCAGTCCTCTCAGGGAGGAAGAAGCAGGCCTGGCCCTGAAGTTGGGGGCTGTGGGCCTAGAGCTGTCTGCAAGGCAGGGGCGGGAAGGCGCCTGCAGACAAGTTGACAGTAGTCTGAGCTCGCTAGGTCACGTTCAAGTTAGCCAAGAGCGATGGATGAGGCCTGAGGTTGGCTTTGGGAGCTGTGAACCTCCAAAAGCATCTACTAGAGCATCCTCTTTAATAGGCATGTAAGTGTCTCTCTAAGTTGCGTCAACCCCAAGCCTTCTGTAAAATTTTATTAAACCATCTGACTGTTCCTCGCTGTGCTTTGTGGAATTAAAGGCAGAGCTGGGGTCTGTACGCAGGGTGCCTTGCTGTGGGGAGGGCAGAGTGGCCCGGGAAGGGAGGCCAGTTTCCAGCCCACGCCAGGTGACCTGCAGAGCTTGGAGTCAGGGCGGCTGGAGGGACGACCAGTGGCCCCTGGGAGGGATGCGGGGACCAGCCACCAGCGCTCAGCCACCCTCCGAAATGGGGAGAACAAGGGAGAAGACAACTCTGGGGTCTCGAGGGGATTGGGCTCCAGAGTCACAGCAATTTGGGTAATTAAGGAAACATGATCGTTTTGGCCATTACAGGCGGGCGAGGCCTGGAACATACGGATTCTCCTTGGAAGAAATGTACAGCCGGACAAGGGGGTTGCTCCGAAGGAGCCGGCATTACTGGCCTACTGTCTGTAAGATACCTGTTATCTAACGAAAAAGGTACACGGAGACAATGAAATCCCATATTTTACCTGTATTTAGAGATTCTCACTATGTAGGTGAAATAGGTGAAAACGAACATTAACCGAAATGTTGAGTTTTCAGTGGGCTGCTGGGTGCTCTCTGCCCTAACCCTCTGCCTCTGCCCGTTTCTCACTCCCCCACCTCCAGAGTCCCCCAGCAAGTCTTTCCTGTGCCACAGACGTCCCAGAGCTGCCCCTTCTCCCACCTCTGTTGCCGTCTCGCCAGCCTGTGTCACCACCCTCTCCTTGGCCTCTTGGCAACACGGTCCTCGAAGGCAGCAGCGAGATCTTTTTAAAACGCGAGGCAGATCATGCCATTTCC
>NW_006798732.1:1868134-1868377 GCF_000442215.2 Lipotes vexillifer | reverse complement strand
AAAAAAGCCACATCCTTCCACCTCCAGAAGGTTCTCTGGGACCCCGTCTCCCAGACCTCCCCTTTGCTCCCGCCTGACAGCCACGCAGGCCTTTGGGACGCTGGCCTCTGCTCTCTCCCCTCGGGGCCTCGTGCTTTCTCAGGCTTCTGGTGTGAGCAGTTCCTCCTCAATCAGATGTCACCCAGTGTCACCTCCTCATAGAGGTCTCCCCTGGGCAGTGTCCCCCCCCCCCCCCCCCCCCCC
>NW_006798732.1:1828289-1868124 GCF_000442215.2 Lipotes vexillifer | reverse complement strand
CTACCACATCTGCTTATTCAGAGAAGCTGGCAGACGCTCAGCTCACTCATGCCTTTTGCATCCGCCTGTCTGTCTCCTCCTTGCAAGCTCCGTGTGCGCCCTGCGCCCTGCGGCACCCCCAGCGCCCCGCCCGCGGCGGGGCGATCAGATCAGCGCTGAAGAGGTGAACGGAGAATGTGCGCCGGACACCGGGCTGCGGCAGAGCCCGCGACAAAGTAGAAGTCCTCCCGAGCGAGTGTATACACTTCGGACGAAGGGCGAGCGGAACAGGCAGCCCAGAAGGACACACACACACTCCGTCACTCCCCGCTCTTCGCCTCGGGCTCAACGTGTCCCCTGCAGTCCGTTCAGCGTCCGCCTTGGTGGCTCCCCTCGCCGAGCCGACACGTCCACGAACAGCGTGGCCCTCCTCTGCTTCCCGGGCCGGTCAGGGAGCCCGTCCAGGGTCCCCGTGGTCCTCCAGCGCTTAGCCGTCTGGTCCCCCCGCGCCCGGCCACCACGCACGCCGCCTCCCCGCCTCCCTGCCGGGGCAGCGCGCAGCTCCAGGGCCGGTGGAAGGCGGTGAAGGGCCCCGCTCTCCAGCCTGGGCTGCGTCTCTTCCCACGGCCTCGGGCTTTTCCAGCTGCCAAGGATGCCTGCCTTCCAGGGGCACTCTCGAGGGTGACAGCACTCGGGGTTTCCTCGACCTGAAGTGGTCTTACAACAGATCCCCTCGGGCCACCGTCCCGAGGGAAAAAAGCATCCTCCCCCATCCCCCGCACTGACATAAACGCAGAAGCCTCTCAAAGATGGTACCTGCTTCCTCACTTCAAAAAAATCTACATAAACATGGCCCGCTCACAAGGGGCTTCAAAAATCTTACCCGACCCAGTCAGTTTCTCTGTCCCTCCAGGTTGCCTGGCAGCGCGGAGGGGGCTTTGGGCCGGAGCTTCCCTCTCCCCTGAGCCCCAGGCAACCGGCTTGCCACAGTCAGGGTGTGTTTTTGGTAGAACTGAGTGCGGGTGTTGTCAGCGATTTTCTAGCGAATAGACCCCCAAACAGGGAGCAGTTTATGGCCATCTTACTAGTCTGACTGCAGTGCCAAGTCAGAAAATCGTTCAACCCATTTATGCTGGTTATTTAAAAATAATAGACAATCCGAGCACATTTCAAATTTGCAAGACAGTCTTTGAGAAAACTGTGTCCTGGGAAGGGCTGAGAAAGCAGGTCTGGAGTGACGCCAGGTTCCTGTCGGCCAGCCGGTCCCTGAAGTCCCTGGAGGAGTCACCTCGAGGAGCCAGCATGTCCCACGTCTGGGGTGAGGTGGGCGGAGGGCCTTGTTACTGGCGATGTCACACTCCTGCCCTCTTATGTATCTTGTGTCCTCAGTCCCAGGAACACCAGCTTCATAAAAATATTCCTCTCACTGAAACTGCCCATTAACCTTTCTAAGTTGGCTAATGATTAATGTCATTAGCTTCTGGATGGGACCACAGTTCCCTGAGAAGGTACCGTGTCCACAAGAGGGTGGGTTGTAAGGACTCTGCAAACCTAGCCTGCTGTCCTCGGTCTGTCTGGTTGTGGCGCTAATGGTTTTACCCCCTCCATCGTCCCTTTTATTGCAGTCATAATTATGCATCTGGTCGGTCAGCACCTGCCCTACTGCTGGGGAGAGAGAACCCAGATAACAATGTCAAGTTTACCAGACCTACACGATGTGGACGTCACCAATTACGCGGCAATGTTGTATCTGGAAACCAAAGTCTCCCGGGGCTTGGGAACAGCCCAGCCACAGTTTCTTAAGGTCTGTTCTGATTTCCTTTACCCTTGGCATGGTTCTATCATGATTGAACTTGTTTGAGATTCCCACTTAAAGGGTCAAAAATTGGCCAAATACCAGCAATTTCATGGGGTTCAACCCACCATATTTTGTTCTCAATTCTTCTAGAGCAGGGATGTCAGTCACAGGTCAAAAGTAACAAGCAAGGAGAATAAACTCAAGTGAGAGGAACGTCAACGTTAGGGGTAGCACATGTTCAATTCTAAATCGCCCTAGTTGTATGCTTTTGCATTCATATTATATGCATGTGGCTTCTGAACAGTTTCCACTTCTTGGGTTGAGATATTCAAGGTAATGAGTTCATAAATTTTCATGTCATTATGGTGCCTAAAAATAGTTTTCATGGTATTTTCATCAAGTTACGAAGGGCGTGGAGGTTGTATTTACAAAAGGAATGACTGTAGTCTTGGAGGTCACGTGGGAAACGGCAAGTAACAAAGTGCTGTGAACAAGGTCAGGAAGTCTTGTCAGAATTAACAGCAGGTGAACTTGGAAACAGCGGAAGTCACTGCTTGTCCCGGACGTTGAGTAGGAGCTTTATCACTTGCTTACCCGCCACGTGACACGTCTTGACATGTATTTTATCTTTCCATCCTCCTAAAAATCCACCGGGACAGGCATTATTATCACCATAGGTGATGGATGCTCTGACGGTCTTAAATGAAGTGTTAAGGTCCGTATTGCTAGACATTGGCAGAGTCAGAATTTACACCCAGGTTCATCTTAGTCAAAGCCATGCCATTTCCTTACACCTGGGAAGCCTGGAGGACCTGTTCTTGAGATGGTCTGGGGTTACGCCCTTGGTGCTGCCATACTCAGAGGTGTCCCAGCGTGGGACTGTGCACACGGCTGGCACTTTCCTATCTGCTGGCCCACTCCGCAGGTAATTGAGCAGGTCTCCCCCAGCGCAAAGCACAGTGTTTGGGTTGTACTAACATTTGCCTCTAGACACTGCTGCTCCTGGGGTCGTTGCTACTCCTGGGAGAGCTTGGAACGCCATGGTCAAAGAAGCACATTCTTTTAGTCGTGTCTCTGATGGCCTTGCTAGCTGCATTTTCTCGTAAGGAGTCCAGGATAAAAAGGAGTTCTAAATCACC
Source organism: Lipotes vexillifer (assembly GCF_000442215.2). Taxonomy (NCBI): domain Eukaryota; kingdom Metazoa; phylum Chordata; class Mammalia; order Artiodactyla; family Lipotidae; genus Lipotes; species Lipotes vexillifer. The sequence goes on along the minus strand of NW_006798732.1, from coordinate 1,865,208 downwards.
TTTGTGCAAGACAAAATGCACTGTTTGAACCTTAAACCACCAAATTCTTTTTCAGTCACATGGTTGCTGTAGGTCGATGAGCCATTAAATCAAGTAACAATTATGCCAGGCACTTGAGGGGGAGGTCTGGAGAGGGAATAAATACTTTTGATGCTGGCTTTTACTGCTGTGTTGATTCTCAGAGCGATTCTGCTTTAATCATCTCTCATGGTAAGGGTCATGGATAAATACTGCTTTCACATGGACACACAAGTACTGGACTTGGAAATAATGGGGATAAAGGCAGTAATTTAATACATATTAACTTGTTTGCTGATTTATTCTGCATCTGTCACAGCCTGTAAACCCCAGCAACCTCGTAACTGCTAATTCTGCCCCATTGCTGACATGCAACAGAGACAAATGCCAAAGAGAAAGCGTGGAAACTCAGCTGGCCCTCAGATGGGAAGTGGGCCCATTACTGTTGACGGTGGAATGTCCCCTGGAAACCGAGCCGGACCCTGTGGGGCTCCCGGGTACAAATCCTTTCTGTGTCCCTGTTTCTTGTTTGGTAGGAAATAGGCATCATTCAGCCTCCTAGACCTTCCTTGAGTACCAAAGGGCAGATTCAAACAATTGCTAATCAGGGGAGGAAAGGGGTGCAGGAACAGAGGAAGAACGATAGTGGGTCAAGTAACAATCGCGAAGTAAGAACAGTCAAGGAACTATAGTGGGTCCTGGTTCCTCCTCAAAGGATACACAGAACGATATCTTTGAGTTTCTTCTGCAGGAATTATGGCCCGCACCCAGGGGGAGGATGGTAACTTCAGGCTGAACAAGAGTCCTGGAGCCCCACCCTGTTACCTCACCACCAACCAATCTGAAGAAAGATGCACACCCTGCAGCCCTGGTCCCAAATTTTGCCCATAAAATCTTCTCTCTGAAAACCATGCAGGAGTTCAGGTTTCTGCAGCAGGAGCCCCCCGTTCTCCCTGCTCGACCCTGCAATAAACCTTTCTCTGCTCCAAACTACGACATTTTGGTTTGTTTGCCCTCCCTGTGCGTCAGACACATAAACTTGTGTTTGGTAACACCCTCATTTCTATTTGCGATCGAGTCAGCAGTGTGCACAGAATTTCCTCAGGAAGGGAAACCAGACATATATAAAGTAGCATTCAGTCCACATTTTTGGCCCTTTGCTCACTGAATGACTAGCTGTCACAGCCCCAGTGGCTCCGTTCACTTCAGCCACTGGGTAGGGTGCTTGGAATAGTAGGAGTTCACATAACATTTGACTGATAGACGTTTGCTGGGTTCCTATCCCTATATTAGTGACAGAAGCAGCATAAGGTACTTACTTTGTTTTTGTGGAGGTGATGGACAGCAGTGAAATAATTAGACCTGAGGCATTTGTTTTTCTTTATTGATTTGGCTGCACCAGGCAGCTTGTGGGATCCTACTTTCCCGACGAGGGATTGAACTAGGGTTGCGCCAGTGAAAGCGCCGAGTCCTAACCACTGGACCACCAGGGAAGTCCCCAGCCCTGAGGCGTTTACAAAGCAAAACTAGGAAGGTTAAGAAGAATAAATGGAGTTAAGCAAGAGCCCAGTTAATTACTACAGACCCCCGATGGCTGAACTTCTGGGGGCACGTTTCATGGATCTGAGCTGAGGGGCAGAAATGGCGCGGACAGTGGTGTCTGGGGGACCCCGAGTTACGCGTTCAGTGGCTCAGCGTGTGGCCTCCCTGCTGTTCACAAGGCTGTAACTGTAGCTACCTCGCAGAATTGTTGTAGAGGTTAGCGATGAGGTAAGCAGGGCCACGTGGGATGCCTGGCACAAAGTGGGAGCCAACACACGGCAGCTGCCTTGGTCACCGCGGAAGAGGCAGGACGTGAAATGGAGCTCAGAGAGTGACCAGAATTTCAGCAAGTGGTGGGAAGAGAGAAAGGCACCCTCCATGCTGCCGCGTGGAGCCCTCATCCCTTTGCTCTCACAGTTGTGTAGCTTTTCCATTACACGAATATTCTACAGTTTATTTAAGTTAGTTCCACCTTCTGGCTACTATGTGTTAGTTTCCTAGTGCGGCCGTAACAAACGATGCAGACTGCATGGCTTTAGACAACAGAAATGTATTCTCTCGCGGTTCTAGAGGCTAGTCCAAGATCAAGGTGCCGCCAGGGCTGAGCTGTCTCCGAAGACTCTTAGGGGAGAGTCTGTTCCCCGCCTTTCTCTCTGCTTTTGCTGTTGCGCGCCACCCCCCGCATTCCTTGCTGTGTCTGCCTCTGTCTTCACACAGACGTCTCCCGTGCGGAGCGCTTCTCCTCTGCTTATAAGGACACCAGTCATCTCAGACCAAGGGCCAGCTCTAATCTGGTGGGACCTCATCTTCACTTAAATAGCCACATCTGCAGCTACATTATTTCCAAATAAGGCCACCTTCTGAGGCTTTGTGGGAGGACATGGATTTTAGGGGGCACCATTAGACCCAGTCCACATGGCTGTGAACATTCTTGCACCTGCCTGCTGGGGCTCCTGTGCGTGGTGCCTGTGAGCCAGGCCTCCCTGTGAACGTCCTTCCACTGGGATCCCCGGGTCGTGATGTCTGTGCGTCCTCCACTTTCACAGGCTTAAGCCAGATTGCTTTCCTGGTTAGTTATGCCAAATTACACTCCCACAAGTAGTGTGTAAGAGCTCCTGTGACTATCAGCTTAAAAAAAAATTTGCCAACCTACTGTTTGTCAAGTGGTACATTTTTTCTTTTTTTTGGGTCATGTCGTGGGGCATGTGGCACCTCAGTTCCCCTGTCAAGTGGTACATTTGTACGGCTTAATTTGCGTTTCCCTAATTCATATTCCTCATTTATTTTCTCCTTTGTAAAATACCTATTAATGTCTCCTGCCTGCTTGCTTGTTGGGTTGTTTGTTTTATCCTTAACTTTTTGGAGGAATTCTCTGTCAGTTACATAAATTGCAAACATTTTCTTCCGGTCTGTGGCTTGCGTTTTCAACTCTCTTTAAGGGATTTTTTTTTTTTTTTTTGCGGTACGCGGGCCTCTCACTGTTGTGGCCTCTCCCGTTGCGGAGCACAGGCTCCGGACGCGCAGGCTCAGCGGCCATGGCTCACGGGCCCAGCCGCTCCGCGGCATGTGGGATCCTCCCGGACTGGGGCACGAACCCGTGTCCCCTGCATCGGCAGGTGGACTCTCAACCACTGCGCCACCAGGGAAGCCCTTTAAGGGATGGGTTCATGAAAAGAAATCCATGATTTTAATGAAGCGAAACTTAGTACTTTTCTCTAAGGTTGGGAATTTTGGTGTCTTAAGAAAACCCCTCCTGCTACTTTGAAGCCATAAAGATATTTCTCTTTATTTTCTTTTAAGATTGTAAAGTTTTGTCTTTCACATTCGAGTCTATAGGCCACCAGGAAGTGTTTTGTTATGAATGGTGTGAGGTTGAGATCCAGTTTCATTTTTTTCCAGTAGGGGTAAACAGTGATATCTGTATCACTTTACCTTTCCCCACTGATTGTCAATGTCACCCCTGTCATCTTAAACAAATATCCATGTGATTAAATCTGTTCAGGCTCTCTGGTCATTTGTCATCTGGCTGGTCATTTGAGTTGTTTTTCAAATGTTTGCTATTATCAATGATTGTGTGAACGACAATTTTGCATCTCTATATTCGGTACATCTCTGCTGTTCATTTCCTTAAACTTCTGGATGCAATTTTGCATGTCAAAGAGTAAAGGTATTTTGTTTTTATTAGTCTCTCCTCATGTTAGGGACCCTCCCTCAGCCTGCTGCCTTGTTCAGCATGTGGACAGCTCCCTCACCCCTTCAGACTCCCCAGGGTGAACCGAGGGAAGCTCTGTGGGCAGGGATCCACCTTGTTCATTGCTGTATGCTTAGCATAGTCACTGGTACATAGTAGATGCTCAATAAGGCTTTATTGAATGAATGACTGTGCTTCTCATTTTTTCACCAGCTAGTTTTATCACTAAAAAAAAAAAAATCCACTTTGTGAATTTCTAAAGGCCCCAACCCTAGTCCACTGTGGGACGGAGCCCAGGGTGTGTGAAGACTCCGGGGCGCCTACAAACCCTTCCCTTCAGTCACGCCTTCCTACAGCCCAGCACAGAGCTCTGTGAGCTGAATTTCCACAGTGATTTCCAGCACCTCAAGCCAAACAGAGTCCGTCTTCATGGGTTTTCTGCTTCCTAAGTGGAATGTAACACCAAACTGTGCCCTGCATGGAACTGGTTATACAATTATACAACCAGGAACATATTGTCTTTATACCGTTGGGTGAGGACATGAGCTGCAGAATCTAACAGACCTGGGTTACACATTAGCTCTGCTATTTGGTAGCTAAGGAAACTTGGGAAGTTTTATCTCCTCGTTTGTGTAATGTGGACAAGAATACCTCACTCTGGGTGTTTTTGGGAGGGTTAGACGAGAGATCACGTATGTAAAGTGCTTAGCACAATGCCCGGCCCATCAGAATAAAGGCTACAGATGTTAGGCGTTAATAATGGTGAGCGTGGCAGAGAGCTTAGCAGGCCTGTGTGCATCAAACTGCTTTACTAACTCAGTGGAAATGGAAACGCACTTCCAGGAGTGAGGAAGGGGAAAAAAGCTATATTTTTAATTTGTTTTAACAAATTGGCTTTTAAAATTGTTGTGGCTGTTACTATGAGCTTTGATCCCTATATATTTCTTCTGCCTGGTCTAGGAGTAGAGTACCAGGGGGCCAGTAATGACTCCTTAAAGACAAGTGTTAGGATGGGGAGCAAAGAGCTGAGAGACTAACGAGCTTCCCTCAGGCAGGCCGCCCCCTACAAAGGCCCAAATCACCCCCTCTCTGTGGTTTTGCCTTTGAGCACACTTCATCAAAAGCCACATCCTGGACTTCCTGACACAGAGCTAAATGATAATAAGGTCTGGAAGAGCTTACGCCAAGTCAAAGACATCACTTATGGAAGCTGAGAGGTAGCGTAAGAAGAAATAAACCCAATAAACGGTCTCCTTGGATAGTAAAATGGACGCTATAAGAAGTTACAAGAGATTTTGTGAGCTGTAATATCCTTAGGAGGAATAAAATTAAAACGTTTTTGTTTTGTTTTGTTTTGTCTTTACAATCTTTCATCTCTGACCAAAAGAAATAAAAATTCTCCTTCAACGTGACCCACGCCGATGGGCAAGTCACTAGCGATGATGCCACCTTTTTCGGTCTCGAAGTAAACAGAGGGAGAGGAAAATTTTTTTTCTTTAGTAGGAAAGTGATAGGACTTCCAGGAATTCTTGGGTAGTTGTTGCCTTGAAGGCTTGCAGGACTAAAACATCACTCTGCTCATGAAAGTCTCATTTGGCTTTTCCTCCACAGCTGTGCCGAGGATCCCCATTAGTTCCCAGAAGTGTGAACATGCGCACGATGATACCTGGTATCGTGTGAGTCTCTAAGCTTTTCCCAAAGGATCTTCAAGACTAACAGCGCTTAGAACTCTCTTCACACTGTGCTGTGGGTAGATTTCACCGAGGTCTGGAAGGAAAGATGCAGGCAGGGCGTTCGGAGTGCTCCTCCCAGGTCTTCCCCCGCAGGCCCCCTCCGGGCTGCCTGCCAGCTGGGTCCGCAGCCCCCCTGCCCTGGGCGCTTTGCTCTCTGCCCCCTGTACGATGCACAGCGATTCGGTACTCTTCTAACCAGAACGCCCAGGCTTGACTCAGGGTCCAGGCAGGAGGCACACCTGTGATTCTAATGAAGAGAAATGAATTACAAGGAATTGGTGACTAGAATAGGTTATGAACGAGTTAGCTGAAATGGCAGAGGGTATGTGAAGCCATCCCAGAGGTAGCAGTTGCAGGGGGCAGCTACCACCCCGAGGACTCTGGGAGAGCAAAGGGAAGGACTTGGAATTACAAAAACGTAGAAGCTTGAAGGCGGGCCTTGGAGAGCTGGTGTCTCTGAGGCTGGGACGTGATGAAGCTGGCTCCACCAGTGCTGGAAAGATCGCCCACGGGGCTCAGCCTCTGCTCCGGGAAGGAACTGCCGTGGCTGCAGAGAAGTCGCGGTACCAGGGTGATGCCCGCAGGAGCAGGAAACAGACAGGAAGGGATGAGCCCCTCCTCCCCAGTCCTGCCGTCTCCCTCCTGAGTCCCCTCCGGGTGGAAGCTAACACAAAGCAGATGGCCCGGCAGAGAGGGGTTTGGCAGCATCCGACCCCAGCGTCTTGGAGCAGGGCACAGAAGGAGCATTTGGAGCTGAGACACGACAGCTTGCTTGGTGACTGTTGCGCAGACCCAAAGCCATTAGGATGCTCCGCAAAATCACAGGGTTAGGGTAGGGTCAGGGGCACCTTTTCCAGCATGCAGTTGTGCTGGAAGTCAAAGTCAAAAAATAATTATAAGTCAAATTTATAAGTCAAAAAATAATTAAGAGTTACCCCATCATTTTAGAGAAACAAATTTTACAGTTTAGCAGTTCCATTTGGTTGCACCTATGAGCTCCCTTCTCTCCTGTCCATCCATCTTGCTTACTATAATTCTATTTAGCGTCCATAAACACTGATTTCATCATGTCACTGCCCAGTACTTATAACACTCAAGTCGAAGTTCTACAGACTGTTGTATAATCCACACTCACCTCACACTTTCTACTCTCTGTCCCCACCCTCCCCTCCGGTCCCACCTCAGATCCGCGCTCATCATTGTATACTTTGTAACAGGGATACCCTGTTCCTTCCAAGGATTCCTCTCTCTTCTCTCCAGCCCCCCAAGCTTTCCTTTATTTTTGTAATTCATTCATTCTTTAACTAATCTGGGTGCAGGAGGTGCATAAAAGATAGAAACCTTCCCAGCAAGAGACATACAGGCACTACATTTGCACGTAATGCTGCAAATTCTGCTCGTAGACAGCCTGCAGATCCTTGCCATGGAACCTCTGAGGGTCCGTCATTCTCAGATTAGGGTCTCCTTTCAGAAAGTCCACACCAGGAAAAGTCTCCTCATCCACTGAGCCAGCCTCGACCGCCAGCTACTCAGACCTTCTTTGATTCTGCTCTGTATCACACATTTTGCCCCTTTATTATACCAGTATATAACAGGTGGATTTAATTGACTAACAGTTTATGATCGATGTTCCAGCTCCTCAACTAACATAAATCTTTCGTGCTCAGGGACCCTCCCTCCCACACTCCCGGCTCCCTCCTCTGCATCACACTGTATTTGCTTTTACAATAAGAAGCAACAAGTAACACGATTTATGGATATGATATGGTTTTAGTACCTTTCTTGCAAGTGATAAAACATTTCTTTAAAAATATTCCATAATACCTACCTGTTTGCTAATCAGACAGGCACCTCTCCTACTCCGTAGGGACTTAACAGGTTTTACAGTATTTCAGAGAAGCACAGAGTGGTGCTTATTTTGTCACGATGTGAGAGGTATCTTTTTCTCAGTCCTCAAACCATAAATGGGAAGTTTGTTTCTGAGTCAAGAGGTCAGCACCCCAGAGGCCCAGCAAACCCTTGCCGTGCTTGGTGGGGCTCTGCCTCCCGTCTGGGCCTTTTCCCCACGCAGGGCTGGGCTCTATCCCCGGCCTCATGTGTGGTCAGAAGCCCTGCTGGGGGTCTGCCCCACGGGGCTCCGCCCATCAGTCCTTCCTGCATCTCTCCCCCGACTACGACTACTACTACGCAGCTCCTGCTGCCTCTGCAGCCCCTCAGCTACCCAGCACGTGGCCTCTGTCCGGCGGGAGAGAAGAGAGCATCTTTGAACCGAGCGCCTTATCAGGGAGAGACCGCCTGGAAGAATCAAAGGGTGGAAGGGAGGGAGGGGATCAGCCCGTCGCAGTCACGGGTGCAGTCGAAGTGCAGCCCCAGCGAAGATGCAGCTGTTCATCTTTCATCCCCTCTGGCACCCGCGGTCCTTCCCTGGCCCAGGACTGTGGAGGGACAGGCGGTGTGAAGGGTGGGGGGGAAAGCGGGGGAGGAAGGGGGGTCTTTCAGGTGCATCTCCTCTGTCCGCCGAGCCAGATCCTCAGGTCTGTGTGATCTCGCCCTTCTGAGAGCTCTTGAAATGCCCCGAGCCTTATGGAGAAGCCCAGCAGAGCCATTTTCACTGTAGCTGGGAAACACCTGGTTTCAGCTTCCTCACCATCCGCCTGCAGCTGTGTTGGCTGCCCTTGACCTCAGTTCTTCCTCCGCCTGCTCCTTTGATATCAGCATTTGTTGGGAATTGTGACTAGGGCTGACCGTGATTAACGATAGACGTCCAAGTCTCTAACCATCAGTGTTCCTAAATGTTCTTTTCTTTCAGGACGTTAGTCAGTGGCCGGTAAACTCATAGGGTGTGAGTAAAACATTAGCCTTGTAAATCCTGCTCTTGAACTTCCAGGGCAAAGTCATTGCTCTCAGGCTTGGGGGGGAGTAGAACCTGCATTTGTGAGCATGGACTTTGGAGCCAGATAAACCTGAGTTCAAATCCTGTTTCTACTGCTAATAGCTGTGTGACTTGGGGAAAGTCACTTGACCTGTCTGAGCCTACATTTCCTTATCTATGAAATGGAGATTATAACGCTTCGCTGGGTCCCGTCTACTGGAGAGTGCTCTGTCTGGTTGTGATCCCTCGCGGCCACAGGGATCAAGCTGGCCCTCTGAAGATACGGGTATAGAAACAAGCCAAGAACTCAGGTTCCTGATGACATTGTTGAATAAACCAACCTTGAAGCCACTCAACCTCCAGACTTCTTGATGTAGCCAGTTGAATGGGGGTTACTTGCAGCTGAAAGCTTCCTAACTAATAAAACCCAAAATAGAATAACTTCACCTTAAATGAAGTCTAAAACCATTCCACACCCACAACCACAAACTATGTAGAATATAGCAATTTGGGCGAAATCCAGGGAGGATGCGTAGGTGCGTCCTAGGTTACACTTAGGAGAGAACAATTGAAGGGCGTCTCAAAGGATGCCCTTCCAAGGGAGGGACCACAAAGGCAGCTGTCTTCACACTTGTTTCAGGAAATCCTTAAAAGGTTTGGATCAGGAGAATGCCACGTTTGGAAGTTTTTAGAGTGTTTTGCTCCTGAATTGTGCGAGTGGGAAGAATCGTCTGAAGTGAAGGAAGATATTCCCATGTGGCACGTTTCCCCAAATTCCGTTGCAATAACCCGGTGAGAGCTGATGTGGCTTTGAACAACTTTCTGCCAGTGGGGACACAGGGGAAGGAGATTGGAAGGTTTGGTGCATTGCACGAGATGTCATCGAAGTTTTAAAAATGAAGAGCAGGAAATAAAGTATCACGGAAGCCACAGGAGAGAGGAGTGTCCAGAAGGAAGCTGTGATTACCACCACCACCACCACCTTTAATGAAACCAGTGACCCGGTAGTGAGAACTGGCCTTGTGTCCCGGTGCTGCCGGATGGCTGATGTAGAGTATTCTATTTAATCCTCACAAGAAGCCCACGTGTTGCCCCCCACTTTCTGATAAGGGGACCTAGATGTCATAGTTCACGTCCGACTGCTCATAAGAGTGGACCCAGGATTCAGGGTCTGATGCTCCTGAAGCCTATTTCTTTAGCCGCAGGCTAATCCCGTGATAGGCGGTGATGCAGAGAATCTAGCCGGAAAGGAAGCTGTTGGAGTTGGCAGTTAGGAAGTCACTGGTGAGAGACGTTTCAGGTAAAAGTTGTGCTGAAGTGTGAGTGCGGGCAGTCGGTAAAGGGACCAGCCTTTGGAGAAGCTAAGGCCTGGAACTGGAGGGCGACAGCCCAGGGGGCGGATGAGGTCATAAAACGGTATTTTTTTTTCCATTGGGTGTCATGAGAAAGGGCTCCAGTGCTATTAGTCATGATTATGGTGGACTGGGAAACACAAGTAGAGTTCACCCTGATGTCACTTAGAAATCAAAATGTTTTGAACCCCCCAAGCCAATTTTTCTCTCATTTCATACTGAATCGTTGTAAGAGATTCAGCAATTCTACGTCTGTTAGGCTGGGAGGTCAGGACAGCTGCTGGTCAGTGGAACTTGGAAGGAGAGCTTCCACCTCCCTGTACATGTTGAGGGACCAGCCTCCGGTTAACCAGACAATTGTCTAGTCAAATTGATAATATCAGATTCAAACTGAGGGTCCCTCTAACACGAGCCCCGTGATGAATTACATATGAGGTTACTGTTGTGAGTGCACTGTTTTTTGGCAACACTTTCTCGTTGAACCTGACTCAGTGTTTATTAGAAAAGCATTCTGGCTGGCTTGCTGGCCCCGCGAGCCGATCACCAATGCCAAAACTGCTGGTGAACTGCTTTGGTGTGAATGCCAGCACTCTTCCGGGGCTTCTGGAAACTTCGAATCCTCTTGGTCCTTCCAGCTCTGCCCCTGACCCTCAGGAGACTGTCCATTCGGTAATGGGAAAAGGGGGAAGGCTGCTCACTTTCCCACTTCCTAAGGATGAGATGAATGAGGGAGATTGGAGACTTACTTATCAGGACAGCTTTGTTTGCAGAGCGTTGATTGAATCTGATGATCTGGCGTTTTCCTTTTTCTCTGGCGTGGCTACCAGTGATATTCAAGCTGGTGGCTGCTTTATCCACCTGGACCCCTGAATGTTTATGAAGAACAGCCCCCGAGCCTGACTCCGCAGGCCTCCTGCTAACTCTCAATGGACGTGTGGCATGAATGAGAAATAAACTTTGGTGCCTTTAAGCCACCGATAATTTGGAGTTGTTTGTTACTATAGCAGAATCCTGACTAATACAATGTAAGACCTAACCTATCTTTCAAGGATATATTACACCTGTATTATTTAATGCACCCTTAGGGCCACTAAGCTATAAGCACCTAAGGCAGACACGGCATGGTGCCCATTTTGTATTTCTGGCACCTGGAAGGAGTATATACACTGTTTCTTAATGAAAGTTATTGTATGACTCCTTGGATACCTGAAGGGAGGGAGAAACATCGAAAAAATGAGTAACCAAAGTCCAATGTTTCTCCTAAATGTTATTTAAAATAACAGTTTCAGCTTCTCCTCTTCCCAGTGCCCTAAAAACAACAGCTTTCGAGACTACGATTTCACCAAAGGCATATACCCTGCAGAGTCGCTGGTGAAATCATAGTAAATCATAGAAAAATAATCTTTGCTCGCGAGAAAAGAGAGAGAAGGACTGGTTACTGCAAAAGGCTGAGAAGAAAAATGTTCAAAAAAAAAATGGTGGCTCCTGTTGTGTCTTCTTTAGACAACAGGAAAGTTTCAAGATCCATTCTGGAGACAGAATTGATCTCGTCTTATGGACGGTGGCTTCAAATACTTCATTTCAAGTATTCACCACTCACAGCCAATAACTTGTTAATTTTTATAATTCATTTTTTCCGTATTTCGACCAGATTGAGTTTATCAGGACCACGAATTTGATCGATTAGAAGAGTGAGATAGCCAACAGTACCGTATCAAATGGCTCTATTTCTAGCCCAAAGCTGAGTCACTTTAGTTAATTTCGGTAGGCAGAACGCAGTTTCTGTTGAGCTTTCTGGAATATTAGAGGTAACGTGAAGCTTCTCCAGGACTCCCTTGGAGTATTAGCCTAGAAATTGCTGTGACCACTCCCTCACTTCATTCAAGCCCCCGACTGTGCTACCTGGCCTAGCAGTAACCTCGCCCACTGGCCATGCCCCCTTTATTCTTCTTACAGAATCGATGACCCGAAATTGTGCCATCTATTTTACTTGTTTACTTGGCTATCGTCCACTAGAGTGTAAGCTGCATGAGGGTCTTCTCTCCTGTTCACTGCTTTAACTCCAGTACCTGGACCCGTGCCTGGCACGTACTCACTACTCAATACCTGCTTGTTCCATGATGGAACAAATGAATGAGCAAATGAATCCATCTATCGATGAGTTTCTTGAATCACAGAGTTCCTAGATGGGTAGAAGCGGAAGGAAACCTAGAGTTCTCCAGTCCAAAGCTGTACAGAGCAGCACCCTGGGGGTCGTGCCTAGGATCGTACCCAGGTCCGTGCTCAAGCCAGGACCGGGACACACAGCCCAGGGTTATTTCCATTGGAGGCCATTTGGAGGGTGGCGGGGTGGGAGGAAGGTGAAAACACTTGGGATGGTTGAGGGAAATGTTGGGAAGAGAGGCTACCAGTGCCCTGAGCCTGTCCCATCTTCCCACTGCTGCCCGACTGCCCAGTCGCGTAGGTGGTGATGGAAGGTGCGGGAGCTCTGGAGGGGAGGGGAAGACAAGGTGTGGGGCGGCCACCGAATGCAGAGTGGGTTTAAGAAAGAAGCTGCGCTTTTCTTTTTTCTTCCTTTTTTTGGTTTCCATCACAAACTTAGCATGCCTTTCCCTCTCTTTGGGATCTCTTTTTAAAATTATGAGCCACTGAGTATTTCAAATAGGCTTCCTGTTATGTCATAAATATTCAGACTGGGGATGGTAATTGTTCCCTGTGATTAATTCTGCTTAGTCAGGCAAGTTGTGCAAGGTTTTCACTGGAGGCTATGTCTTTTATGTTTTAACGTGACTCCTGTATAATGCAATTTGTCCTTAACTGCAGTTGAGACAGTGGAGTTCGGTTAAGGGCTTTGGGGGAGGGGGAGGTCTTTTTCCTGATGGCAATGTTTGGAAGCACTTAAATGGGATGGCTTGTGTTACCTCTCCCTGAGCTGAGATGAAGGTAATTGACAGGGCTGCGGGCCAGAGGCTCCGCCTGGCTGTCCCAGTTGTTTTGGTCTGGGGTTAATGGAGAAAAGCGCCATGTTGAAGTCACACCATTTCCTTTGCTTCCGTCTTAATGATACTTGCTGGCCAGTACTTTCTCTTTGAAGAGCAATTTAGTAAACAATCACTGGCGTTTCATGTTGAGGGTAAGACTGTGATAGCATTCATCTCCCCGGGAGTTCTGCCTCGGCGTGTGATTGGATCAAGCCCTTTGCAATGAATACGGGGGGGAGCGCTGGTAGCTCCCAATGCATCCTGGGTCCCCCCTGCACAGGATGAAAATGGGCTGAGGGTGAGGGCAGGGGGACGATTTTCAGGATGATTTTGCACATTGCTTAATTTTCTCTTACTTGAAAAACATTTTCCAGGGAAGTCAAATCTGAGCCTGGAATAACCTGAGGACCCTGAAGGGGAGGGCCGAGGGGTCAGAGGGCACACAGGGCTCTGGAATGTGACCTTCAACCGGCTCTGCACTTGGGGACAAGAGGAAGCTCCACAGTCAATGTCTTCATTGTTGAAAAAAGACAGCAGTGGAAGGTCTAAGGCTTGACAAGGAAGGTGATCATCACATGAGGCTTATTAAGGGCCCACATGGGAAGACGCTGCTCTGGGTGCCATGCTGAGCAAGCCCAGACAAGGAGACGGGTGGTGTGCATCTAATTTTTGATTAAAATCACATGTAAGTTTACACAGCTAATTAGGGTGGGCCTCAGGCTCTAGCGAAGGTGCTAGGGCTGAGGTGCTAGGGTGCAGGGGCATCCACACTAAGAAGTGGGAGCTTGACAACCTTCCAGCTTCTCCTGGTCTGCAATTCACAACAGCAGCAGTGCTCCAGGAAAGCACGACGGAGACGCGGCACCCCCGAGGGAGACTGCAGCACGACACGGGACTGTGGGTGGAAAGGACAGGGGCCACTCATCTATGAGTAAAGCCACTCCGTGTGAGGCCAGAGGGACCCACACAGCTTGTCTCAAAGACCACGGCAATGACAGTTTCTGTAGCATCACTGGTTGGCCGGTTTCCTTATTCTTTGTTTCGGCATGACAGGATAAGAGAGAAAGTGTAACCAGACATCACTGTTTTGGGTCCTTTTGAGAGCAGGGCTGTGACTTTTAGTAGCGGGGGAGGGCTGGCTGTGGCCAGCACACACGTGCTTTAGGGAAGGGGTGGAGATGGGCACACTGCGGTGGTTAGTCACCCCCTTGGTCAACAGTGGCCGTTCCTGTGGTTGTGGACATGCAGGCTATAAGCTTCTACATCCTGTTTATCTTAAAAGAACTCTCACGACAACAAAAAGATATTCTAAGCTTTAGCCAGTGATATGCTTATTATAAGTAATACGATAAAATGGATAAGAGAGTGACTGCAGAATAATTAGCATGGCCCCTCGGAGATGCTGGCAATGAGTTTTGACTTGTGGGTGTGACAGCAGATGTGGCCAGTGCGTGTTGGGGACGGGTGGGAACTGCCCATCACTTCCTGAAATAGCTTTCGAGTCAGCGTGGAGGTTGTGTAGACAACCCGGCTCTGCCCCGGCTGCCACAGAACCTAGAGGCTGGCGCTTTCTCTGGCTTCGCCAGACACAAAATTAGATGTAGAATAAGGAATCAGGACAACCCAACCTTCCCCCTTTCTCCAACCTCCATCCACTCACTCATTTTTATGCCTAAAAATATGCGTTGAGATTGTCCTCCAAGATTCCAGTTAAGTGGAAGAAGGAAGAATGATTTTCACTCTGCTTTTCTGGGGAAGAATCAATTCAAACTTGGGTGGATTCTGCTACAGCAATCTTGTGTGCCAAGTTCATGAGACACCTGTGACACCTGGATGACAAGGTCGTTGAATGAGGACATTCTTAGTGGGGTCATAAAAGGCAGAGTGTTCAGGGCAAACATGGCAGTATCAGGCCCAGTATAGTGTAGTGGCTGAGAGATGGTTCTAGAACTATTCTCCTGGGTTCCAATCCCAGCTCCACCATTTACTAGCCGTGCGACCTTAAACAAAGTGCTGGGCTTCCTCATGCCTCAGTTTCTGCATCTGTGGAATGGGCATGATATTAGAATTTACCATAGATTGTGGTGAGAACTTAGTTATTGAAAGGATTAAATGAGTTTAATATACAAAAAACACTGGCACAGTACCTGGCGCGTGTAAATACTTGAGAAATGCTACTATTATTCCTTCTTAATCCAGAACCTCAAATAAGTAAACTTCCCTCTCACCCCTATTGGCTGAAGTCAACTCTAACATAGACGTGTATTGGGCCCTAATTAATTCTTCCTGAAAAAGTAGCACTTACTGGGTTTATTAACAAAATAATCAGTACAAAACCTTATGCCCTTCATAAAAAATAAGCAAGCCAGCAAATAAACACAAGTTTGATGAGAAGCCCTGTGGATGTCCTCTTCCCCCAGGACAGGGAAGTCCTATTGCAGATCAGGGTAATAAAGGTAATGGGGAAAGAATGCAGATCTCCGTGTTTGTCTAGTGAATTGGAAAAGGCGTGAGTTATTCAGATTTATCAAACAAACTAGCGGCTCTTAAAGATAGGTTGTGCATCAGAACGAGCAGAGAAACCATAAAAATACCAGTATCTGGGGACCACGCCAGAGCGTGTCTGCAATTTGGCCTGGCATCTGTATGTCTAAGAAGTTCTCCAGATGATTCTGAGGCACAAACAGGTAAGACCGACTGATGTGAACAATCGTACACTTAGCAAATGGGTACACGGCCCAACTAGGTTAGTTAAGTAGACCTGTAGGGGGTACCGTGAAAGGAACTTTTTTCACATTGAAATAAGTTCTTCCTGTTCGTCCCTCTCATTGTAAAATTAATGCTTTTCCTTTGTCTCTGGAGAGGGCTATTTGGCAAAAGGTATTGGAAAGAATTCAGGTAGTAAGGGGTTATGGAAATCTACGCGTCTCAGGCGTTAGGCACATGACTCGTTATCGATCTGTATTCTCACACTCATTACATTAGCAGTGAGGTTCTAATGTAAAAGTGTCTCAGCAAAACGCAACACACTTGATACATATTCACCCTAGCTCTGGGCCTCCAGGAGCACTTTTCCACGGGGTGCCAGGCCGCCCCTGGCGTAGGCTCTGTTTGCACGGTGTAGAGCGGGAGCTGTCTTGACGGACGGTGGCGCTGACCCTGCAAGGAACCCTCCCAGGATCACGTCCCAGATCTGCACATCCGCCCTGGAGCCCGAGGTCCAGCCCGGCTGTCCACTGTCCCTCACTCACCCCCTTCCCTCCGCCCTCCTTCCCGTCCCCTGGCCTCACGGACTTCAGTAAAAAACAAATCTGTACTGTACTCTGGCCCCTTTTCAGAGTCCCAAATTCATGGACGTCCAGAGTTATTAAAGAAGTTCAGCAAATTGAAAGATAATTCCTTGGCCCCAGAGATGAATTAGGATAATTTTATGCCATTAAACCCTACAACTAAGTGGCTCTTTATGAGAAGAGCATCTCACACCTGGGCCCACGTGAGAGTCTTGGCTCCTGGAAGGATCTTCCGGCGTCTTCCAGGCCATTCGTCCTGGTTAGTCGGAGGCCACCACCCTCATTAGGTCATGTTTACTGAAGGTGCTTGTTTTCTGTCTCTCCACTCAGTTGGTTACAGGACGGCTACAGGACAGAGTGTGTTGTAACTGACCACCAGTGGCGCTGGCTCCGTTCGGGGATTACGGTTGCCTTGGTGACCAGCTTTGCTGACCTCCCCACAGCAAACACGCAATGAACGGCTGGGTCAACACCCAGGTAAAACAGGGGTTATGCAACTGTTTGCCGAGGCTTTGGAAGGATTTTTTTATTTTTATTTTTCCTGGATATTTCCCAGAATAGCCGCATATTCACAAATTCCAAATGAAGAATTCTAATTTCAACCCATAACAAGTATTTCCATTGTTTGTGGAAAAGAGCTGTTCCTTTTGGAAATATAAATTCAGGTCTGTGGAAGATCTGAACTGGGTGTTGCATCCGTTTCAGTAACGGCTCGAAAGCATATTTAATGATAAGCTTTCCCTAGACAGGAAACCAGAGGCTGCTCATGTATTTCTAATGATCTACATAAATAATTTCATCTACTTAGATTCCCAACTTCAGTCATTAAATGGTTTTACTCTCATCTCAGCTAAATAGAGTCTTGAAAATGAATTTTAAAATGCAGAAATAAGCTTTTGAAAAAAAATTTCAGAGACAGGACGGAGCCTCTCTTTGTGGAAAAGCAAATTGGCAAACAGGACAATTTATTTGAGACAAGTGAGTACAAAGGAGCAAGGTTCTGGGAGCTCCTAATTCCTCAAACCGTTGAATTCTGTGCAGACAATTAAATCGTAATGTAAACCAGGTTTCCAGAGTAGTTTATGTTTATTTCTGTCTCTAATGGGAAGAAAAATATCTCACAGGGTAAGAGCATACCAGTAGTCGTGACTTGTGCATACGTGGCTGATGGACACGGTTTTCACCCTGATCTTTCTTTCTCTGTACTGTCCCCATTTGTGAATTTCTCATACTCTCTGAGTGCTGACTCCCGAGGATTTTCTTCTCAGTTTCCTCCTCTCACCTTTTCTTTTTCCCCCAGCTGAATTTGGTCTGGTGTTTTACACGAGGCAGGCACTAAGAGCTGGGTGCTGTCTTCTTAAGCAGCTCGTGTCAGATGGCTGAGGTGAGGTCTCTCTTCCTTTCTTCCTGTTTGCTCCCAAGGCCCAGGTGACATCTCCAAAGGCACTGGGCCCATGTCTTTAAACTCAGGTGGTACCTTCCTCCACAGAAGTCACTTTGTTTTGTCTTTCACATCCACCAGGGAGAGGGGAACCAATGAAATATCTTGACAACTGCTTTCATTTTGACTTTGTTTTTTCTTGCTCATGGCCCAGATAAATTGTTTTGGACTAAGTGATAGTTAGGTGTAGGAAGCAATTATTGGTAATCAAATAATTTCAAGATGTCCTCCTTTTTATTGTGCTATTATTTCTCATTTGTATCCTAGATACAGTCTGTTTTTTGTTTTTTTCTTCTTGAAAGTTCTGGAAAAAATAATGAACGTAAGTGTAACAGAAGATGTGTTTTACCTAAGCATATCTTTTAAACAGCACTTACTATTATTTTTAACTTTTTATTTTGCAATAGTTATAGATTCACAGGAAATTCCAAAGCAATATACAGGTAGGTTTTGTACCCCTTCACCCAATCTCCCTGAAGGGTAACATCTTGCATGACTAAGAGTATAATAGCAAAACCAGGAAATTGGCATCAGTACAGTCCAGAGTTTATGCAAATGTCACCAATTATACATGCACTCGTGTGTGTGTGTGTGTGTGTGTGTGTGTGTGTGTGTGTGTAGCTGTATGCAATTATGTCACATGTGTAGCTTTGTACAACTACCACCACAAACAGGAGACATAAGTGTCACATTGCCACAAGACCCCATCCTGGTACCTTTTCATAGTCACACCTAATCCCTCTCCAGCCCTGGACAAACACTAATGTGTTCTCCATCTCTATAATTATATGATTTCACTAACGTATGAATGGAACCATGCAGTATGTATCCAAACTGATTGTTCAGCCATTCATCTACTGAAGGAAATTTAGGTTATTTCCACTTTTTTGGCTGTTATGAATAAAGCTCCTATAAATCTTGTACACATTTCTATGTGAAAATAAGTTTTTATTTCTCTGGGAAAAATGCCCAAGTGTGCAACTCCTGGGTTGTGTGGTAATTTCCATTTTTAGTTTTAAAGGAAACTGAACACTATTTTCCAGAGAGCTTGTGCCATTTACATTTATACAGCAATGTATGGGTAATCCAGTTTTTCCACATCCTTGCCAGCATTTGGTGTTATACCTTTTAAAAAAATTTTTACCAATTTTCATAAGCATATAGTGATATATCATTGTGATTTTAATTTGTTTCCTTAATGGCTAATGATATTTAATATCTTTTTATATGCCTTGCAATCTCTATATTTTTTTCGGTGAAAAATCTGTGCATGTCTTTTGCCCATTTACTAATTAGATTTTTTTCAATGTTGAGTTTTGAGAATTCTTTACATATTGTAGACATGAGTCCTCTGTTGTATATGTGATTTTCAAATATTTTTTCCAGATCTGTAATTGTCTTTTCATCTTCTTAACAGGGTCATTCACAGAGTAAAGCTTTTAAATTTTGTTGAGGTTCAATACATAAATTCTTCCTTTTATGGATTGTACTTTTGGCATCAAGTCTAAGAAATTTTTGTCTATTTCTAGGTCCTAAAGTTTTCTCCTAATTTTTTCCTAAAAGTTTTATATTTTTATGATTTATATTTAAGTCCATGATACATTTTGAATTTTTTTTTTTTTGTATAAGGAACAAGATTTAGGTTGAGAATGTCTTCCTCTGTGGATGCCAATTTTCCAGTACTATTTTTTTAAAAGAAAGACTGTGTTTCTTTTATTTGGTTTTGCTCCTTTGTCAAAAATTAGATGGACATATTTGTATGGGTCTATTTCTGGGTTCTGTATTCTGATCTATGTAACTGTCAGTTCATCAGTACTGTGCTGTCTTGATTATTGTAGCTGTACAGTAAACCCTAATATCAGGAAGAGTGATTCCTCCTCCTTGTTTTCAAAATTGTTTTGGCTATTTTAGGACCTTTCCCTTTCCATATAAGTTTAAGAATAATCTTGTCTGTTTATAAAACATTTCTTCTCTAAGATTTTGACAGGAACTGCATTATACTTATAGATCAATTTGGGAAGAATTAAAAACTTTAAAATGTTGAGTCTTCCAATCTGTTAACACTGTATATCTCTCCAATTATTCAGGGCTTATATGATTTAAAAAAATGAACATTTTGTAATTTTTAGCATATAGATTCTTTACATGTTTTGTTAGATTTATACTGAAGTATTTTCTTTGGAGTAATTGCAAATGATATTGCACTTTGTATTTCAGTCTGAACTTGTTTGTTGTTGGTATATAGAAATAAAATTGACTTTTGTGTGTTGATCTTGTATTCTGTGACCCTACTGGACTCATTTGTGTGTTCTAGAAGTTTTTGGTAGATTTTTGGGGTTTTCCGTTTAGACACTCATCTCATCTGCAAATAGAGACACTTAATTTTTCTAGTACAATTTTTCTTTTTCTTGCCTTATTGCAATGGCTGGATCTTCCATTACTATATTGAATAAGACTGGTGAGAACAGATATCTTTGCCTTGCTCTTGATCTTAGAGGGAAAGCATTGTCTTTCACCATTAATCATGAGTTTTGTAGCTACTCATTGTGAAGTTGACAAAGTTTCCCTGTATTCCTAGTTTGTTGAGAGTTAAAAAAAAAATCATAACCAGGTGTTGAATTTTGTCAAATGCTCTTTTTGTATCAGTTGATATGATCATGTGATTTTTTTCTTCTTTAATTTGTTAATATGTTGAATTACATTGATTACTTTTCAAATATTGAACCAACCTTGCATACCTGAAAGAAATCCCACTTGGTTGTAATATACTGTTCTTTTTAGACATTGCAGATTTCATTTGCTAAAATTTTGTGGAGGATTTTGTGTTTAAACTTGTGAGATATATTGATCTGTAGTTTTCCTTTTTGATACTTCCTGCATTTGTCTGCTTTTGATATCAGGGTAATACTGACTTCATAAAATGAATTGGGAAGTGTTCCCTCCTCTTCAGTTTTCTGGAAAAGATACTGTAAAATTAGTGTGAATTCTTTGCTTGGTAAAAGTCTCCAGTGAAACTACGTTTCAGGAGCTTTGAAATTACAAATTCAATTCCTTTTATTGTTATAGGGCGATTCAAATTATCTGCTTCATCTGGGCTGAGTTATGATAGTTTGTGGTTTTAGAGGAATTGGTCTATTTCTTCTAAGTTGAAGAATTTACCATCATAAAGTTGTTCATGGTATTCCTTTATTATTCTTTTAATGGTTGTGGTTTCCTCTGTTTCATTACTGATATTGGTGATTCGTTTCTTCTCTCTTTTTATCTTTGTCTGTCTCACTAGAAATTAGACTTTCACCAAAGGTCCAGCTTTTTTATTTCATGAATTTTCTCAGTTGTCTTCCTGTTTTAAATCACATTTATTTCTGCTCTGATTTTTACCATTTCCTTTCTTCTGCTTGCTTTGGGTTTATTTTGCTTTTTTTTTTTTTTTTTCTAGTTTTTTGAGAGAAGAACTTATAATCTCGATTTAGACCTTTTGTCTTTTCTAATGTAAGCATTTAGGATTATAAATTTCCCTTTCAGCACTGTTTTAGATGCATCTCCAAAATTTTGATATGTTGTATTTTTATTTTCATTCAATTCTATGTACTTTAAAATTTTTCCTTTGAGAAGTTTTCTTTGAGCCATTGATTATTTACATGTGCTGTGTAATTTACATGTTTGAAGATTTTCCTGTTGTCTTTCTGTTATTGATTTAATTAAAGTTTAATTCCACTATGGTCAAGGGATATACTCTTTATGATTTCAATTCTTTTGCTTCTTAAAATCTGTTTTATAAATCATAATACAGTCTATCTTGGTGAATGTTTCATGGACTTTAAGAAATAGTTTGTATTCTGCTATTGTTGGGTGGAATGTTGTGTTCATGTCAATTACACCTGGCTGGTTGATTATATTATCAAGTTCTGTATCCTTACTGCTGTTTGTGATAATGTTAATTAGACCTGGCTGGTTGATGATATTATCGAGTTCTGTATCCTTACTGGTGTTCTGTCTAGCAGCTCTATCAACTGGTGAGAGTGGGCTGTTGAAGTCTCTGACTAAAATTGAGGATTTGTCTATTTCTCCTTTCAGATCTATAAGTGTTTCTTTCATGTATTTTTCTTTTCTTTTTTTTTTTTTTTTTGCGGTACACAAGCCTCTCATGGTTGTGGCCTCTCCCGCTGCAGAGCACAGGCTCCTGACATGCAGGCTCAGCGGCCATGGCTCACGGGCCCAGCTGCTCCGCGGTATGTGGGATCTTCCTGGACCAGGGCATGAACCTGTGTCCCCTGCATCGGCAGGTGGACTCTCAAGCACTGCGCCACCAGGGATGCCCCTTTTATGTATTTTGAAGTTCTGTTGTTTCGTGAGAATTTAGGATTGCTGTATAATCTTGGTGGATTGATTCTTTTATCATTATGTAATATTCTTCTTTGTCCCTAGTAAGTTTCTTTGCTCTGAAGCCTACTTTATTTGATGTTAATATAGTTCCTTCTAGTTTTTGATTAATGCTTATATGATATATATATATATATATATATATATATTTCCATCCCTTTACTTTCAACATACACATGCTGTGTACATTTCCTATATATAGTATTTGTTGTTTGTCTTCTTTTTTAAGTATTTTTAAATACTCTCTGCCAATCACTATTTTTTAATTGGTGTATTTTGATGATTTACATTTAAAGTGATTATTGATATTAGGACTTAAGTCTGCCATTTTACTTTTTATTTTGTCTCTTCTCTCTCTTCTTTCTTTCTTTTTTTCCTTTTTTGGTCTTATTTTGGACTACTTGAACATTTTTTAGAATTTTACTTTGATTTATTTATAATGTTTTGAATATCCCGTTTGTATAATCTTCTTACTAATATCACACTATATTCATATAACTTATCACAGCCTACTGGTATTGATGATTTGCCACTTAGAGTGAAGTGTTGAAACTGTACTTCCATTTAGGCCCCTTAACTCTCCTCACTTTTTAACATATATTTTAAAACATAATTATCTTCAGCATTTGCTCTGCATACAGTAAACACCACATAAGACGGAGATGTGTCACAATATTTGCTTTAACATAAAATGTAATCTAAGAGTATCATGAGGTAAAAATGGTCTATTACGTTTACTCCTAAATTTTACCCACTTGGATGTTCTTCTTTTTGCCTTATGAAGGTCCCAGCCTTCTTCTCTTATCATTTCTTTTTCTTTCTTTTTTTTTTTTTTTAATTTTTGGCTGCATTGGGTCTTTGTTGCTGCATGCGGGCTTTCTCTAGTTGTGTCGAGCGGGGGCTACTCTTTGTTGCAGTGTGCAGCCTTCTCATTGCAGTGGTTTCTCTTGTTGTGGAGCACGGGCTCTAGGTATGCAGGCTCAGTAGTTGTGGCACATGGGCTCAGGAGTTGTGGAGCATGGGCTTAGTAGGTCTGTGGCATGTGGGATCTTCCTGGACCAGGGATCAAACCCGTGTCCCCTGCATTGGCAGGAGGATTCTTAATCACTGTGCCACCAGGGAGGTGCCCATCATTTCTTTCTATTTTGAGTGCTCTTCTTTGCCATTCTTTAAGTGTACGTCTGCTAGTGATAAGCTCTACTAGTTTCCCTTCACCTGAGAATGTCTTAATTTCCCCTTCATTCCTGAAATATGGTTTTGCCACAGGTGAGGGAATCACAAATGACAGTTCTTATACCTTAGCACTTGAAAACTATTGTGCCATTTCTTTTTGGTCTTCATGGTTTCAGATGGCAAAAGACTACTTTGGTTCACACTGGTGTTCCTCTAGAGGTAAGTCATCACATCTCTGAACGTTATTAAGACTTTTTCTTTGTCTTTTGCTTTCAGAAGTTTAATTGTGTTCTGGTGGCAATTTCTTTGAGGTTATGCTATTTGGGTCTGCTCAACTTCTTGGGTCTATTGGTTTAAGTCTTTCACCAAATTTGGGAAGTTTTCAACCATCATTTCTTCATATACCTTTTCAGTCCCACAACACATTGCTGTAGATAGTTTTGGAAAAATTAGATTCATTTATGTCAAGCTTTCTTTTATTTTATTTTTTTTATTTTTTTATTTTTTCCTTGCGTTATGCGGGCCTCTCACTGTCGTGGCCTCTCCCATTTGCGGAGCACAGGCTCCGGACGCGCAGGCTCAGTGGCCATGGCTCACGGGCCCAGCCGCTCCGCGGCACGTGGGATCTTCCCGAAACGGGGCACGAACCCGCGTCTCCTGCATCGGCAGGCGGACTCTCAAGCACTGCGCCACCAGGGAAGCCCTGTCTCCTTTTTGAATAAACTCTATTGATTTGTCTTCACCTTCAGTGGTTCTATCTTTTTATCTCCACTTACCATTGAGTCTATCTGATGAGTTTTTTGTTTCAGCTGTTGTATTATTCAGTTCTATAATTTCCATTTGATTCTTTTAAAAAACTTACATTTCTTAGCTAAGCTTTTCTATTTTTCAAAAGTTTCAAGAAAACTTAGAGTTGTTTGTATATATATATATATATCTATATATCTATATCTGAATCACTTTGCTGTACACCTGAAACTAACACAGCATTGTCAATCAACTATACTCCAATAAAATTTTTAAAAATAAAATAAATAAATAAATTTTAAAAAGAGCATTTGTCAGAGATAGGAGAAGGTTGAATGAGGGGAAATTAATGTTTTCTGAGCACCTAGGAGGTGCCAGGTACTCTAAATTGTTCTCTCACTCAGTCGTCAAAACAACCCTCAGGCTCAGCTACTTACTCACCAGTCCATTGTACAGATGAGGAAACAGAGGTTTCAAGAATCGTGGTGATTTCTGAAAGTTCCTTAGCTAATAAGTCCTAGGGAGAGGATCTCTGGAATTTATATCTTTCTTTCCACAATATAAACCACTTGCTGAAGGTCTCAGGGGGAAAACAGATTGGATTCTGGAAATGAAGGATAGCTATTTAAATCCCTAGAGTATAAATCTACCAGAAGGCTCTCCTCAGTTGAAGTCTAATCAGCCCATCTTTAAAACACATGCAGGTTGGAAATTTGAGTCTTAGTGTCCTGGGAGCACAGCAACCTGGGACTTGTTGGGTTTGTTGCAAGACTCAGGGCTAATGTGCTTCTAAATCCCTCAAAGGCACATTAATGGGTAATTACAACAAATAAAGGCTAATGGGAAAACCACATCTGTTTTGTTGATTTGGCTTAGAGAAGAATTCTGGGTTAGGAGATTTAGTCAAATTGCTTGACCCTCTTTAGCCACCCCTTGCCCCAATCCCAAGCATACCTGCAAGGGGCCCGTTGTCTAGTGGGAAGATCTCTTGACCTCATGTGTGCAGAGGAAAAGCTCAAGAAGCCACATACTGATTCCCGTCCTGTTTCTGACCCAGTGACCTGGCTGATGACCACAGACGGGCCACGCCTCTCCCTGACCCTGGAAAGGCCTAGAATGTGCCTAGGTGGAAGAATGTCATGAGTAGATTTTTATCTTTGCTGTCTCCAAAGGGACCCAAAGTGTTTTCCAAATGAACTGGCAAAAAAAATGCATTTAAAAGAGAGATTTCTCTGCTTTCATTGCTCCCAAGGTATGTGTAGTCCAGGTGTTAATGGAGTGAAACATTCCAGATGGTCAAGCCTTTACTTTTTCAAGAAGCTGGTGTAACAAAACTTTCACTTGGGACACAGAGAACCATTATTAATTTTTTAATGCATGGAGTAATTGAAAAACTTGGTCTTATAGGCTTTCTCTATTTTACAATGAAATTCAATCTCTGTGGAAAAGACAGTGATACTCATTCACTAAATTCCATTTACTCTTTCTCTTCCTGAGCATGTAGGGTGACTACATTTCCTAGCCTCCCTTCCAGTTAGATTGAACTGTCTGGTTCTCATCAGTGGGGGGTAGGCATGAGAGTTGTAACCCATTCCCAGAGGTGATCTTACAAACCTTACATCTAAACATTCAGCCTGCTCTTCCCCTGATGCAGGAACTGTAGACTCCACCTCATTAAATGTTGACTTCACCTCATTAAAAGATGGAGACAGCCTGAATCCCTGAGTTACCAGATGGAGGAGAGATGCCCTGCAGAATCATCTTCCCTATCAGACTTCATGTGAATGAGAATCAAACCTTTTTTTGTGTGTTAAGTCACTGAGATTTCTGGATTTATTGATACCATGGGATAGCCAAGCCTATTCTGAATAATACATTCTCCTTTTCATATGTGCTATACTTTGTGTTTCAACTGGAGTCTCATGGAATCTTGGCTTTTTATGTAGCACTAAAAGTCCTTGGTCCAATTACCCATTGGATACTTGACTCTCCTGTACCAGATCCTTCTCAAGGGGAATTCATCTCCTCCTATAACAGCCATTTAGAGCAGCACTGACTTTTAAATATTCTCTTTACATTGAGCTATACATCAAATAGTGTCTACTATACAGTAAATGTACACGTGGGCCATCAAACCAGGCTTCTAACCAACATTTCCCTCATCCCCAACTAACCACATCTCAACCAGACCACAGAAGAAAACTACAAGGGCTAAGGGCTATTATAAGTATTTGAACAGGATTCCTAACTTAATATCACTGTGTTTGGGCTTGTCTTCTTCACCAGTGCCCCCCGACGTTGTTAGCATTAAAGTGTCTGCTCTCTAGTTCTCCTCATTCTACTCTTTGCTCACCATCCTGGACCTTGGCACTCTGGCATTACTTTTGTTCTTTCCTCTGATGGAAGAACATTCTATTGTCTCAGGAGAGAATCCTACCTTAACTTCCAACTTGATAGACTCACCCCACTGCTGGCCTCTCTGTACTGCCCTGGTCAGACCAGTCCAGCTGTGCCCTTTTCAGCTTCCCTGATGGGAAGGTAGAACAATTTAAGATTAGAACAGGCAACTCATTTTATACAGTGCCCAAAAGTCAAGTTTAGTAAAAGAGACCTGTCAGGCTAGAATGTTTAGCGCTAGCAGAGGCACCTCTGTCCTGAGAAATCCTTTTAAAAGAACTTTATGAAATTTCAGTTATGTTCTCAGAGACCACCTCAATCAAGAGAACTTCCATGACCATCTTTTCTATTCCATCCCTCATCATATTTTATCTCTTTTCCACATATTATTTTCCTTCGTAACACTTTCTACTACTTGATGCATATTTGTTTATTTTTCAGCTCCCATCAACAGAAATTAGGCTTCTTGAAGGCAGTCACTTTATTTGCTCACTGCTGTATCCCCGTGCCCAGGACAGGGCCTAGCACACACTAGGTGCTCAATAAATATTTGCTCAACGTTGAATAAACAGCAGAAGAAAGGCACTTAAAGAGCTGTAAAGTTCAGTTAAGGAATTTTCCAAGAGCGTAGCACAAAAAAATCACAAAGAGATGGAAAAATGAAGGAAAAATGAAGAGATAAGGAGGATAGTTTCAGAAGTTCCAAATATATCATGTAAGAAATGTTTAACAAAGACCTAGAAGAATTAAAGAACAAACACCTAGAAGAACTAAAGAACAAACAAACAGAGATGAACAATACAGTAACTGAAATGAAAAATACACTAGAAAGAATCAATAGCAGAATAACTGAGGTAGGAGAATGGATAACTGCCCTGGAAGACAGAATGGTGGAATTCACTGCCACAGAACAGAATAAAGAAAAAAGAATGAAAGGAAATGAAGACAGCCTAAGAGACCTCTGGGACAACATTTAAGGCACCAACATTTGCATTACAGGGGTCACAGAAGGAGAAGAGAGAGAGAAATGACCCAAGAAAATATTGGAAGAGATTATAGTCCAAAACTTCCCTAACATGGGAAAGGAAATAGCCACCCAAGTCCATGAGGCACAGAGAGTCCCATACAGGATAAACCCAAGGAGAAACACACCAAGACACATACTAATCAAATTGGCAAAAATTAAAGACAAAGAAAAATTATTAAAAGCAACAAGGGAAAAATGACAAATAACATTCAAGGGAACTCCCATAAGGTTAACAGCTGATTTCTCAGCAGAAACTCTACAAGCCAGAAGGGACTGGCAGGATATATTTAAAGTGATGAAAGGGAAGAACCTACAACCAAGATTACTTTACCTGGCAAGGATCTCATTCAGATTCGACAGAGAAATCAAAAGCTTTACAGACAAGCAGAAGCTAAGAGATTTCAGCATCACCAAACCAGCTCTACAACAAACGCTGAAGGAACTTCTCTAAGTGGGAAACACAGGAGAAGAAAAGGACCTACAAAAACAAACCCAAAACAATTAAGAAAATGGTAATAGGAACATATATATTGCTGAATGGATACAAAAACAAGACCCATATATATACTGTCTACAGGAGACCCACTTCAGAACTAGGGACACATACAGACTGAAAGTGAGGGGATGGAAAAAGATATTCCATGCAAATGGAAATCAAAAGAAAGCTGGAGTAGCAATACTCATATCAGATAAAATAGACTTTAAAATAAGGAATGTTACAAGAGACAAGGAGGATACTACATAATAATCAAGGGGTCAATCCAGGAAGAAGACATAACAATTATAAATATATATGCACCCAATATAGGAGCACCTCAATACACAAGGCAAATGCTAACAACTATAAAAGAGGAAATCGACAGTAACACAATAAAAGTGGGGGACTTTAACACCTCACTTACACCAATGGACAGATCATCCAGACCAAAAATTAATAAGGAAACACAAGCTTTAAATGACACTATAGACCAGATAGATTTACTTGATATTCATAGGACATTCCATCTGAAAACTGCAGATTACACTTTCTTCTCAAGTGCACATGGAACATTCTCCAAGATAGATCACATCTTGGGTCACATATGAAGCCTCAGTAAATTTAAGAGAATTGAAATCATATTAAGCATCTTTTCCGACCACAACGCTATAAGATTAGAAATAAATTACAGGGAAAAAAACCGTAAAAAACACACACACATGAAGGCTAAACAATGCGTTACTAAATAACCAAGAGATCACTGAGGAAATCAAAGAGGAAATTTAAAAATACCTAGAGACAAATGACAACAAAAACATGATGATCCAAAACTTTTGGGATGCAGCAAAAACAGTTATAAGAGGGAAGTTTATAGCAATACAATCCTACCTCAAGAAACAACAAAAAAAACCTCAAATAAACAATCTAACCTTACACCTAAAGGAACTAGAGAAAGAAGAACAAACAAAACCCAAAGTTAGTAGAAGGAAAGAAATCATAAAGATCAGAGCAGAAATAAATGAAATAGAAACAAAGAAAACAATAGCAAAGATCAATAAAACTAAAAGCTGGTTCTCTGAGAAGATAAACAAAATTGATAAACCTTTAGCCAGACTCATCAAGAATAAGAGGGAGAGGACTCAAATCAGTAAAATTACAAATGAAAAAGAAGAAGTTACAATGGACACCACAGAAATACAAAGCATCCTAAGAGACGACTACAAGCAACTCTATGCCAGTAAAATGGACAACCTGGAAGAAATGGACAAATTCTTAGAAAGGTGTAACCTTCCAAGACTCAACCAGGAAGAAATAGAAAATATGAACAGACCAATCACAAGTAATGAAATTGAAACTGTGATTAACAATCTTCCAACAGGGGGCTTCCCTGGTGATGCAGTGGTTGAGAGTCCACCTGCCGATGCAGGGGACACGGGTTCGTGCCCCAGTCCGGGAAGATCCCACATGCCACGGAGCTGCTAGGCCCGTGAGCCATGGCCGCTGAGCCTGCGCGTCCGGAGCCTGTGCTCTGCAACGGGAGAGGCCACAACAGTAAGAGGCCCATGTACCGCAAAAAAAAAAAACAAAAAAAAAACTTCCAAGAAATAGAAGTCCAGGGTCCAGGACCAGATGGCTTCACAGGTGAATTCTATCAAAAGTTTAGAGAAGAGCTAACACCGCTCCTTCTCAAACTCTTCCAAAAAATTGCAGAGGAAGGTTCACTCCCAAACTCATTCTATGAGGCCACCATCACCCTGATACCAAAATCAGACAAAGATACTACAAAAAAAGAAAATTACAGATCAATATCACTGATGAATATAGATGCAAAAATCCTCAACAAAATACTAGCAAACAGCATCCAACAACACATTAAAAGGATCATACACCATGATCAAGCGGGATTTATCCCAGCGATGCAAGGATTCTACAATATATGCAAATCAATCAATGTGATACACCATAGCGACAAACTGAAAAATAAAAACCATATGATTATCTCAAGAGATGCAGAAAAAGCTTCTGACAAAATTCAACACCCATTTATGATAATAACTCTCCAGAGAGTGGGCATACAGGGAACCTAACTCAACAAAATAAAGGTCATATATGACAAACCCACAGCAAACTTCATTCTCAATGAAGTGAAAAACTGAAAGCACTTCCTCTAAGATCAGGAAAAAGACAAGGATGTCCACGCTCACTACTCTTATTCAACATAGTTATGGAAGTCCTAGCCACGATAATCAGAGAAAAAGAAAAAAATAAAGGAATCCAAATTGGAAAAGAAGAAGTAAAACTGTCACTGTTTGCAGATGACATGATACTATACATAGAGAATCCTACAGATGCCGCCAGAAAACTACTAGAGCTAGTCAATGAATTTGGTAAAGGTTCAGGACACAAAATTAATGCACAGAAATCTCTTGCATTCCCATACACTAACAACAAAAGATCAGAAAGAGAAATTAAGGAAACAATTCCATTCACCATTGCAACAAAAAGAATAAAATACCTAGGAATAAACCTACCTAGGGAGACAAAAGACCTGTATGCAGAAAACTATAAGACACTGATAAAGAAATTAAAGATGAAACAAACAGATGGAGAGATATGCCATGTTCTTGGATTGGAAGAATCAATATCCTGAAAATGACTATACTACCCAAAGCAATCTACAGATTCAGTGCAATCCCTATCAAATTACCAATGGCATTTTTTACAGAACTAGAACAAAAAAATCTTAATATTTGTATGGAGACACAAAAGACCCTGAATAGCCAAAACAATCTTGAGGGAAAAAAACGGAGCTGAAGGAATCAGACTCCCTGACTTCAGACTATACTACAAAGCTACAGTAGTCAAGACAATATGGTACTGGCACAAAAACAGAAATATAGATCAATGGAATAGGATAAAAAGCCCAAAGATAAACCCACACACCTATGATCAACTAATCTATGAGGCCAGGGTATACAGTGGAGAAAAGACAGTCTCTTCAGTAAGTGGTGCTGAGAAAACTGGACAGCTACATGTAAAAGAATGAAATTAGAACACTCCCTAACACCATACACAAAAATGAACTAAAAATGGATTAAAGACCTAAATGTAAGACCAGACACTATAAAACTCTTAGAGGAAAACATAGGAAGTAAACTCTTTGACATAAATCACAGCAAGATCTATTTTGACCCACCTCCTACAGTAATGGAAATAAAAACAAAAATAAATAAATGAGACCTAATGAAACTTAGAAGCTTTTGCACAGCAAAGGAAACCATAAAAAACTCAGAAAGGCAACCCTCAGAATGGGAGAAAATGTTTGCAAATGAAGCAACTGACAAAGGATTAATCTCCAAAATATATAAACAGCTCATGCAGCTCAATATTAAAAAGACAAACAACTCAATCAAAAAATGGGCAGAAGACCTAAATAGAGATTTCTCCAAAGAAGACATACAGATGGTCAAGAGGCTCATGAAAAGCTGCTCAACATCACTAATTATTAGAGAAATGCAAATCAAAACTACAATGAGGTATCATCTCACACCAGTTAGAATGGGCATCATCAGAAAATCTACAAACACAAATGCTGGAGAGGGGGTGGAGAAAAGGGAACCCTCTTGCACTGTTGGTGGGAATGTAAATTGATGCAGCCACTATGGAGAAATGTATGGAGGTTCCTTAAAATACTGAAAATAGAATTACCATATGACCCAGCAATCCCACTACTGGACATATGCCCAGAGAAAACCATAATTCAAAAAGACACATGCACCCCAATGTTCATTGCAGCACTATTTACAATAGCCAGGTCATGGAAACAACCTACATGCCCATCGAAAGACAAATGAATAAAGAAGATGTGGTATATATATACAATGAAATATTACTCAGTTATAAAAAGGAACGAAATTGGGTCATTTGTAGAGATGTGGATGGACCTAGAGACCGTCATACAGAGTGAAGTAAGTCAGAAAGAGAAACACAAATATCATATATTAATGCATATACGTGGAATCTAGAAAAATGGTACAGATGAATCAGTTTGTAAGACAGAAATAGAGACACAGATGTAGAGAACAAATGTATGCACACCAAGGGGGGGAAAGTGGGGTGGGGTGGTGGTGGTGGGATGAACTGGGAGATTGGGATTGACATATTTATACTAATATGTATAAAATAGATAACTAAAAAGAACCTGCTGTATAAAAAAAATAAATAACATAAAATTCAAAAAAAAAAAATCAAACCATAAGCATCTCCCTACACCCAACATGGTTTTAAAGAAATTTCTACAAATTTTCAAAGAATAGAAAATGACTATCTTTTACAAACTGTTCCAAAATATTACAAAGTTAGAAAGCTAATTTTTTTATGAGACCATATCACTTATGAACATGGATTCCAATTTTTTAAAAATTAAATACTAGCATATCAAATCTGGTATATATTAAAACAATACATTGTGACAAATAAGATTTATCCCAGTAATATAAACATAGTTAAACATCAGAAAATCTAATTACATAATCTCTACATTAACAGATTAAAGATATACAAAAACATACAATCCTATTATTACAAATTGAAACAAATTTTTATAATATTCAACATCTAATTATGATTTTTAAAGAATTTCTAATAGTTCAAAAAATTTATCAAGTCACTTACAAAAGGTGCTACTGTAACCTGATAACACTATACTTAATAGCAAAGCATTAAAATCTCTTTCACTAAAACCAAGAAAAGTTCTGAAATGCTTTCCATCAATCATTTTTATTCTACCTTTTAGAAGCAATGGTAAACAATGAAATAACACACAGATACACACACACACACACACACACACACACACACACACACACATACACAAAGTAGGTGTAAGAATTTCAAAGAGTAAATGCCCTGTCATTGTGGGCAGATAAAATAATCTGCTTAGAGATCCAAGAAAATCAAAGGACAGATGTTAGAGCTGATATGGGAGCTGAGTAGCATGGCCAAGTATGATATCAGCATTAAATATGGCCTACTAATGCTGCTATACACTACCACCAGCAGTTCAAAACTATAAAGTGTGTGTGTGTGTGTGTGTGTGTGTGTGTGTGTGTGTGTGTGTGTAAGGAGGAAAGGTAGAAGGGGAGAGAGACATGATGGATAGACAGACAGATAGAGACTTCCATCAATAATAGTGATCAAAACCATTGAAATCTTAGGAATGAATCTTATAAGAAATGCTTAAAATCTTAGATTTAAAAAAAAAAAAACTTACAATTTTACTGAACCACATTAAAGAACATCTGTGTAAATGATGTTTATCTTGTTTATGAATGAGAAATCTATTATTATAAAGATTTCATTCTTCATCAAATGAATCTATATATTCAATGCAATTCCAGTGAAAATTCCCAAAGTAACTTTTCTGTTAGAAAAGTTACCTATCTACGTGGCAAAAATAAAAGAAAATATAATAAAATAAAATGTTATCTATGTTCAAAGTAATTACAAAAATAGTTCCATATAGATTAAACATCTAAATGTAATGAAAATCAAGATGTAAAAGCATCAGAAGAAAATAGAGACAAGTATGTCTCTGATATTTAGAGCAGAGAAAGCATCCTTAAGTGAGATTTGTAAAGTGATAAAGGAAAAGCATGATAAAATTAAACAAATAAATGAAAGCCATAACAATTTAAAAACTCTTCTGTATGATGACATTATTAACAAAGTTAAAGAGACAATCAAGAGCATAGCCAAAAATATTTGCAAGAATAGACAAAAGATAAAATATTAGTTCAAAGAACTTCTACAAGAAAAGAACAAAGTAAATATAAAATGAGCCAAGAAAAGGACGTAGCCATTCAAGGATGATCCTGAAGTCTGAAAGCCAACATACAAATGGGAAGATGATTAGACTGATGGGATACCATTTTTCATATTATTTGGTAAAAGTTGCCAAGTGGCTCATATATAAAACTGGAGAAATTGTGGGAAATGATGAGAGTAAATTGGTACAGCCTCTTAGGGGAACAATTTGTCGTTATCAATTAATAAGTACATACCCAAGACCTAGCAATTCCGCTCCTCAGTATCTACTGTAAGAAATTCATAGATTTGCTCAAGGAAACATGATCAAGGATGTTCACTGCAGCATTGTCTATATTAATAAAAGAGCAGCAAAAATCAAAATGGCCACTAATTAGGAACTTTTAGAATAAACTAAAGTTATGAAAAGATCTCCAAGATATGTTGAGGAGTGTAAAACGTTAAGTTGAAGAACAATGTATGATAAAACATTTATGTGCTCTGTGCCTGCCCCCTGGGCTTGAAGTTGTGGCTTTGACTTGCCATCACTCGGGCCACACTGCTACTGGTCTGCACTCCGTCCCTTGGGGCCCAAGTCACAGTTTTGATCCATTATCTCCAGGCCAAGCTATTCTACACTGTGCTCCACTCTCTGGGACCTAATCTCAGCTTCGACCTGCTGCCAGTAGTGCTGAGCTGCTCTGTGCCCTGCCCCCTGAGTCCTGAAATGCAGCCCTAACAGGCCATCACCAGGGCTGATATAATCAAAGCACTAAAAGAAAAAAATTACCAAGCAGAATACTTTCCCCAGAAAAGTTGTCCTTCAGAAATGAAGGAAAGATAAAGACTTTCACAGAAAAACAAAAGCTGTGGGAATTTATCTCTACTAGATCTGCCTTACAAGAAATACTAAAGGGAGTTCTTCAAGTATAAATGAAAGTGTACTAATTAGTAACATGAAAACGTGTTAAAATATAAAATTCACTTGTAAAGGTAAATATATAGTAAAATTAAAAATACTCTTATATGCAGTGGTGGTGTATAAATCACTTTGAACTCTAGTATAAATATTAAAAGACAAAAGTCTTAAAAATAACTACAGCTACCATATTTTGTTAATGGACACACAGTATAAAAACATGTAAATTATGACATCAACAATATAAAATGGAGGGGCAAGTAAATATATAGAACTATTTTTATGAAATTGAAGTTAAGTTGTAAATGGACGGTTATAATTATATGTTATGAAAGCATCATGATAATCACAAAGCAAAAGCCTATAATAGATATACAAATAATTCAAAAAAAATAATAAAAGCATATCAGTATCAAAACAAACAAACAAACCATCAATTCACAAAGAAAGAGAGGAAGAAAGGAACTATAAAACAATCAGAAAATAATTAACTGTTGTTAGTAAGTTCTTATCTATCAATAATTACTCTAAATGCAAATAATTTAAATTATCCAATTAAAAGACATAGTGTGGCTGAATGGATTTAAAATAAATGAAGACCCTACTATATTGCTGCCTGCAAAACACTCACTTAAACTTTAAGGACACTCATAGGCTAAAAATGAAGGGATGGAAAAAGATATTCCATGCAAATTGAAACCAAAGAGAGCAGAGGTAGCTATACTTAATAAGGTCATTATATAATGATAAAAAGATCATTTCATCAAGAGAATATAACAATTGTAAATATATATACCCAGTGCTGGAACTCCTAAATATATTAAACAATTATTAATGTATGCAGAAATAGACAGCAAAGCCATAATATTACAGGACTTCAATACCCTACTTTCAACAATAGATAAATCATACAGACAGCCGTTCAATAAGGAAATAACAAATTTGAACTACACTGTGGACCAAATGAACCTAACAGACATATACAGGATATTCCATCCAACAGCAGCAGAATACATTCTTGTCAAGCATTCATGGAACATTCTTTAGGATAGATCACATTTTGGCCACAAAACAAGGCTTAACAAATTTAACAAGATTGAAATCTTATCAAGTATCAATTCTGACCACAATGATAAAAAGTAGAAACTGATAACAGGAGGAAAGCTGGAAAATTCAAAATAGGTGGAAATTAAACAACAGACTTCTGAACAACCAAAGAATCAAAGAAGAAATTTAAAAAGAAATCAATAGAACTTGAGAAAAACAAAATGTAAATACAATATACTTATGGGATATGCAAAAGCAATTCTAAGAGGGAAGTTTATAGTGATAAATGTTTACTTTAAGAAAAAGAAAGATCTCAGACAAACAACCTAAACTTACACAAGCAACTTGAAAAAGAAGAACAAAGTAAATTCAAAGTTAGCAGAAGCAAGAAAATCACAATGATTAGAGCAGAAATAAATAAAATAGAGACTAGAACAATATTAGAAAAGATCAATGAAAATAAGAGTTGGTTTCTTGAAAAGAAACAAAAATTGACAAATCTTTAGCTAGACTAAGAAAAAAAAGAGATCTGATTCAAATAAATAAAATTATAAATGAAAGAGAAGTCATTACAATGGATACAACAAATATGCAAACAACTCAACAGTTGAACAGAGAGTCCAGGCGGGGGCCGAGGCCACTGTTCTGTTTGTCTTACAGGAGGAATGAGGAGCACGAGGTTTGTTTCTGGAATCAATCAAACAGGCTGGCTGGGATTTTTCCCAGTGTTTGCTGATATTACAGCCAGTCCCAGGAGTGCCCGAATCAGCAACATTACTTCTCACCAGCAGTGTGATCACTGGTAAGGAAGAGTTGGCGTAAGAGCCATCTTGTAGGGTCTCTCCACAGTCTGGCAGCTTCACAGCACAGGAGCGCAGTCCAGGGACAAGCACACATTCAGGGGTAAATGAGGAAGGAGGGCTGCAGGGCTTCCACGTGGGCCTTGAGTCCTGGAGGAGGATCCATGGGGAAGCCTGGAGCCAGGTGGATTACAGAGTAGATTTACCAACTCAACTGCATGGGAGGCAGAAGTGGAACAGGATATGTGGTTTTGGTTACTGTTTGTTTTACTAAATTATTTATTTATTTCTAGTTATTTCATTTAAAAAAATTGAAGCAGAGTTGCTGTACAATGTTATGTAAGTTATAGGTATACAATACAGTGATTCACAATTTTTAAAGATTATACTCTATTTATAGTTATTGTAAAATATTGGCTATCTTCCCTGAGTTCTACAATATATCCTTGTAGCTTATTTTATACCTAATAGTTTGTACTTTTTTTTTTTCAGTTGCTGTACAATGTTATGTAAGTTATAGGTATACAATACAGTGATTCACAATTTTTAAAGATTATACTCTATTTATAGTTATTGTAAAATATTGGCTATCTTCCCTGAGTTCTACAATATATCCTTGTAGCTTATTTTATACCTAATAGTTTGTACTTTTTTTTTTTTCTTTTTGCAGTACGCGGGCCTCTCTCTGTTGTGGCCTCTCCCGTTGCAGAGCACAGGCTCCCGACG
>NW_006798732.1:1800257-1813850 GCF_000442215.2 Lipotes vexillifer | reverse complement strand
GACAAAGGATTAATCTCCAAAATATATAAACAGCTCATGCAGCTCAATATCAAAAAAACAAACAACTCAATCCAAAAATGGGCAGGAGACCTAAATAGTCATTTCTCTAAAGAAGACATATGGATGGCCAAGAAGCACATGAAAATCTGCTCAACATCACTAATTATTAGAGAAATGCAAATCAAAACTACAATGAGGTATCACCTCACACCAGTTAGAATGGGCATCATCAGAAAATCTACAAAAAACAAATGCTGGAGAGGGTGTGGAGAAAAGGGAACCCTCTTGCACTGTTGGTGGGAATGTAAATTGATGCAGCCACTATGGAGAAATGTATGGAGGTTCCTTAAAATACTGAAAATAGAATTACCATATGACCCAGCAATCCCACTACTGGACATATGCCCAGAGAAAACCATAATTCAAAAAGACACATGCACCCCAATGTTCATTGCAGCACTATTTACAATAGCCAGGTCATGGAAACAACCTACATGCCCATCGAAAGACAAATGAATAAAGAAGATGTGGTATATATATACAATGAAATATTACTCAGTTATAAAAAGGAACGAAATTGGGTCATTTGTAGAGATGTGGATGGACCTAGAGACCGTCATACAGAGTGAAGTAAGTCAGAAAGAGAAACACAAATATCATATATTAATGCATATACGTGGAATCTAGAAAAATGGTACAGATGAATCAGTTTGTAAGACAGAAATAGAGACACAGATGTAGAGAACAAATGTATGCACACCAAGGGGGGGAAAGTGGGGTGGGGTGGTGGTGGTGGGATGAACTGGGAGATTGGGATTGACATATTTATACTAATATGTATAAAATAGATAACTAAAAAGAACCTGCTGTATAAAAAAAATAAATAACATAAAATTCAAAAAAAAAAAATCAAACCATAAGCATCTCCCTACACCCAACATGGTTTTAAAGAAATTTCTACAAATTTTCAAAGAATAGAAAATGACTATCTTTTACAAACTGTTCCAAAATATTACAAAGTTAGAAAGCTAATTTTTTTATGAGACCATATCACTTATGAACATGGATTCCAATTTTTTAAAAATTAAATACTAGCATATCAAATCTGGTATATATTAAAACAATACATTGTGACAAATAAGATTTATCCCAGTAATATAAACATAGTTAAACATCAGAAAATCTAATTACATAATCTCTACATTAACAGATTAAAGATATACAAAAACATACAATCCTATTATTACAAATTGAAACAAATTTTTATAATATTCAACATCTAATTATGATTTTTAAAGAATTTCTAATAGTTCAAAAAATTTATCAAGTCACTTACAAAAGGTGCTACTGTAACCTGATAACACTATACTTAATAGCAAAGCATTAAAATCTCTTTCACTAAAACCAAGAAAAGTTCTGAAATGCTTTCCATCAATCATTTTTATTCTACCTTTTAGAAGCAATGGTAAACAATGAAATAACACACAGATACACACACACACACACACACACACACACACACACACACACATACACAAAGTAGGTGTAAGAATTTCAAAGAGTAAATGCCCTGTCATTGTGGGCAGATAAAATAATCTGCTTAGAGATCCAAGAAAATCAAAGGACAGATGTTAGAGCTGATATGGGAGCTGAGTAGCATGGCCAAGTATGATATCAGCATTAAATATGGCCTACTAATGCTGCTATACACTACCACCAGCAGTTCAAAACTATAAAGTGTGTGTGTGTGTGTGTGTGTGTGTGTGTGTGTGTGTGTGTGTGTAAGGAGGAAAGGTAGAAGGGGAGAGAGACATGATGGATAGACAGACAGATAGAGACTTCCATCAATAATAGTGATCAAAACCATTGAAATCTTAGGAATGAATCTTATAAGAAATGCTTAAAATCTTAGATTTAAAAAAAAAAAAACTTACAATTTTACTGAACCACATTAAAGAACATCTGTGTAAATGATGTTTATCTTGTTTATGAATGAGAAATCTATTATTATAAAGATTTCATTCTTCATCAAATGAATCTATATATTCAATGCAATTCCAGTGAAAATTCCCAAAGTAACTTTTCTGTTAGAAAAGTTACCTATCTACGTGGCAAAAATAAAAGAAAATATAATAAAATAAAATGTTATCTATGTTCAAAGTAATTACAAAAATAGTTCCATATAGATTAAACATCTAAATGTAATGAAAATCAAGATGTAAAAGCATCAGAAGAAAATAGAGACAAGTATGTCTCTGATATTTAGAGCAGAGAAAGCATCCTTAAGTGAGATTTGTAAAGTGATAAAGGAAAAGCATGATAAAATTAAACAAATAAATGAAAGCCATAACAATTTAAAAACTCTTCTGTATGATGACATTATTAACAAAGTTAAAGAGACAATCAAGAGCATAGCCAAAAATATTTGCAAGAATAGACAAAAGATAAAATATTAGTTCAAAGAACTTCTACAAGAAAAGAACAAAGTAAATATAAAATGAGCCAAGAAAAGGACGTAGCCATTCAAGGATGATCCTGAAGTCTGAAAGCCAACATACAAATGGGAAGATGATTAGACTGATGGGATACCATTTTTCATATTATTTGGTAAAAGTTGCCAAGTGGCTCATATATAAAACTGGAGAAATTGTGGGAAATGATGAGAGTAAATTGGTACAGCCTCTTAGGGGAACAATTTGTCGTTATCAATTAATAAGTACATACCCAAGACCTAGCAATTCCGCTCCTCAGTATCTACTGTAAGAAATTCATAGATTTGCTCAAGGAAACATGATCAAGGATGTTCACTGCAGCATTGTCTATATTAATAAAAGAGCAGCAAAAATCAAAATGGCCACTAATTAGGAACTTTTAGAATAAACTAAAGTTATGAAAAGATCTCCAAGATATGTTGAGGAGTGTAAAACGTTAAGTTGAAGAACAATGTATGATAAAACATTTATGTGCTCTGTGCCTGCCCCCTGGGCTTGAAGTTGTGGCTTTGACTTGCCATCACTCGGGCCACACTGCTACTGGTCTGCACTCCGTCCCTTGGGGCCCAAGTCACAGTTTTGATCCATTATCTCCAGGCCAAGCTATTCTACACTGTGCTCCACTCTCTGGGACCTAATCTCAGCTTCGACCTGCTGCCAGTAGTGCTGAGCTGCTCTGTGCCCTGCCCCCTGAGTCCTGAAATGCAGCCCTAACAGGCCATCACCAGGGCTGATATAATCAAAGCACTAAAAGAAAAAAATTACCAAGCAGAATACTTTCCCCAGAAAAGTTGTCCTTCAGAAATGAAGGAAAGATAAAGACTTTCACAGAAAAACAAAAGCTGTG
The DNA here is from genome assembly GCF_000442215.2 of Lipotes vexillifer. Lineage (NCBI taxonomy): Eukaryota > Metazoa > Chordata > Mammalia > Artiodactyla > Lipotidae > Lipotes > Lipotes vexillifer. The sequence goes on along the minus strand of NW_006798732.1, from coordinate 1,810,511 downwards.
GGAATTTATCTCTACTAGATCTGCCTTACAAGAAATACTAAAGGGAGTTCTTCAAGTATAAATGAAAGTGTACTAATTAGTAACATGAAAACGTGTTAAAATATAAAATTCACTTGTAAAGGTAAATATATAGTAAAATTAAAAATACTCTTATATGCAGTGGTGGTGTATAAATCACTTTGAACTCTAGTATAAATATTAAAAGACAAAAGTCTTAAAAATAACTACAGCTACCATATTTTGTTAATGGACACACAGTATAAAAACATGTAAATTATGACATCAACAATATAAAATGGAGGGGCAAGTAAATATATAGAACTATTTTTATGAAATTGAAGTTAAGTTGTAAATGGACGGTTATAATTATATGTTATGAAAGCATCATGATAATCACAAAGCAAAAGCCTATAATAGATATACAAATAATTCAAAAAAAATAATAAAAGCATATCAGTATCAAAACAAACAAACAAACCATCAATTCACAAAGAAAGAGAGGAAGAAAGGAACTATAAAACAATCAGAAAATAATTAACTGTTGTTAGTAAGTTCTTATCTATCAATAATTACTCTAAATGCAAATAATTTAAATTATCCAATTAAAAGACATAGTGTGGCTGAATGGATTTAAAATAAATGAAGACCCTACTATATTGCTGCCTGCAAAACACTCACTTAAACTTTAAGGACACTCATAGGCTAAAAATGAAGGGATGGAAAAAGATATTCCATGCAAATTGAAACCAAAGAGAGCAGAGGTAGCTATACTTAATAAGGTCATTATATAATGATAAAAAGATCATTTCATCAAGAGAATATAACAATTGTAAATATATATACCCAGTGCTGGAACTCCTAAATATATTAAACAATTATTAATGTATGCAGAAATAGACAGCAAAGCCATAATATTACAGGACTTCAATACCCTACTTTCAACAATAGATAAATCATACAGACAGCCGTTCAATAAGGAAATAACAAATTTGAACTACACTGTGGACCAAATGAACCTAACAGACATATACAGGATATTCCATCCAACAGCAGCAGAATACATTCTTGTCAAGCATTCATGGAACATTCTTTAGGATAGATCACATTTTGGCCACAAAACAAGGCTTAACAAATTTAACAAGATTGAAATCTTATCAAGTATCAATTCTGACCACAATGATAAAAAGTAGAAACTGATAACAGGAGGAAAGCTGGAAAATTCAAAATAGGTGGAAATTAAACAACAGACTTCTGAACAACCAAAGAATCAAAGAAGAAATTTAAAAAGAAATCAATAGAACTTGAGAAAAACAAAATGTAAATACAATATACTTATGGGATATGCAAAAGCAATTCTAAGAGGGAAGTTTATAGTGATAAATGTTTACTTTAAGAAAAAGAAAGATCTCAGACAAACAACCTAAACTTACACAAGCAACTTGAAAAAGAAGAACAAAGTAAATTCAAAGTTAGCAGAAGCAAGAAAATCACAATGATTAGAGCAGAAATAAATAAAATAGAGACTAGAACAATATTAGAAAAGATCAATGAAAATAAGAGTTGGTTTCTTGAAAAGAAACAAAAATTGACAAATCTTTAGCTAGACTAAGAAAAAAAAGAGATCTGATTCAAATAAATAAAATTATAAATGAAAGAGAAGTCATTACAATGGATACAACAAATATGCAAACAACTCAACAGTTGAACAGAGAGTCCAGGCGGGGGCCGAGGCCACTGTTCTGTTTGTCTTACAGGAGGAATGAGGAGCACGAGGTTTGTTTCTGGAATCAATCAAACAGGCTGGCTGGGATTTTTCCCAGTGTTTGCTGATATTACAGCCAGTCCCAGGAGTGCCCGAATCAGCAACATTACTTCTCACCAGCAGTGTGATCACTGGTAAGGAAGAGTTGGCGTAAGAGCCATCTTGTAGGGTCTCTCCACAGTCTGGCAGCTTCACAGCACAGGAGCGCAGTCCAGGGACAAGCACACATTCAGGGGTAAATGAGGAAGGAGGGCTGCAGGGCTTCCACGTGGGCCTTGAGTCCTGGAGGAGGATCCATGGGGAAGCCTGGAGCCAGGTGGATTACAGAGTAGATTTACCAACTCAACTGCATGGGAGGCAGAAGTGGAACAGGATATGTGGTTTTGGTTACTGTTTGTTTTACTAAATTATTTATTTATTTCTAGTTATTTCATTTAAAAAAATTGAAGCAGAGTTGCTGTACAATGTTATGTAAGTTATAGGTATACAATACAGTGATTCACAATTTTTAAAGATTATACTCTATTTATAGTTATTGTAAAATATTGGCTATCTTCCCTGAGTTCTACAATATATCCTTGTAGCTTATTTTATACCTAATAGTTTGTACTTTTTTTTTTTTCTTTTTGCAGTACGCGGGCCTCTCTCTGTTGTGGCCTCTCCCGTTGCAGAGCACAGGCTCCGGACGTGCAGGCTCAGCGGCCATGGCTCACGGGCCCAGCCGCTCCGCGGCATGTGGGATCTTCCCGGACCGGGGCACGAACCTGCGTCCTCTGCATCGGCAGGCGGACTCTCAACCACTGCGCCATCAGGGAAGCCCTAGTTTGTACTTCTTAATCCCCTACCTCTATCTCCCCTCTCCCCACTTCCCTCTCCCCACTGGTAACCACTAGTTTGTTCTCTATATCTGTGCATCTGCTGCTTTTTGTTATATTCAGTAGTTTGTTGTATTTTTTAGATTCCACATATAAGTGATAACATACAGTATTGGTCTTTCTCTGTCTGACTTATTTCACTCAGCATAATGCCCTCCGAGCCCATGCATGTTGCCGCAAATGGCAGAATTTCATTCTTTTTTATGGCTGAGTAATATTCCATTGTGTATATGTATGTATGTATGTATGTGTGTATATACATTGTGTGTATATATATATATGTATATATATATATATATATCACATCCTCTTATCCATTCATCTGTTGATGGACACTTAGGTTGTTTCCATGTTTTGGCTGTTCTGAATAGCGCTGCTAGTTACTTATTTTGATGATATAGTTGGACACTTGTGAAGCCCCTGCCCATCACCTGTGACTTCCGTCTCCCTGTGCCCTCCTCCTGTCTCCCGCCCCCATCAGGTGTAGCCAGCATTCTGGGTCTAGTGCTTATCATTCCCTTAACTTGATTTTCTTTGTCTTAAATATATGTATGCCTATACTTTTTCTTAATGAAAGTTAAAAAAAAATACAAAAATCTTTTCTACTACTTGTCCTGTTGTGCCTGTGCTGAACGTCTGAAACAGGGAGGGTACAGGGATCCATAGAAGCCTGTACACAATCTCATTATCCAAGTGAGGCCACTTGTTTTCCAGGGAGTAAGAAAAGGCCAATGTCTCACAGAGAAATTATAACTAACCAACTTCGTTTCCATTTGATTTAAGGAATCCATTATCTTTTTCACTTATCTTTAGTTTCCTTTGGTCACACCGAGGGTTTAAACCCAGTGGCTACACTGCACTGTGGATGGACTGGGAGAAGGGCAGTCGTTGTATTGGGCACAGCCTTTGGAGCAGAGGAAACACTTCCTGTTGGGGGCGTGGTGATTGTCCTTCACTTGATAGATAGGGAGACCACACAGTTGATTATTCTAGAGCATCTCAACAAACTAAGGAAAGTTTTCCAACACAAATCTGGCTATATCTCAAATAGATGAGCTTACTTCTGTTAAATAAACGATGAAAGAAAACAATGTAAGTGATACCAGCTAACTTTACTTAACATTTTGTGAAGTGGATTCGAAGAACTATAAAATTGGGCAGAAGGCAGGAAGCTTTTATAGGACAAAGAACAAAGAACAAGGAAGAGGAAAATAGAAAATATTTGATTGGCTGCGGTCAATTGTTTGGGGTGAGAAGGTCCAGAGTTGGCTTCGTGTTTAGGGACTGGCTGGCTGGGTATCCTGCATTTCTGGTCAAGAGGAGCATTTGCAGGGACATGAAAGCTGCCTACGTGGCTCCCCAGGCAGGTGTGGCTCCATCCAGGGGCTAGAAATTTATTTCAATGGGTCTCTCTACATTTCCCTCTTTCTTAGAGGGAAACACCTACACTCCTCCCATACATGCTTAGTTGCTTATTCTATAGGTGGCTCTGAGATCAGGTTAAGATCGCTGAAGCTCTTCCTCGTGTCCTGTTAAGACAGCCAGTGCTCCTTTCAGTTTGGAATGGAGAAGATGAGGAAGCTTCAGTGCCCAGCTTGAGGTCCTGGAGCTTCGGCCCCAGTACCTGGCCTGACGGGAGTTGCTGTGTCAGCTGGTCTGCGGGAGTCTGAGTTTTTTTGCACCACGAAAACTCTAAGGCAGACTAGTGCCATTCAGATGCCCAGAGTCGGGCTGTTACTGCTCACAGAGCTGACTCCCCAGCTTAGATCAGATCCATGGTGGAGAGAAATGCTTACTGGGAATGAGTCAGCGGGGACTGCTGATAAGCCGAGAACACTCAGTGTGAATAGTTCTAGGAGAATGTCAGCTCGCCTGGTAAACAATTGTCAAAGGAATAGCTCTTCCACTTGTGACCCATCTACGCACCTAACTGGTTGGTTTCTATGCCAGGCACTGGTCTGGATACAAGGGTGGGATTGTCTCTTCACCAGAAACCTACAATTTCAATCTAGAAGGGCAGAATCCAACACACCAATGAAAGTGATTCAGATTAAGTGGGGTAAGTATCTCAAGAGACACACGTGAAGGGCTGCAAGGGTTTCAAGGAGAAAGCAACGGTGCTCACTGAGCACCTACTGTGTGCTGGACCTGTGCTGACACACCGCTTTTGGACCTTGACCCTTGTCCAGCTCTGATGGCACCTTTTAGGAGCCTTATCAGCACTACACAGCAAACAGAGGGCACAAGATGAGCTCCGGTTTTCCTTTAGTTCTGTCCCATGATTAGGCCCTTCTGTCACTTTTCAGGGCACTGAATTTGAACTTTGAAATATATTCTAAAACGTCCCCATACATTTTTGTACTTATGGCCTTTTACGTTTTATTGTTGATGACTTTCACATGTGTATTTAACGAGATGGGGAAATGGTCTTTAAAAACACTTTGGCAATGAGGGAATAACAGTAGGTGAACAGAAAAGCCTTTGATTAGAATTTTTTCTTTTCATTTTTTGGTAACTTTGCTGCTGAGGATTTAGACAAGTCTGAACCATGATACTGGCTTATTGTGAATGATATGGAATTTTCCAGTGCTTTCTGGGGTGGCTGTTGGGGGTCAATGATGTAACTCTGATACTAAAACTTTTAAGACCAACTGAAAGGAGAACTTTTAATAATCATCAGCTGGATGAGAGCAGAGGTACTATAAGTGTCTCCACCTTGGCTGCTTTAAAAAAATGCAGGTGCCTCTGGCCATACCTCTAGCCAACTAGATTAACATCTGTCATGGTGGGATCCAGCCTTCCATATCTTTTAAAGCTCCAGGTGACTCTAGTGTGTGGTCAAGTTTAAGGAATACCTCTAGACAAGTGATATTTAAAGTCTAATCTGCACTCGAATCCCCCAGATGTTGTTAAAATGCAGAGTCTGATTCAGCGGGGTTGGGAGGGGGATAAGGCCCGAGATTCTGTATTTCTCACAAACTCCAAGGAGACGCTAGTGCCGTTGGTCCATCTCCTTCGAGTAGACAGGGTCTAAGTGAAATATGTCTCAGAGTGAGGTACAGACCCCTGAGTCAGAATCACTGGGGTGGGGGCCGAGGGGGTCCTTGCTGAAAAGCAGATTCCTGGGCCCTACCCTCGACCCCCTCAATTAGAATCTCTAGGGGTGGGGTTAACATCAACTTGGGTGCTTTTTAAAAAGTGCTTAAAAAAACTCTACAAATAACAAATGCTGGAGAGGAGCATTTGAAATGGAGAAAAGGGAACCCTCCTGCACTGTTGGTGGGAAAGTAAGCTGGCGCAGCCACTATGAACAGCATGGAGGTGAACTACCAAGTGACCCAGCAATCCCACTCCTGGGTATATATCTGGAGAAAACTATAATTCAAAAAGATACAGGCATCCCTATGTTCATAGCAGCACTATTCACAATAGCCAGGACTTGGCAACAACCTAAATGTCCATCGACAGATGAATGGATAAAGATGTCACACACACACACACACACACACACACACACACACACACACACACACAGTGGAATACTACTCAGCCATAAAAAAGAATACAATAATTCTATTTACAGCCACATGGATGGACCTAGAGATTGTCATACTAAGTGCAATAAGTCAGAAAGAGAAAGACAAATACCATATGATATCACTTATATGTGGAATCTAAAATATGACACAAACGAACTTATTTATGGAACAGAAACAGACTCACAGACGTAGAGAACAGACTTGCGGTCACCAAGATGGAGAGAGTGTGGGGGAAGGATGGAGTGAGAGGTTGGGGTTAGTAGATGTAAACTATTATATAGAGAATGGATAAACAACAAGGTCCTACTGTAGAGCACAGGGAACTCTATTCAATATCCTATGATAAACCATAATGGAAAATAATATAAAAGAAAGAATGTATGTATATATATACATATAATTGAATCACTTTGCCATGCAGCAGTAATTAACATTATAAATCAACTATACTTTGGTAAAAAATTTTTTTACAAATAAAGAAACAACACTTTTAAAAAACACTTATGCTCATGTCCAGTCATCCCATCTTCCATCTTTCCAGATTGTAACTTAACTGGTTGAGGCTGGGGCCCAGGCACTTCCACCTCGTCAGGCTGTCCAGGTGATTCAGCTGTGCAGCCAAGCTGAGAAGCTTGGGTTAGGGCAGTGGTTCCCAAATTCTTCTAAACATTGGAAGCCCCTGGAAAACTTCAAAAACTCCCAGGGCTTTTGTGCCACTCTCAGAGACTGGGATTTCATGGGTCTGGGGTGTGACCCAGGTACTTGAAAAATTCCCCAGGTGATTCTACCGTGCAGACGTGCTTGGCAACCCTGGGTGAGGGTATCTGTGTCTGAGCACATCATCGAGGCAATTCTCCTGCGTGTTAAGGCGTGAGAGTCTGTGCTCTGGAAGGAAAGTCCTCGTTCATTAGTGTAAGGAACACTTCCTGCTAGGGTTTCAGTTATAATTCTATGAGCAGCCTTGTAACTATGACTAACTCTTCAAACATGTGTGTGATTCACCGGCTGTGGGAGGACAAGATCAGCAACAGGAAGACAGGGTAGAAGGAAAAATAATACACATGCTCTAACCCTTTACTCCAGTGTTTTTGGCCAGTACAGCTGGTGGATTGCTAGGAGTTTTTGATATGATAGAAAGTTAATTCAGAAAGTATCTGATTGTAAGTTGGTGCTGCTTTTATTCACTTTCGAGTTACCTTTTCAATCATCAGATTGGAAGGTAATGATATTCAGAGGTTACATATATTTGTTTTAGTGAAGAGTTCTGTTTTTAGAGGAAAAAATGAGGCCATTAAAACTCAAATCTACATCGACTGCTTCTGACTGTCCAGCAAACCCTGTGTACTTCTGGAAAAACACTCCTTTTTTTGAACCAATTATTTTGCTTGGGGCTTAAAAGCTTGTGAGTAGTGTTCCCGGGCTTGTGTCACAGAACCTGAACTCATTTCCTTAACGCCAGGCCTAGACAGGCTATTCAGAGGCATTCTCTAGGATTTCTCAAACCAGAGCTGGTTTCTCTTAGGTCATAAAGTGACATGGCATGGCCATCTCCTGTGGTGTGCAGGGACCTGCCCCCAGTTGAAGAGAATCAGGCCAACTCAATGAGAGAAGCAAGGTAAGCCTGGGAGGGGAGAAGCCCTACTTCTCATCCCTGAGGTCCCTGCACGCACCTGGTTGTACTCAGGCTTACCTTCAGTTCTGTGAGCCATCCTAGTTCCACTCCAATAAATCACCTATTTTTTGCTTAAGAGGCTCTGCATAAGGTTTCTGTCACTTGCAAGCCATAGAGTAGTGCCACTCCAATATGGCGCCCTTGCCTGGGTGTGTCACTCCAGATGTGCAGGGGGTGTGCCGGCCTCCCCAGTGAAGCTTGAACAACTGGCGAGTCTTGATTACTGAAAATATGAAGCCAGGTCATTGCAGGGCATAGGAAAAAAATTTCCATCAGTAATGGAAAAGGGGCAAGTGGCTAGAAGCAAAGGTGAGACTCTCAAAATATGAGAAAGGAGAAAAAGCCCTTTTGTGGGTACCAACAGGGAGAAGTAAGCCTGGGTTTCCCCTGGTGCTTATCAAATGGACCAGAATTATTTAGCAAGGGTCACCTGTGCAGCTTGCCACATGCTGGGTTTTGTTGGGATTTTAGGGCGATAAGCACCAATATTTATGTTACACTTTACAATTTACAAAGTGTTTTCAGAGATATTATGTTATCTTCCAGGTAAGGAAAATGGCTCAGAAAGAGATTAGGCTTCCCCAAGATCCCATCTCCGAGGGATTGGAACCAAGACTCCCATCCAGGACTTCAAAGTCCAATCCTGTGGTCTTCATCAACTCAACGCTGTGTCTGCCCCCAAGGAACAGATGACATCACTGGGGAGACATCAGCAGCTTAACCTACTAGGGAGACATTTCCAGGAAAACATACGGATTCCTGCTACTATTAAGTGACAGATGTGTGTGAGACCGCAGACGTGGGCCGTGACCGTGGTAGGGTCTCCCAGTGAGTGTCTGCTCATCTCTTCACCCGAATCGTGTAAGGTCAGTGGGTGGCTTTACAACAACAGAGACCACAAAACAAGGAAATTGGGAATCCGGATCCTAATCCAGTGTCATCATGAGCTGCTGGTCTACACCACAGGCAGGCCTCTTAACCTTCCTGGGCCTCAGTTTCTTCATCTGTAAAATGAAAGGGTTGGACGAGATGATTTCCAAGGCCTCTTCCAGGCCTGTAATTCTATGTCACTTACTAGAATGCTCGTGGCAAGTATGCTACCCCGTGGTTTACAGTGAATTCACTGTAATTACTGGGTTCAGAGCACGAGAACGCTGGATCCTAAATCTGTTCAACGTCTAAGTCCTGTTCAGTCATGTCAGGCCAGATTGTTTTTATATCCTTGAAATTTACGGCACTGCCCTTTTAGAGGAGGAGGTGAGGAAACTTCAGGTAATCTGTCCAGGTGAAAAAGGCCAGAAAGCTATAAATAATGGTGAGAGTCAGGGCGAGCCTTCTAATTCTCAAGGCAAGCTCACAGTGAGGTAGATGGGACACTGGTTGCTTCTTTTTTTTTTTTTTTAAATTGCCTTTTGTCAGATGAGAAAAGTGAGGCACAGGCCAGCTTATATGTTTGGACCAAGGTCTCCTTATAACAGAGCCAGTACTAAGACCCAGATTGTTGACTCTGATTCCAGTATTCCTTCAACAGCCATGAAGAGTGTGTTTCCTTTGGGGAGTCCTATGTCATTATAGTCTCGTTAGCAAAATGTTCCTTTCTGGTGGCTAGGAAAAGGATTTGGCAAGTGTCACTCTTCTTGACAGGTGTCGGAGAGAGATATATCATAAGGTGCAGAGGCCACTTTTGAATATCCTTTTAAATTTTTTCAATATTTCCAGAGGCCAAAGATATATGTATCTTAGGGTCTTCATCCCAGGAGCTGAAATAAAAAGAGAACTTGGTTGGCTTTAGATAGACCTATATCATTATTTCCAATTGCACCTGGCCGAAAAGCAAAGGGGTTTTGCGAATGTTGTCATCTGTTCTTCCCTTCATTACAAGGCTTGGTTGCAAGTCCTGCTGAGTTTTATCTTAGCACATTTGCAGTTTTGATTTACATGACTCATCTTAAACTTTATTATCATGTTCATTGTAATAAAGCTGGCTGACAACACTTTAAATAGCTGGCTTCCCATGATACGAGGTAATTAATTTTTATATTGCGTCTTTAATACAAAGTATTGAGACACAGTCTTTAAATATTAAACCAAAGAGATAATGGTTTTGGTGGGGGGTGGGGTACAAGAATTGGATCCAGACAATATCAGAAAAGTTGAAATGTAGAAATAATGGAGAGACAGATCAGGAGGGACATTGTCAAGCACTGGAATGGGATCTTAAGTAAGGCTGCCCAAGTATTTCTTTCTAGAAGCTTTGAAATGTCGAATGGTCTGGTGGTTTTTATGACGAGGGGAATCACTGTATCCGAGGTTTATTTCCCCTTCTATTTTTCGGGAAAGAGGATTTTAAAATGACATGACCTAGCTTACAGGGATATTAATAAAAGGGGCCCATAAAAGGGAAAG
>NW_006798732.1:1790515-1800165 GCF_000442215.2 Lipotes vexillifer | reverse complement strand
GAAAGAGTGGTGGTTATAAATCATCCCGGGTGCAGGAGGATTAAAAAAAGAGAAAAAGAAGTTAAAGCCCAATCCAGAGAGAGCCGGGCTCTCCTTGCCTCAGGCAGCTTTGGTGGTGGTGCAGGGCTCACTGCGAGCCTGGGGTGGTTGGAGGATAGAGGTCTACACGAGTAATTACACCAAACAGACTGAAAGGCGTGTTTGCTAACCTCAGAGCTGCCTAAAAAGGAAGCAGAGAAGTGAGGAAATTTGGATAAGGAGATTTCACCCCAGACTCTAGGACCTGCATCAGAAGAGATTCCTTGTCCCAACAATGGCATCCTGCTGCTGAGCTGGGTCAGGACACACTGTGGCGGAAGCTTTTCAACTATGTCCCCAACTCCACTGACTTCTCAGAGGTCCTCACTCCTCCCCCTTCAAACTCCTGGTGCCCCGGGAATTTTCTTCGATCAAAGAGGATCCCATGAGTACTACAGTTTCATTGCAAGATGTGATTTGAATTCCCTCTAGTTTTCCCATCTGCTTCCAGGAGAGCATTCGTTCATCAGTCACTTTAATTTTAGATGTCAAATGAATGTGAAAGAATGTGTTCTCTGACTCCGGGGTAGTAGCACTTTCAGTTCACGGTGGTTAGAGATGGCTTTGCTTTGTCTTTGAGACCTTCTCGGAGCCCCTTTAATGATGCAGCTCAGATGATGACCCATTCCACTCGGCGAAGACGAGCTCGGTCACACAGCTCAGCCACTTAAAGCTGCTGTACCTGCATCCTCCAGCAGTGTCGGCTGCCCTGGTACACGCTCTCTGTCTGAGGTCAAAGCCCCGGCCCCCCACCTACCCAGCCTCACACCTGGCTGTGTCCCCACCTGGACTCTCCTAAACTCTCCCGATGTTGATGTGGCCCCTGCTTTTGACTCTGTCCTTGCCCTGCCTATGTGGCCTCCCCCCGAGATCTTCCTGGCCAGGACACAGTCTTCCTCTAAGCGTCTTTTGCCTCCCCATCGTGGCAGAAGCTTCTAGCCAGCCTGTGACAATGTCCCCTCCCTGCTAGCAGCCACCCTGATGCCAGGGCAATGCCCAGACGGCAGAGGAATAGGTGGGCCCCAGCCTGTTTCATCAGAGCAGTTCCATGAACCTTGGTCCATTTGTGGCCCAGAGCTGTGGTGTTCAGAAGATTCTCTGAGCCATAGGCTCCTCTCTTCAAATGAAGCCTGGTGCGAAAGACTTCATTTGTGGTAGAGAGTCCACCATGCCTGGTGGACTCTCAGCCCTTTTATCACACTGCACTCTGTCCTTACCCAATCCCACGCACACCTGTGCACCAGCTGCCCGTGCACACGGGGGATTTTCTAAAACACCATCTCCTGACCTTCTCCCCGACTTCCATTTGTACATTTCCAGCCCCTGCTAGAGTTTACAGGAAGTCCGGAACTTCTTGTCCTCCCGGCCATGTCCACCCTGCCCCCGTTTACCTCTTCTATTTCTTACTTCCTGTGTATATTGATGGCATTTCAAACAAGTTTGGAACTACCTGAGTCCTTCTGTGATAACTCCTGCATAGCTCCCCAGCCACCATTCCTATGATTGCACCTCTGAAATCTCTCTTGGATCTGTAACCTATTCTCTATCCCACTGCCACTGCCTGGTTGGGCTTTTGTCACCTTGGGTAGGGATCATGGCATCGATACCTGCCCTGAGCTATTCCTGACTCTGCAACAAAGAGGAAGCCTTCAGAGAAGTGACTTGGATCCCCCATTGAAGAATGGGTAGGGTATCTGTAGGACTTCCTTTGGTCAATAATCAAGATCTTACAATATTCTGAGAGTACATTCTAAGAGTAGGCAGCTCATTGGAGAAAGTTTCTCATGGAAATGTCCATTGAGGGAAATGCAAGTACAGTCCATCCAATGGCCTGCCTTTTGCGTCTCCTCTTCTGTTAGGATGACTTTCTCCTTACGTGCAGCTGTAGTGTCGTCAAATAGCTGTTCCGATGAGTGAAGAATCCCACGGGCATCTCATGCTAGCGCCCATCACTTACAGAAGACAATCTTCCTGAGTCTCTCACTGTGCTTTGCGATTCCCCCACTGTAAGAGAAAACTAACACACAGAAGTGATTGTTCTGTCTTGTGTAGGAAGGGTTCTTATTATGACAGAAAAGTTATTTTCTTTTCTGTGGTTTCTTAAGGGTTCTCTAATTGGGTAACCCCCTGCTGACCCCTGGCTATGGTAGTTTCTATAGTGACATCTTTGTTTCACTACTTGCACACCGAGGGCAGAACGAGTAATTCAAGCCAAGGCAGAGCATGAGATAATGGGGCCCCGTAAACCACCGGTATTGAAAAGGCAGTGACCCCTAACATTCACTGGAGTTCTCGCCCATTAAGGATTTTTCTCACCTGCATGTAACAGACGGGGTGTGTGTTACAGCCCCACGTCTGGCCTGGAAGTGGGCTGAGTTGATCTGTCAGACTTCAAGGTCTTGAGCCTAGATGGCTTTGGAATTCATTCACGTTCTACCTACACTTGAATAATAACTCAAAATAAGCACAAAAATTTTAATTTTTTTTTTGTTTTGAGAAAAATTGAAACTATGGGAGAACATGGAGGCTAATGTAACAAAAACCTATACTCCCACCATCTAGGAGTATACTAACTTTTCAAAATTTGCCTCATTTGCTTGCAATGTTTTTTAAGGAAATAACACATTCAAGATAAGATTAAAATCCTCCTTAGCCCCCACTGTTGGCCCAGGTCCATTCCCAGCCCCCTCCCCAGAGGCACCCTCCTCACGAGATGGTGTGTATCCAGGCAACCCATTCATTTCCTTTATTTTCTTCTACCGATGTGGAATTTATGTACTGCATTTGTATTCTTTTAGTGGCAATACAATTTGAATATGCATAGTTATAGGTATATTTTCTCCCCAAACCTAAAATTTATGGATGTCTGTATCCTCCCTTACAAGGCAGTGAGAGAAGCAAACTGTGTGCTGCCTTCAGACTCCCTCCTCCTCTCAGCACCATGTTACTGCCCACATCTCAGGTCAAGTTTATTTTCATCATATGAGCATTTCTCTCCTTTCTTCTCTTCCTTCCTTTTTTCCTTTTCTGTCTTTCTATAACTTCTATGTATTATTTATTAAAATGTATTTCGTTAGGTTTTCTCATGATTGCTCTTTGCAATGTATTCCTTCATTATGGATTCAGTTTTCTTCTTGTGAAGGTATATGCTTCATTGGTTCTTTCAGAAAACATCTGAGAGAGTATATTTCCTATGTTCTTATGTCTGTGGAAATGCTTTTATATTGTCCTCATTCTTAAAGGATAGTTATTGTGGGCATAAAATTTCAAGTCCATAGTAATTTTGCTTCAGTCCTTTTAAGATATTACTCAGTTTTCTTCTGGCATTTTCATGAGAAGTCTGCTATTGATAGCTCTTTTGTGGGCAATCAAATTTTTTATCTCATAGCTTCTAGTGCTTTCTCCTCAAATTTCTGCAGTTTTAATATGTATATCCAGATATTGTAAGTTTATTAATCCCTAGTGGGTATTTTTACTCTGACTCACATCTTTCTTTTTTCACAGATATTTTCCCAGTTTAAAAATTTGCATATTTTCTCTCCTTTATTCTTTTGATACTTTCTTTTCTTTTGGGAAATCTATTAATTAAATTCCCATTCTATTTTCCATGTGTTTTAAATAATTTTTTTTTGTCATCCCCATGTCTTTACCTCCATGTGCTGTGTACTGGGACATTTTCTAAGATCTGAATTCTAACTCACTAATTTTTACTTTAGTTGTGTTTAGTTCATGAATTAATGTGTCTGTATTTTTCCTACAAAGCAATGATTATTTCTTGCTTTTCTTACTTTTGAGTATAAAAGTTTTTCCTCTTCTTTGAAATAATTTAATATTTTTCTAAAACTTCAATAATTCTAGTATAGGAGGCATTTCTATACATTAGGAACAGAAGGGAGGGGGTTTAGTATACACTCGATCCACCATCTTAATTGCTTTTTTGGATTATAGTAAATTTCATCCTTTCCTGAATTATTGCATCTAGTATTGTTGCAATGATCATATTTTCCAAACTAAATATCAAGTTTCATGATCTGAAAAGGGGTTGTTTTATAAGTTGTCCATTTATTTAAATGAAAACTCTTAGGAATGCATATAAACAAATCACACTTAGCAATTTGTTGAAAATAATAAAGTTACAGTAACCATAATCATCCCACCAAAATCCAGACTGGAAAAGACACTATGAGTAGAGTAATCGTTTCTGGATCTATGTTTAAGACTCAAGCAGCTACAAGGCGTAGGAGATCTTTTCTGTTTGTTAAGTCGCTAGATGTAGGAAGTAGAGATGAAATGAATATGCACTAAGTGCACATATTTTATAGCGTTTCCTTAAAGATCTCAAAGTAAGCTGTTTTCTCATGATTTGCTTCTTTCTGATCAAAGTAAGGTCTAGCAAGACATTCTAGCTATTTGAAATTCCTCTGCTGCCTGATGGCAATTATAATGGCAGATTTTGTTTGTGTCTGAGAACTGATCACATTTACAAACGTACAGTTCATGTACGTGAAATTCATGTCCCTTCATTTCGTCATCACTGCCTCAAGATCATTTTCATGTTGTTATCAAGGCTGGAACATAAATAGTTAACCAAAAGGAAAGGTAAACCTTTTTTTTTTTTAAATGGGGAAAGGGATCAGGTTTTCTTGTTACTTTCAATACTTATGTTTGAAAAGTTTTGGTTATGAAGACAGGGAATTATGTTACACTTAAGAGCAAATATCATCTATAAATCTTCCTATGTCTTCTTGGTTATTAATTAATGTGCTAAATGATGCCCAGAAGTTTCTCAGCTGGAACTTGTGGTTTAAAGTAGGTGTTCTGGGAAAAAAAAAAAACAAAAAAAACCTTGGCCAGATTCCCTTTATAGACCTAAAGACTTTAGTACTTGCTATACAATGCATGATCTGTCCTCATTTTTGGAAAGCTAATGAGATTAGTAATATGTGACTCATGTCAGTTATGTTGAAGGAAATCACAACACAATCTATGTGTACCTTTTCAAAAGACAAATTGCAAAACTGCAAACCAACAGAACAGTACCTGTAATGCTTTCTTCCTGGGAAAACAGGCTGTCTCAAAATTAAAATTAGTTATTGTTTAGTGTTGTTACAAATGAGGCACCTGTCTGTTAAACTTGCTTCAACTGATGTATTGGAGTTATAACTGGCAAACTTCAATCCTGAATGTTCTAGGAGAGTCCTGGGAGGGCTCATAACACCCCCTGCCTCCCTGGAAGTAAGGAGTTGGTTGCAGGTATTGATAAAACTCTCTAGCTGTCTCCTTGCAAAAAGGTGAGTATAGGGTAGAAATATGCTTAGCCATTAGAAAAAAGAAAGAAAACCCGCAAGCAGAGGATGACATCAGTGTGGGGAAGGTCTAAATCTTTGTTCTTACTACTTTTCAAGGTAGAGAATACATGGGCTGTAGAATGGTCCCTTTAAAAGAATTAAAGAAGGTGTTTTTGCTGACCTTGACAATCACCTAAATCACTAGGCGCTGGGATTTAACACTAAGTCACACTGATCACTAACAGGGGTTGTTAGAGCCCTGCTGTCCTCTCACCAGAGCCCTTGAGTTTCTACACTGTGAACATCTATACGGATGCTCTTTTCTTTCCAGATGCCTGCCTGGGAATATTTAGGATAAACATCCAGGAATACACCATTTCTGCTGGTATGTTGGTATTTTCCTTGTATCCGAAGATAAAAGTTAAATGAAAGTAAGCTAAACATTTATAAACCTTGAGCCAAAAAACAATGCCTTGAAATCCACGGAGCAACAATCTTTGAAGAGTATTTAGTGTTTTCTGTCCATAACTCTACACACCCTTGCAAAATTTCTTGACCTTGAAAAAAGGAATTTCAATTCTTCTGCACTTGTGGAAGGAAGCAGAAGTTTCTAGAAAAGAAATGATTTCTAAGAGAGATAACAGAAGTCATAGAAAGAGCTAGATATTGAAATAGAGTTTCAAACCCTCTGCAGCCAGGGGAAACAAAGCTGGGAAAACAGATCCTAGGGAAAAAGATAGCAGTGAAAATGTTATTTGCCAAATCTGAAAGCAGTTGAAATTCAAGGGTGTTTGGTGTGAAAAGGAGTCACACAGAAAACTAAAATTTCTTGTAGGAAAAGAAAGTTACAAAAGATTACTGGATTTGCCTCATGCAGCCTTGACCATTATGTGCATACCAAAACTCCTGACGTGAATTTTATAGCATTTTTCATCTAAATGGAATTTCCCTCACTTCACTGTAAAACCAGATTTGAACTTCCTAGATGCATATTTTTTAATGTTTTTGAAAACATGGGGTTGGTGTAAACTGATAGCTTTGTGCTGCCAATGCCGGGCGCAGCTGAGTAACCAAGGGAAGACTTCTACCTCCCCTTCCTTAACCTGTCGCTCTAGGCGTTGAGAGAAGACCAGCAGCCTTAGGGTTTGACCCAACACTCTCCCCCTGCAGGGCCTCTGGGTCCCCAAATCCTGCAGCATAATACCTTCATTTATTAAATATGTGCCTGGAAAGTTTCCCCATGAGCCACATTCACTTCTGTCCACATTTTATAGTGGTGGGTTATGGGGATGGAGAGGAATACACCAGAGACCCACCTGAAGGAGGACTTTGAAAAACATCCCCAGTCTTACATCTCATTTTTAAACGCAGATTTCGGGAATGAGGGTGAAGAATTAGGAAATGAACAGGATTAACTAAATTCACTGCTCTCTTGTTCCTTGTTTTTATAACACTTAAGGGTGCTTTGTCTCATTAAGAAGCTGGCTGAGCCCTCTATTCCAACAGTCCCATGTTCCCGACAGGAGTAACGTGTTCTATTTAAATTTTTGGCTCATTTGTTTAGAATGTTTCTTCAGCAACACAAGAGTGAGCATCAAATCGCCTCCGCTGAGGAATGAAGGAACTGACTTACCGAGAAGTTGTGGTGAGACCACCTCTGTTTTCAGTGTGTAAAAGGCCGGAGATCCCGCTATATATGAATCCCTGAGCTGCATCGCACAGCCCTGTCCAGTTTGTATCAGTATTGCCTGTGTCCATCCCCTTCTACTGCGTCAGCCTGTAGCAATCAGCCAAGGACAGCACAGCAAGCAAAGAAGCCTAACACTGAAGTGCAGAACTCCTTCTCAGACAACAGGGAAGACAGGAGAATCGGGTGTGTGGCCAGAGGATGCAGGAAAGGGACCCTGAACTTTAGAGGTTGGGTTTTACACATCCCGCCGCCTGGTTCTGTTCAACGAGCTTTGGGTTCCTGTGGTCCTGGGAAGGGGATTTATGCTTATTCCTCTGACCAGGTTAACTATCTCTAAATACAGTGAAATAATTCAGCGACTCTGCTATTTCAAAGACCTCAGTATATACGGGGGAGAATGTAAGGAAGACAAGAGGGACCCGCGACCCAAAGCCTTACCGTGTCCCGTAAGAAAGCTGTAAGCTGTGCCTTGCAGGAGCCGGAGGCCAGATCTCCAGACTAAGAAGGACTTGCTTGTCCCCAGAGTGTCCCAGGGGAAACGGCCGGGGGGCCCTGCAGCACGAGCTCATGTCACCGCCACCGCTGCTTCTATGTTACCAGACATCTGTGCTAGTTTCCCAGGGCTGCTGTAAGCGACCACACACAATGGCTTAAAAGAACACGAGTGTATTCTCTCATGGCTCTGGAGGCCAGAAGTCCAAGATCAGTTTAAATCGGCCTAAATCAAGGTGTTGGCAGGACCGTGCTCACTCCAGAAGGTCTAGGGGAGAATCTGCACCCGTCGTCGCCAGCGTCTGGCGCTGCTGGCACTCCTTTGCTTGTTTTAAATTGATTTTTATAGGTGTATGCTTGATTTAAAATGTTATGTTGGTTTCTGCCGTACAGCAAAGTGAGTCAGTTTTACATATCCATATATCCACTCTTTTTTATCTATTTATTTATTTTATTTTTTGGCTGCACCAGGCGGCATGCGCAATCTTAGTTCCCTGACCAGGGATCGAACCCATGCCCCCTCTATTGGGAGCATGGAGTCTTAACCACTGGACCACCTGGGAAGTCCCTACCCACGCTTTTTTAGATTCTTTTCCCACATAGGTCATTACAGAGTATTGAGTAGAGTTCCCTGTGCTCTAGAGTAGGTCCTTATTAGTTACCTATTTTATCTATAGTAGTATGTCTATGTCAATCCCAATCTCCCAATTTATCCTTTCCCCACTTCCCACCGTGGTAACCGCAAGTTTGTTTTCTATGTCTGTGAGTCTGTTTTGTGGATAAGTTCATTTGTACCATTTTCTTAGGTTCTACATATAAGCAAATATCATATATTTGTCCTTCTCTGACTTACTTCGCTCAGTATGACAGTCTCTAGGTCCATCCATGTCACTGCAGATGGCATTGTTTTGCTCTTTTCTATGGCATACCTTGACTTGTGGTCGCATCGCTGCAATCTCTGCTTTCATGGTCACGTGCCTTTCCTCTTCTGTCTGAAATCTCCCTCGGCCTCCCTCTTATAACACTTGTGCTCACATTTAGGGCCCAGCCAGATAATCCAGAATAAACTCTCCACTTTAAGACCCTTAACTTGATCACATCAGCCAAATCTTTGCCATATAAACTAACACTCACAAGTTCCAGGGGTCGGGAGGCCTTTATTCAGCCAATTATCACACCCATTGTTCCTCTGGCCCTCAGATTTCAGGGAAACAGACTTCTCATCATTCCTCTGGAGAAAGAGCTTAATTCCAAATAATGACGAGCCCAGTTCAGCAGCCGTAGTTCTCAGCCAGATGGAGGGATTGCACTTTGTGATGATCTGTACTAGGATTTCTAAGACTAGGATTTGATATGGACAGAGTGTGTTAATTACACTTACTTAACGTCTCCTTCTGATTGCCTGGGAGTGCAGCAGTACATGGTGTACCTTGAAGGACTCAGAGTTACAGGTTGTTTCTTACTATCTGGAACTCAGGCTGCCTCTGGTGCTAAAATGTGTGCATGAGACAGGATCCCCAATCTGGCAAGAGGAGGGTAGAGGACAGGCAAGTGACAAGTGGAAACTGGGAGGTGGAAACAAGAGATGGCATAATGGCAGAGGTTGGAATGATGGGCATCTTTTAGGAAACGGTTCAAGACCATTTCTCCCACCCAAGACTGACTTAGAGGCTCCCTGCCATATGCTTCAGTGTCCAGCTTTGCTTTTCCATCTTAACGCTTCGCACATCCTTTCTGACAGTCTGTTTACCTGGCTGTCTCCCTAATTGGGCTGAGGACGAAGGTTTGTCTGGTTTGTTCACATGGAGATCCCCAGCACGTAGCATGGTGCACGGCACCTAGTAGGAGCTCAATAACCATGTTGGCTTGACTGAATGAGTGGAGAGGAGAAAGCAGAACATTCTGGGCCGAAGGTTGGCATAAGAAAATGCTTGGGGGCAGGGCAATCTCCAAGTCGGTGAAAATCACTCGGAGGAAGACGGGGCCGTGTGACTAACCTGGCTTGCGGTTGGTTCAGGGGAACGGAGGTGAGGACGTGACTGCTCTGTTCTCGGGTCCTGCTGCTGTTCTTGGCAAGAGTGAAGGAGGTAGCGGGCATTCCT
>NW_006798732.1:1775551-1790402 GCF_000442215.2 Lipotes vexillifer | reverse complement strand
CATTCCTGAAGCATCACACCGTGCTGATGGGACAGGTAGGGTGGCAGAGAGGATGAGAGAGTGGGCCCTGCATCTCAAGTCCTCGCTCTGCCAGCTGCGTGAACTGGGGCACATCACTGAGACCCCCTAAGCCGTGGTTTTCTCGACTGTAAGATGAGGACACCGCCACCAGCTCTGACCCATGGGAGAATAACACAGGTCAGGTGAAGAGCACAGCACAGTGCCTGGGATGAAGGTAGGGCCACTGTGACCGTGAGCCTGAATCTCATCTGGGAGGCTCCTTGCCGGATCCTGGTCACACTGTGTGGTCAGCAGTTCTGACTGGTGCTGGCATCTGCCTTCCCTGAGCAGCTAGTGACTTATGGGGCTGTTGGGTCCCAGAGCGATGGCGATGAGAAATCGAGGGATGCTGGAGGGCAAAGTCTGACATCTCCAAGGCCTCTGTGCAGGCGTGAGCAGCAGTCGGGCCGTGTCTGAGGTCTAAGTACTGGCCCTGGGTCCACAGTCGAACGCCAGCCGGCAAAGTGCGCACGTTGCAGCCTTGAGAAGCTGAGGGAAGAGGCCCTGGGAGCTTTGAAGCCTCCTAGCTCAAAAACAGGGCCAAATGAGGCGAGCTTTGGTGCCAGAGCTGACTTTTAAGCCTGACTATATCTTTGGACCTACCTCTCAAGGAGATTAGACCAGGGATCAGAGCCAGTGGGACCCTTTCCAGTGTTAATTGGAATTAACTATAAATAACAACACAGAAGCCCCTCCCCGTTGTTCCTCCTGGTGTCTGTCCTACACACTCAAGTACTGCACTTGAATACAACTTTTGGAGAAATGCTGGTTGTTTCAAAGGGCTTCGACCTCATGGCGAGGAGTCCTTAGCGGGTTTCCCCCTCCTCTGGAGGGTGGAAGGTCAGAAGGAGCCGTGCATTTCAAATGACCCAATGCACTCTGGGTAAAACCCATCTACCAGTTGGAATATTTTTGAATAGATGAGGCGCTCACCAGAGTTCTAATTAAAAATCAATGTGATATATAATTAAATTCTAGCGATCACATATGCACCAGCCCGTCTCTTTAGCTTTCAGCCTGAGGCTGTTATTGATCAAGTCAGGGGCCCTCTGAGTTTGTCAATAGGAGATGTCTCCGCGTGGCTGCTCAGAGCCTGAAGGGCATGTCCTGATGCTTTAAGGGCTTTGTCCGGAGGGCGGGACCCAGCCTGCAGTCCATGCCTCCGGGCAGTGAGCTCCGAAGGGGAGGCTCTAGAAAGAGAGAGGGTGCTGATGTTGTCCAGACTCATGCTGCCTTTTCAGCTGCCTTCCCTGTGCCCCGTCCCCCATGGGCAAGATCCCTTCCATAAGGTCTGCCAGGGACAGGAGCGGGAGCAGGGTCAGAAGACCACCTGGGTTACAACCTTCTCTTAGGAGCTGACGGCCCCAGTTCAGCCCAGCCCTGGGACCCAGCCCACCCTTTCTGTAGAAAAGTATTATTGATATTTTCAATTTCTTTAGAAACAAAGACGTCGGGGTTGCTTTGCAGGCACTCAGGGCCACCTATCAATTTCCCAGCAGAGGCTCACGTGTGTAAAGTGTATCGTCCTTCTCAAAAGACCTCACCTTTTGACTGTGTCCCCGCATCTGGTCCTGTCACAATACGGCCCTTTGAGGCCCGAAGTGCTAGTTTCATGCCCACTTTACACGTGGGCGCTTCCTTGTTCAGGGGTCTCTGCAGGTCCATCCAGCCTCACAGGCTTCTGAAGTGGAGGGCAGGGGTCCTCGCCCTCCTGCCCCTCACACCCCGCCCGCCCCAACTACCCCCGCCCCCCGCCAGGGCCGCCAGCTCTCCAGAAGTTTCTCTTTTTCTGTCTCTCCTGTTTTAAGCTGAATTTAGTCAGTATATTTTTTATTTATGGTTCTTCCCCCATTTTCTCTTTAGATTTTTATTATATAAATAGGAATATATTTTTGTTATAAAGGATTTCAGTTATGAGTGTGAATGCAGAGTGAACCATGAAAGGGCCCGTCCGTGGCTTGGAGCCCCTTTACCGCCAGCGCCCCTCCCCCTCCTGCCTCCTGCCTCTCCCTCCCCAAGCCCCTCTCTCTTAGTCTCTCTCTCCCTCTCTGCACATTTAAATAAAACAAAGATACTATTTTGCACAAAGAAAATGATAGTTTTAGAAGCCCCGCTTGGTGGAAAGCAAGAATTTTGTCAAATTCTTTGGTTTATATAAAGGAAAATCGCTGAAGGTCTTTGATCTCAGATTCTCCCACAGAAGAGAGTGCAGGGCTGGAGCTGCAGCTGGGAAGGAGGCAAGTGTGACACGGATGAAGAGAGAAGCGTGAGGGTCACCAGCCCGGGCCTTGTGTGGAGATGTGCGAACCCAAAATAGAGCCCCCGAGTCACCTCAGATTTCTGTCTTTCTCCCCTATCCCTTATGCAGTCCCCCAGCAAACCTCAGCTCTGCCTTCATAATATATCCAAAATCTGACCCTTCCGACCACCACTCTGCGAACACCCTGGTCCCAAGCTATGAGCATCTCTCCCCTGGGTTCCTGCAACAGCCTCAGCGGTAAATCACAAGAGCCGATTAAATTTCCACGGAACTCGGCAACGTTGTTAAATACACCATTGGCTAAAAATTAAATGCTGTCCATTGGTAGATGAATGGATAAAGAAAATATGATATATCTATATCTATATCCATATGCACAATGGAATATCATTCAGCCATAAAACAGGAAATCCTGCCATTTGCAACACCATGGAGGGTATTGTGCCGAGTGAAATAAATCAGACAGAGAAAGGCAAATGCTGGCTGATCTCACTTATATGTGGAATCTAAAAACATTGAACTCATAGAAACAGAGAGTAGATTGGTGGTTGCCAGAGAGAGGCTGGGGGTGTATCAAAGGGTACAAACTTGCATTTATAAGGGGAATAGGTTCTGGGATCGGATGTGCAGCATGGAGACTATAGTTAACAATACTGTGTTGTATATGCTACTTGAAAGTTTCTAAGAGAGTAGATCTTAAATGTTCTCACCACGATAACAACAACAAAGTGGTAATTCTGTGAGATGAAAGGTGCGTTAACTAACTTTATTGTGGTAACCATTTTGCAATACATATGTGTATCAAATTATCACGTTGTACATCTCAAATGTACACCGTGTTCTATGTCAATAAAGCTGGAAAAAATAAATAATATAAACTTATCAAATTATAAAACCCAAGGTAACACATAGTCAGAGGTCATCACTTCCTACCTTTACCCCATTTTGCTATCATCTACGCCCTTTGAGGTTGTTGGCATCAGCTGTGATTATACGGCGGCAATACTGTACGATGGTGACCTTTCAGCGTCTCTCCACAACTCCAATCTCGGTTGTATCAGTAGGTTGAAACCAGCTATGGGGAGAGTACAGACACCATGGAAATCGACAAATGCTGCAAATCAGTGGAGGTCAATGCTTCATGAACACTTACTGTGATATTTCCCTCGGAATGAACCAAAGTCCTCACCTTCTGATGAAAGAACTCATCAGACTGGAGGTTATTCCACAATTTCCAACATCTCCCTCCTTCTCTAATCTGACTCAGTTTATCCTGGTTCAATACCATTCTTACACGCCCAGCTAACCTCCCCCTTTCCAAACTCTCTTTCTTCCAGAGACTGGTATGGTCGTAACACTAACTGGTTCCTATGTCTCTGATGGTTCTGTAAGTTCTTGGGGTGGGGTCGATACACATTAGGTGCTTGATAAGGACCTATCAGCTGACTCAGGACTAGGGACCTGGCTCAGGAGAAGAAAGTGTTGCCAACAGTAGTCGAAATAGTTGTTAAATAACATTATTATCATACTTACTTTTATCATCTGATGGAGCTAATATTTCCACATGCTTCATCCTTCATTTCACTCATCCCATCATGATCTGTGAGGTGAGGCGTATCAGGTCCACTTTACAGACAAGGAAGTTGGGAAATTCGCCTGGACTCAGACAGCTGATAGGAAGCAGACCTGGGCTTAAACTGTCCTCTTCCCAAGGGGAAGACGTTTCAGCAGACCTTATTGGAGGAAAATGTCTGAGGTCTCCGCGGAGAGTTGACCTTTCTTGGGAACTGCTACCGGGAAGTGTTCACTGTGGTACCACAGAGGGCCCACAATGGAACATCCTTGCTTTCCAGATAAAGACACTGTGACAGGAAGTATAGCCACAAGGTCCCTACAAGGCTTTCTGTGCCCCAGACCTTTGTAACGAGGGGGTAAGCGCTGTCCCTGAAGGGCATGCCCTTCAGGCTCTGAGCAGCCCCTTGGGCTGGCCCATTGGAAGTGATGTGCCTTGGCTTCTGGTGGGGGGCAGCTCAAGTCAGGGGCAAACGACGCCAGGGTAATCACAGCCCTTCATGCCATGGGGGGCTGTGACGAGAGAGGCTGTGTCACACCCCTCCACTGCTGGAACAGGGATTCCTGGGGTCTCCAGGGCTGTTGACTGGAACGCGAGCTCAGCTGGCCCTCATCTCCTGGGCCTGCGTGAGTTAGGCCGAGGCCCTTGTGCTGGCCTCAAAACCAAGTAATACACGTCAACCCAGATCCACCTCAGTTCACTTGATCTTAAAATTAGCACCTCTTCTGATAAATCTGGATCATGTATTAGCAGAGCAGCCAAGGCCCTGGCTGTCGAGATTACACGGATTTACCTTTTGCCCATGGCTTTGGCTCTTGTCTGTTATTGTCCTGGGGCCTCGGTTTCTTCTTTTGCCCGGTGGGGATAAAGCTAAGAGTGCGTGAGGTGCTGACCCTGGCGCCTGGATCGTGGTCAGAGGCGTCAAGCTTCGGTTTTCTTCCAGAAACGCAGGTCAGGGCCCCTCAGCAGGGCTTTGCTGGCCTCACCTCGTGCCATTCTTCCCACCAGTTTCAAGCTGGGCTGCCGGCCCGTGGCCAGAGGGCGTGTACCAAAGCTTTCTGTTTGCCCGCTCAGGCCTGGGGCTGCCGTGAGGCTGGGCTCCTTCCCTGGAGCCCGCGTGTGTGACAGGGTGTGCCCAGCTCTTAAAGTGCTTTGACGAACATGCCTTTGTGCTGAAAGCTCTATAAATACACGGAGCAGACCTGGGCGTGGTGTTTCCAGAACACTCCCAACCTCAGCCGTCATCAAGGCTCAGGTCAGAGAGAAGTTGGGAATGGAGGCCGTTTGCCTTTTCAGTGATTCTCCAAAGCAAAGATGGCTTTTTCCTTTCCAGCTTCCACGTCTTGACTCACTTGGCTTGATGGCGCGAGGCCCCTCTGGCCTTTCTCGTGTTTCCAGGGCTACACGAACCTGATCTCAAGCGTCGTTTAGAAGAACTGCCAGTTACCTATGCTGACTCTCTGCCCACATCTGTCTGCCCCACCCAACCCACCCACCGTCCAACGCCACCGAGCCGCGCCCCCTGGTGGCAAGCGGGGAGCTTGCCATCTGTGACCCCATGCTGCCACCGTCCCTGTCCCTCAGGAGGAACACACACTTCATTCTTTCATTCAAGCACTTTTCACTGCTTAACTGCTCTGCACCTGGCACAGACACTGGAGACACCAATATGAACAGAAATGTCCCTGCCCTCAAGGAGTCACACCTCGGTCACCACTCAGTGAGGGAACACATAGACAAATAAGCCATTAGAGTTTTAACGTGATCGGGCCATAGCCTGATGCCAGGGAAGGAGCCACATCCTGCTTATCCTGAAGCTGAGGAAGTTACAGTTTTGGGGCCTGTCACCTGCATGGGGCCCCAACAATGTGTTCATATGGCCATATATTTTTATAAAATTTACAGAAGTAAGCTGTTTTAAAGGAACCAGTTAAAATTACTTTTCTCCATTGGCCTCTTTTCTGTCATGTTTCTCCTTGTATTAGGTGATGTGAAAGCAGCCAAGGGCATTTTTGGAACTGGCTAAGGGACTGTTGAGTTTGGGATTCGTGAGATGTTTTTCTGCGGTTATAGTTATTCTTAGCCCTCCTCACGCAGGAATGGCTTCAAACACCCCCCCCCCCCCAACCCATGGTTGTGACTCACCCGCCCTGTGATGTAAAGCTTCACAGTCAGAGGTTATATCACAATTTACCACATCCCCTAGCTCCTGGCACCAGAACCGTGTGTACTGGGGGAGAGACGTGCTTTAAAGGGTCAGGAGCTGGTCTGAGATGTTCTTCAGGTATTCAGACTGTCTGTTGTGTTGTAAGCAGAGGATCTGGTTACAGAAGAACTTGGGAGACGTTGCCCAGATTTGACAGCAATCTTAGAATTTTATAGGACATCCTCAGTACAGAGCTGTGAGGCTGAAAGAAATGTTTTCAAACAATCCACAGTATGAACCAAATTACCATCAACTATGTTAGAGGAAAGAGATTGGATCTTTCTATTTTCTGTATAGAAAATGGAAGATAGAAAAAGTGTCTTTTCATAGAGAACAGACTTGTGGTTGTCATGGGAGAGGTGGGGGAGGGATGGACTGGGAGTTTGAGATGAGAAGATGCAAACTCTTATACATAGAATGGATAAACCACAAGGTCCTACCGTAGAGCACAGGGAATTATATCCAATATCCTGTGATAAACCATCATGGAAAAGAATATGAAAAAGAATGTATATATGTATAACTGAGTCACTTTGCTGTCAGCAGAAATTAACACAACATTGTAAGTCAACCATACTTGAATAAAATAAAAATTTTTTAAAGTCTTTTAAAGACCAGGGTAGGCAGCTAAAAAGCAGAGGGAAGAAAAGTATTGTAGAGATGTGTGAGGCAATCACTATTACAAAAATAGTGTCATATTTGTGGCATTTGTCCGACATTGTAGACACATAATCTACTATGATTGTTTTTCTCATTCTAAATGAAATTTTCTTTTCACGCCTGTTTTTTTTTTTTTTTTTTTTTGTGGTACACGGGCCTCTCACCGCTGTAGCCTCTCCCGTTGCAGAGCACAGCCTCCGTGGAGCTGATTCGCAAGTCCTCTGGCTTGCCTCTGCCTTTGTTACCTGCAGCTTTTGGTTAACTCTACCTTTCCCCATGTTTCTCATCTTTATGTATGTATCCACTGTACTCTTCCTCGTTTCTCTTACTTTTGGTGAATTCAGGAACCTATTTCCTTTGTTTACCCTCCTCTCTATCATGTGCAGCAAACAAATGCTTCTGTATTTCTCTTCAATTCACTTGTGAAATAGGAATGACTATAATCATCAAAGGAAAACAACGTTGATCAGCACCCACTGTCTTAGACTGGGCCTCATAACAAAATGCCGCAGACAGAGTAACTTAGAAACCACAGGAATTTATTTCTTACCGTCCTGGAGGCTGGAAGCCCGAGGTCAGGGTGCAGTGAAGGCCCTCTACCTAGTTATCGCGGGGACCGTCTCACAGGGTTCTCACGTGGTGGGTGGAGGGGCGAGGGTCTCCCTGGACCCTGTTTTCCTATGGGACCAGCCCCTTCATGAGGGCTGCACCTCCCAAAGGCTCCACTTCCTTCTCACCTTTGCGGCGTGAGGATTTCAACCTATGAATTTTGGGGGGACGTGAACATTCAGAAGAGAGCACGCACTCTGTAATAGTGCTGAGCTGACGATGAAAACAGTAAAGACCCTCTGCCCTCAAGGAGCCCATGGTCTAACGGGAAGTTCGGGTGAGCGGGCGACAATCCGATGTTTAATAAGCTCTGGAAGAGAAAACCATACACCACGATTTGTTTATCCATTCATCCTTTAACGGACATTTGGGCTCTTTCCACTTTTTGACTCTTGTGAAGAGCGCTGCACAAACACGCGTGTACGGTATTTGTGTGGGACCGATCTTCAGCTCTTTTGGGTACTTACCTAGAAGGGGCATTGCTGGCCCCTGTGTTTTCAGCGCTTTGCTGTTGTATCTCTCTGGAATCTTGATTTATCAGTTAGTCCCCCAGCAGCTTCAATGTTTCCACTTCACTGCCCCCTTCTCCCCGGTGTCTAAGCACATTGAGAGAAACATTCAAATAGCTTGAAACAAGTAATTCTGATTTGGGGGTACAGAGTACCTCAAGGTCCATCAGTTGTAAAAAAAAACCTTTACACAAAGAATCTGAAAAGTATGATGGGATCTGAGGAGATCGAAAACCTCAACAAATGCAGTTGTAGGAAGCTGCTTCTCATCAGTCTCACTTCTAGAGTTATCAGTTCTGTGGTTGGCAGTTCCTATTTCTGTATTGCTTGGTTTTCGTCATACAAACCAAGTTTCACACAGATGGAGACCAATTTCTCTACCTTTCCAGATGTTGATTTTTTTCTTGATTTAGTGAGTTTGCAAGGATAGTCAGATCATTTTCCAGTGCTGCTTTATAAGATGGAGAGTCTGCAGTGGGGTAGGTAAGAGGTGATAAAGTGAGCATACTATCACCTCCACGTGGCAGGAAGGATTTGGTCTGAGGCATCGCAGACTGTATTCCTGAGCAAATAACCAAAGGCATTCTGTACTCTGCAGAATTTGAAAATGTCTTTTTGACAATGTCTGAGTTGCTTTCTAAGATTTCTTTCAGCTTTAAAAGCCTAAGATTCTAAATATATTGCTGGGTTTGTCATGCGATCAGATACAAAAGTGGCACCATTCCTAGCAACATCTTGACTCTGAGTCTAAGCATCAGAGATTTGTTGAAATATAAATTTGCTGATAAATGTATTTCTGTTTCTTAAAAGTACATTCCCTTCCCTTCCCTTTGAACTTGTAAGTCGAACATATTTCACATGGAGTGTTTGGTAAAGAATGTCTCACAAGTGGGTCCTGGCTTTAGCGACTTGAGGAGATTCTGCAGTTGAAACTCCATGTAGTTTTTACCAGATACTTTTTCAAGTCCCTAAACAGAAAGAGTAAAATGTCTTTATAAAAATTTTTATGAAAGTCTCAAGAGACATTATTCTGTCAGGTACAACTGTACCATCTCATGCAATGACCACAAGCCTTGCATTCTCTTCTAATTTAAAGATACTTGCCTTTCTATAAGTGAGTTTATATATATATATATATATATATACTTTATAAGTGAGTTTATATATATATATTATATATATATATATATACTTTATACTTATATATTTACTTGTTATAATTTCTTTTACTTTTCTTTATTTGAATGGAGTGTCCATATCCATAATATTTTAAAGAAGCATGCTCAAGGACTGGGATGCTTATTTTATTTGAGTAAGAGGTGAATATTTATGCATTTAGGCCTGTCCATGTTGCTGTGACATCTGCCAAGCCAGGTCCATTTTCCGAGAGCCTCTACCTGTGTTCTCTTATCTTCCCTGAAGTGTGTTGGTTGTGCTTTGTATCAGTCCGTCTGTGCAACCTGGCTGAGGTTGTCTGCACGCACTTTGTGATTCTTCCTTCCCACACCTGTGTCCTCTGTTTATACCCTTTTGGAGACGCTGTGCATCACTGATTCTTTCTGACAGTGTTTCCATCACCTCTTTGCATTCTGACTCTAAAAGGGACTTGCTCAAATCATGTCTCTGGGATAAATGGCATGAAGGCCTTAGTCACTTGAACATTTCCTGCCTGTGTGCATTTTCAAACATTGACAATGGCCGCCCCATGGAGATACTGCTCTCGCTGGGTCCATGGTTTAGCCATCTCCAGGGGTCATCTGGTCTACCAAGTAAGCCATGGAGATTTTTTTTTTAAAACATGTATTTGCTTTTGATATTTCATTACATGAGCATAGGTTGAGCAACTTGAGTGCATTGATGTTAGAGTTGCAGTGGCTTCTTTTAAGAAGGATAGAAAATTTTACATTTTCTTCTTGTTTAATCCCAGTAAGATTAAAAAAAAAAAAAAAAAAGGCCAGTCTATAATCTATGAGAACGGGCTCCTTAGGAATTGGGTGTCTTGGCTGCACTGCAGCCCTGGATGTGTTTCTTCACCCCAGAAGAATCTGCAAGCACATGCTTCATTTGAAAGTATTTGCAATTTTTACCCCCAAATAATGTACATTGTATAAATGCTCCCTTCCTCAAGAATTTGTTTACTCAACAAGTATTTATTGCTGGTCCACTCTGTTGGAGGTACTGTGCTTGCCTTGGACGCATAGACATCTACACCCAAGGCTTGTGTCCTCTAAAGAGCTTACAAAGTTACCAAAGGGGAAAAAGAAAAGAAAAAGTAATTGAGGGGCTATTTACAGGCAAACACTAAGAAGCGTCAAGTCAGGCAAATTTAATAATGGTGCCCCCAAGTTAATAGTAAACAACTTTCCAGCCCCAAAGGCTTTGTGCCCCTGCTGAGCCTGGATAAATGATTTTAGCACAAAATATTGGATTAGAAGAAATTCATTTATGGTTTACGTGGGTTATAAGAAAAATGGGAGTGCCATTAGAATGTCTGGTCTAAACTCAGAAAAACTCTGAGCCTTTTCCCTTCAGTAAAGAAGTGAATTTTCTTTTAGCTGCTTTTTGGACCTTGAAGACATGGACTAAGAGAAGCCAGGGTCTGCCTGGTTTGCCTCTGTGTCTGTCTTGAATCTTTTCAAGAAGCTGAGTAATAAGCCCTAGAAATAGAGATACAGTTCACAGTGAGAGGTAACTTGGCTCTTACATGGTTTTGTTTTGCAGACTACTGGGAAATACGGAGGTAATCTCATTGACCTTTAGATCAAAAATCACTAAGAGGAAGATCACAGAAAGAAGGAAGAACCCCTCCTGCTGCTCTCGATTGATGGCTGTATCTTCTCCGGGCAGAAATGCAGCTTCCTCTAGCGTTTGTGGGTTTTTCCTCTATTGTTTCCCCGCCGTGCTTCTGAGAAGTGCAGTGTGGATAGAAGTAAATGTGAGGCTGTAAATGGGGAGCAGTGACGTGTATACCTCTTTTTAATAGTTCATTAATCATGTTCACATTTATAAGCCATAATGTTTGTACTGTTTAAGAGGAAAAATCGGAAAATGGTATTTATACAAATTAACTTTTTATGGGCCTTCACATCTTGAGGAGTGATGCTAAGCAAAGCAATGCTACGGTCTCACGACATTAAATCTTACAGTCAAGGCCTAGTTCGCGTGGCCTCAGGAGTGTTTTTCTAATTCTTTGAGCATTTGTCACAAAACAGTAAATGGAATTGGGGAGGGTTTGTAGGGGGATCATGCTGAAATTGCCTGATCACTTCTGCAAGGGTTTCCTTACTTTTTCTAACCCTACGTGCCCCCAACATTACAATTAACGGCATAAATGGAAATGCGATTTTCTACCCTTTTGCCTTCCGTGAAGGCAGAGCAGGTAAGATTTGGAAAGGGAGGTGTAATTCAACAGAGGGATGCCCTGCCCTTTCTAACCAACAGCACTGCCCCATGGACTAGGCTGCTTTGAAAGGCAGTGAGCTTGATGGTGATGGGGCTGTGTGACGGGAGGTCAGAAGGAGGTGCTGGTGAGCAGAGAAGGCTGGAAAATTCATCTCTCGTGTCCCTTCACACCCTGAGCCTTTTACATTCTTATGCACCTCAGTGGCACCAAAGAAGGTGGTTCTGGGGTTTTTTTGGCTTCAAATTTCTGGCCACTTCCATCACCAGGAGAAGCACATGAAGCAAGAAGATGAAGCTATTGTCTATGTTTGGCTTTTGCTCCAGTGACTTTTAAGCTTAGTTTCCGGTCATGGGCTGTGTGCGGACAGCACCTGCTATGGTCTGAATGTCTGTGCCCCCTCAGAATTCATCTAGAAATCCTAACTCCCTCTGTGATGGTATTAGAAGGTGGGGCCTTTGGGAGTGATGAGGTCATGAGGGTGGAGCCCTCATGAATGGGATTAGTGCCCTGATGAAAGAGGTCCTAGCAAGCTCCCTGGCCCTTTTCACCATGTGAGGACTCAGCTAGAAAGTGCAGGCTGTGAACCAGAAAGGGGGCCTTCAGCAGACACCACATCGGCTGGGGCCTCGATCCTGGACTTGAAGCCTCTGGGTCTTCGAGAAAAGAGTGTCTATGTTTTACAAGCCTCCCAGCATGTGGTGTTCTGTTAGAGCAGCCCAGACAGACCAAGACATCACCTAGCTGGCCTTTGAGAGCTGCTGTGTCCATGTCCGCTTTCCAATTTAGCCATTTGGATTAACTGAGCCACCAGTCAGGCTAAGTAGGGGCTAAATGTTTGAGCATGTTCTCATGTGGAGAGACACCATAGTGTTAGAATCCAGACTGAATTTATGGTTTGGTGGGGAAAGGGGTATTGGTTGGGGAGAAAAACAGGAGAGCTCTCATATTAGGAGGGGATGGAAAAATTGTCAGTGTTTTTAGAAATGCAGTTACACTCATACTTCCAGGCTCTGGGCAAGTAAAAATCTAAAGTAACTTGGAGAGAACTCTCTCAGCTCCTTGAAATTCTGGGCCAGGACTGAGTGGACATGACACAGTCTGGATTCTGCTGCTAAACACTAATGCTGTCTGAGCTCTTGATTTGGTAACACAGAAATGCATCTCATGAGTTTTAGCCTGCCTGCCTGAAGACACATCTTTCTAACGAGGCTTCTGCAGAGCAAGGGAGAGAATCTTCTAGAAGGCTGCTTCAGGGCCAGAGGTCACTGGTCTGCTCCAGGTTTTCTACACTTGTTCTTTTCTTGCAGAGGAGTCGAGAGAGGGTCAGCTCTGAGCTGTCTCTACCCTCCCCTCCCCACACCCTGCTGTGTACATTTTTCCTTCCCTGTCCCAGGACCTCTCACTCAACCCCCTGTATGATGCTCCTATAGCTAAGTAAAGCCTAAAACATTTAGGGCCAGTCTCTAAAGGGGCACTTTTTATTACTGCCACACAGCAGTGACTGAGAACTTGGTTCCCAGGTTTTGATCTTCCAGGACGTGACACTTTTATCTGCTTATTGACACAGATTGCTGAAAAAAACTTTGCTTATCATATGAAGAGTTACTCCTAATTAATACAAGAAAACTGAAAGAGAGGGCTCCATTATTTCCTGTTTCCCAAACAAAGGCTTCCCTGAAGATTCACAAATGTAGTAAACACTTTCCATTTTAAACATCAAAACCTTAAACATTTGCCTTCGTTTCTTATCACCAAACAATATATGTTTACGGTATTTCTGTACATTTCTATATTTTTCTACAATTACACAATTTATTAGCATACTTCATGAACATTTTCTGTGTCATTAAATATTTCTCTATGATATTTTAATGGCTTTATTGTATTTCATTTTTAATTTCTTATTGTCACACAATCATGCTGTTTCCAATTTCTCTTTTTTAGCAATACCACGATGATGTACACCTCTCCCCAAAATGTAGAATAGCACCGATTTCCGCCAAAATCATCTACAGAGGGTATAATCAGGTAAGCAATTTTAAAATCAATTTAATAGGTAAAGAAACATCTTATTTTTGCTAAAATTTGCATCTTTTTGATCACCTGTGGGGTTCCCCATATTTTCAAATGTTTATTGCCTATCTGTGCATTTCTGTGAATATCCCCTTTAAAATTTTTGCCTATCTGCGGAAGGGGAATGAATTTTTTCCCCAATTAATTAGAAGCGGTTTTAAAATTTGACTACGGATGTTACATGTTGCAAATATATTTAGCTAGGATTAGGTTTTTGTCATTTATATATTTACTTAGGTTTTTGCCCTTAAATTGTATTTATAGCGTGGGGTGTTTTTTGGGGTTTTTTTTTGACATATAGAAAACCTTAACTTCAGTGTTGTCCGAACTGTTCCAGTATCCTGGAAGAAATAAAATAATGTATAAGTCACTTTCTCTATCTTGCAGTTACCTACAACCCAATTGTGGAAATAAGATGTACGTGTGTGTGTAAAATAAAGAATACAATGTTTAAAGCAGCAGCTTGTCACGGAAAGGTGTGTAGTTACTAGAAGACAAGGCTGATGCTCGCTCAGAGTTTGGAGAAAGCCCCTTAGATGCTGCCGATTGACACCGTCCTGCTCCCAGGTTGATAAGCACAGATTTACACATCAGGCTGGACAAGAATGAAGAGTGTTTCCAGGCAGAGAGTGATGAATTGCACACCTATGTGATCGTGCACTCAAGCTGACCCTCCTGCCAGGGCTGAGTTATTTTCTTTCCTCTGGGCAACCAACTGCATATTTGTGTCAGAACTTTGATAATATCAGTGATGTAAACTGTGTGTCTTTCTGGTCTGTGAAAACCTAGAAAAGTGTCTGGAAGAAAATTTAGGGAGAATGACAATGACCACCACTTTCACGATTCTCTTTTGGAAAATTTCAAGTGAAATTGTGTCGTGGGTAAGAGTCAAGGAGTTGCTTGCGTTTGTGTCTCTTTTAGCGCCGTTCAGAGTACTCCGTGCGTTTGTCAGAAGCTGCAAAATGTGCTTTAAGGATTCCAAGCCAATGAGACCCCACTCTGTGGTGTGTGTGTGTGGTGGCGGGGGAGGGCACAGGGAGAGGAGACTAGGATGAAAAGAGCTGGTTGCAGAAACCAGGACCGGAATCTCTGAAGAGGCAGCTGCCCAAGCTAACTCGGACCCCATGTACGTGGGATGGGTTGAGGGCACTTTGGGGACATCTCTTTGGATGATACATCAAAGTGGCAGGAGATGTCCAGAGAGCAGTTTTTCCAATTCAGGTGGACTTCAGCCGCTGGGGTGCTGGTAAATGTTTAACCACTGGCTCTTTGGGGACATCAGGACAAAATCCTGATGTGAAGCATTTACCAATTTCTCTGGTGTAAATCCCCCCACTGTGGTCCATGGCAAGCTATCAGTAAGAAGCTAGAATGTGCACTGTTGGCCCTCGTGAGCTGTGTGAGATGACAAGAGTTTTGTTTCTGTGCCATCCATCCATCCACTCACGTGCAGGACCACAACCACACTTCTTGAAGCAGGAGTCACAGTGGGGAAAGA
>NW_006798732.1:1765166-1772732 GCF_000442215.2 Lipotes vexillifer | reverse complement strand
AGAGTCCAGTGCCCCAAGGGAGGCGTGAGCACAGGCAGACGGTGTGTCAGGGCGCCAGCCCCACCAGCTGAATCAGCCTGGCCTAGAGGCAGCAGGACCTGGTGCTAAGTCATAAAGCTGAGACAAAATCTCAGCCAAGAGTGAGAGGAAGACTGCGTGCAACGAGGCTGCAGCGGTGCCAGCCCTGAACTCTGACCCATTTCAAAACCAGCATCATGGGCTTCCCTGGTGGCGCAGTGGTTGAGAGTCCGCCTGCCGATGCAGAGGACACGGGTTCGTGTCCCGGTCTGGGAAGATCCCACGTGCCGCGGAGCGGCTGGGCCCGTGAGCCGTGGCCGCTGAGCCTGTGCGTCCGGAGCCTGTGCTCCGCAACGGGAGAGGCCACAGCAGTGAGAGGCCCACGTACCGCAAAAAAAAAAAAAAAAAAAAAAAAAGAACAAACCAGCATCACGACCCTGTGACTGATGCTCAGGGACTGATCCTATGGATGGCCTTCCTCTCCTGGTCAGACCTGTGGCTCAGATACAGACACGGGGAAACCTGCCAGAGGAGATCCCCAGTGACTCCCAAACCAGGGCCAGATGGGTCAAGGACTCTAGTCAACACCCGGTGAGAGAATCTGACATCCTCATCTACCTGTATGTGAGGAGGGGAGAATTCCTATTATTTTAGTATTGGAACCTCGGCGAGGGGGTAACCTTACGTCAATTATTCCATGAACAAACGTTGTTAGGTGAACGAGAAGCGAGATTTAGCTGTTGTGGAGTCTGCCTCCTTGTGGAGCAGAGCATGATCCACCGTTTATAAAGGGACATGATCACTTCCAGTGGAGGCCAGGCTGTGAGGGGCTGAGGTGGGACAGAGTTGGGGACAGGAGAGCTGCTGCTTTCATAGTTGTGTTCTTTCTGGGGCAGACACATTTGAACTGGGGCCCAAAGGATGGGAAGGGAGCAGTTGTTCAAAGAGCTGGGGGCAAAGGCAGAAAGTAAAGCACATGCCAAGGTCCTGAGGCAGGAAGAAGGAAGAGGCTTCGCATGTGTGAGGAGAAGGAGGTGTTGGGGGGGAAGAGGATACAAGATGACATCAGAGAGGTCCCCAACCTTGCAGGTCGAAATGGGGGGTAGGGGCTGGATTTTCTTCTACGTGAAATGGAAAATCATCTATGTCCTTGTTACTCGGAGTGTCAGAGTGGGATCTATGGACCAGGAACATGGCATCCCTTAGGAGACCTGCTTCTACTTCCCGACTTACTCAATGAGAATCTGTATTTGAATAAGATCCCCAGATGTGCCGTCTTAGTCTGCTCAGGCTGCCATAATAAAATACATAGCCTGGGTGGCTTAAACAACACGAATGTCTTTTCTCTCACAGTTCTAGAAGGTGGAAATCCGAGATCAGGCTGCCAGCATGGTCAGGTTCTGCAGACGGTCCTCTGCCTGGCTTGCAGATGTTTGTGCCCTCACATGTGGAGGGTGGATGGAAAGAGGTGGGGAGAGAGAGAGAGAGAGAGAGAGAGAGAGAGAGAGAGAGAGAGAGAGGGGGGGGAGAGAGAGAGAGAGGGAGAGAGAAAGAGGGAGAGAGAGAGAGAGAGAGAGAGAGAGAGAGAGAAAGAGAGAGTTCTTTTGTTTTCCTTTTCTTATAAGGCTAAAGTTCTATTGGATCAGGACCCCAACTTTATGACCTCATTTAACCTTAATTATCTCCAAAAGGGTTAGGGCTGCAACATATGAATTTTGGAGGGGGCAGGATTCAGCCCATTGCGTGGACATTGCCTTTGAGAAGCACTGATCTAATATCAGTAATTCTCAAAATACAGCACACATGGGAATCACCTGCAGGACGTGATGGAACCCAGATTCTTGGGTCCCAAGGGATTCTTGTTCGATTGATCTAAATCTGGTTTAATAGGTCCGCCCAAGAATCTGCATTTCTAACAAGCTCCCTGGCGATGCTGGTACTGATCAATGGCTAGTCACTGAGCACTGAATTAGACATTAGATTTGGGGAACCAATCTTCCAAGAACTAGAATACTGTAAAATAATCCGAACAAAATCTTAAAAACGAATTCAGCTGTTCTGAAGACCTTTCATATTTCAATACCTTAGAGAATGTTTAAACTTCATTTGTTTTTAAAAATAATACACACATGTAAATCTTTTTCTTTTAACTTTGTTGTTATTCTGGCTAAAGGGAGTTTCCCTTGTACTTTCCTTTGATAACCTGAAAGTGTTTTGCAAGCATTTTGTTAACCCTCAAATCTACTCCAGGGAGAACTGTAAGTAAAAAAATTAATATGGAGAAGGGCAAACTTGACATATAGAGAAACCAGTGCCTTGTACGAGTTAGCAGCGGAGCAGAAGCAGGAAGGGGGTTTGTTAAACAGAAGTCTGTCCACGTAAGGAGATGTCAAGGGGAGTGAGCTAAGCTCAGGGCTGTTTTTGAATTAAGCAATGAACTTGGCACGTCCATTACTGCATCGACGTGAAGTTTCCTTTTTAATTTTCAGAGACTGCGACAGTCAACAGAATCTTGGGTCACAGTTCTTCCAAAACTGTGATAATCAACCCAGATGAGGGTGCTTATATATCACTTGTGATTCCTCCTGGTAACTTGGAGTAGTTAGGACAGTTCTTCAAACCTAGAAAGATGTGAAGTTTAGCAACAATGCAATAATGAAATATAAAAGCTACATTGTTTCCACCATACCACCATTTTATCTCATTATTTCTGGTATAAACCCCAGTGGAAATGATGCATATTTTGTTAAGAAACTCCAACCAGAAACATTGGACCTCCGACAAAAAGGAAACTTTGACAAAAGATTCCAGCATAAAACTGTGGCATGTATATTCCAACGTACATAAAATGAAGAATTAATATAAAATATCATGCCAAGAGCATACTGCTTAATATTTGTGCATTTTCTATTAGAAACTTGTTTTGAGGTTGACTGATTTTTTTCCTATGAATCAGAAAGCTTCTTTCGATAACTGTAAGATACAACTCATTTCAAAATTCACCTAGAGAAATGTTTAGGAGCAAAGACGATGTATTTGTAGTCAGTAAAGACCATTCCTTTACATAAATATGACTATGAGGATGCTATCAACCAGTGTATTTTAATGAACTCTGTATTCCCAGAGTTTTGAAGGTGATCAGAAGAGATGGTGCCATAAACATCACAGAGAGGTTTTTCTTACATGACAGTTCTTTTCTTATTATTAAGCTTTTAATTTTGAGATAATTGTAGATTCATATGCAGTTGTAAGCAATAATACAGAGAGATCTCACGTATGCTATACCCAGTACCTCTCAACTTAACATCTTGCAAAACTATATGTACATGATCACAACCTGGATATTGGCCCTCAGCATAATTCTCCAGGGTGTTTTGTGTACCAATAGTTTACTCCTTTTTACTGCTAAGTAATATTCCATGGTATGGATGTACCATAGTTTGTTTACCCATTAAGGTCATCTGGATTGTTTCTAGTTTGGGGCCATCATGAATAAAGTTGTTATAAACACTTTTGTGCAGGTTTTTGTGTGCACAGAAGTCTTTACTTCTGGGATAAATACCTAGGAGTACAGCTGCGGGGTCATATGGTAGTTGCATGTTCAGATTTTCAAGAAACTACAAAACTATTTTTCAGAGTGGCTGGTCCATTTCACATTTTCACCAGCAACGCATGAGTGATCCAATTTCCCTGCATCCTTGCCAGCATTTAGTGCTGTCACTACTTTTTATTTTAGCCATTCTGATGGAGGCGTAGTGATATCTCATTATAGTTTCAATTTGCATTTCCCCAGTGGCTGCTGACATTGAAATCTCTTCATAGGCCTACTTGCCATCTATGTATCTTCCTCATGGAAATGTCTGTGTATGTGTTTTTGCCATGTTCTAATTGGATTGTTTGCTGTTTCACTGTTGAGGCTTAAAAGATCTTTGTGTGTTCTAAATACTAGTCTTATGTTTGATATGCGGTTTGAAAATATTTTCTCTTACTCTGCAGCTTGTCTTTCCATCTTCCAGCAGAGTCTTTTGCAAAGCAGTTTTTAGTTTTGATGAAGTGCAATTTATCAGCATTTTATTTTATGAATCATTCACTTGCTGTCGAGTCCAAGAACTCTGTCTAGCCCTAGACCCTGAAGATTTTTTCTTGTATTTTTCCCTGAAAGTTTTATAGTTTTACATTTAAGTCCATTTTGAGTTGATTTTTATATAAAATGTTTGACTTAGGTTTGAAGTTCATTTTTCCCCTATGGATGTCCAATTAATCCAGCATCATTTATTTAAAAGTTTATGCTTCCTTCACTGAATTGCTTTTGCACTTTTGTAAAAGTCAGTTGGGAATATTTGTGTGGGTCTATTTCTGGGGCCTCTATTCTATTCCCTTGACCTATGTGTCTTTCTGTCTGCCAGTAGTACACAGTCTTGATTACTGTAGCTATACAGTAAGTACTGACATTGGGTAGACTGATCCCTCCTATTTTTTTCATCTTTTTCAAACTGGTTTTGGCTATTCTATTTTCTTTGCCTGCTTATATAAATTTTAGAATAATTTTGTCTATATCTACCAAAAAATCATGCTGGGATTTTGATAAAAATAGCATTCAACTGTATATCAATTTGGCGAGAATTTGGTATCTTTACTATGTTGAAACTTTCAAGCCACAGACACAGAATATCTCTCCATTTATTTAGATCTTGTTTGATTGCTTTCATCAGCATTGTGTAGTATTCAGCAAAGTCTTATGCAAGTTTTGATTAGATTTACATCTAAGTATTTTATTTTTTGACCAATCATAATTGGTATTATATTTTAAATTTCTGTGTCCATGTGTTCATTGCTAGTTTATAGAAATACATTTTCCCATATTTCCCTTGTATTCTTTGCTTTGCTCATCTTCTCTATTAGTTCTAGAAGTCTTTTTCCTTTTTCTGTTGTTTTCTTTTTATAGATTCTTTGGGATTTCCTATCAGACAACCATGTCATCTGCAAATAGAGGTAGTCTCTTTTTTTTCCTTTCCAATCTGTATGCGTTTTATTCTTTTTCTTGCCTTATTGGTATGGCTAGAGCTTCTAGCACTACGCTGAGTAAAAGTGGTGACAGTAGATGTCTTGTCTTGCTCCTGATCCCAGAAGGATTCTTTCAGTCTTTCACAATTAAGTATATTATATATAGTTTATTTGTAGATGCTCTTTATCAAGTTGAGGAAGTTCCCCTCTAAGGTATTTGTTTTTATTAACAAATTTAGCAGTTCAGGTTATATCGACATTACAGGAGTTTTGCTTTATCTTTAAATATTTTTTCTTTTTGATAGGATGAAAATCGTAGTTTTCAAGTTTACAAAAGGACTTTGTCATCTTTTCCCACCGAAAGTATGTTGAGTTGTTGTTTTACTTTTCCTAGATTTGTTAGGAAATGCACTGTTTTCATAGAGAAAATATTTGCTATCAATCTAAGTCATCAGGAAAGAAAATAAGTCTCAGGTCATAATTTGGCTAGTGAAGGACTCATTTCTTTATGGCATTGGGTGTAATACAGGAACATTGGTGGGTAACAACAGAGAAAGGGCGCTGAGTCCTCCCAGACTCTGCTCACCCTGTCTCTTCCCTGTTCCATGCCTCCCAGACCTGCAGAGAGCTGGCAATTCAAGCTATACCACAGGGTCAGGGATATTTTTCTCCCTAATTCTAATTCCTTTGTGGCCACTCGGCTTTGCAGATCCCATATGAAGCCTCTGTTCTCTGATGCTACTGAACACTTGTGAAGCCCTCTTGCCTTCTACATCAGGGCTTCTCCCCCAGCCTGCTTGGAGGCGCTGCAGGACAAGAAGGAAAGCTGTGTTGTTTCCTTTCCCTCTTTCTTAGATTCTCCAGGCCTGTAGGTTTCAGAATGTATCTCTTCTGCTTGCTCACTAAATCTTATCCATTACAGAAGTCTCCGTTATAGAAACATCCTGTTAGATATTTACTTTAAAAAAGGGAGCCTCAACTCCAGGCCCTAACTATGACCAAGCACAAAATGAAATGAAAATCTGGCACATTATAGTTCAACCCTATAGATGTGAAGTAGGGAGGGCTCTTGTTTGCTTAGTTTGTTTGCTTTACTTATGCAGGTGTGTTATCCACATCAACCAAATCTCTTTGGTAATGTCCATTTCCTTTCGTGCTCTGGTCTGTGTTATAACTTACTGTATGTCCCTGAGGTCTCATTTTGTTCTCCTTTCCCATGTTTTCTTTGAGAGGTAAAACTCCAAGTGGTGCCACTGCCCAGGATCACCCTACAGGAAGATAGTTCACAGCTGCATGGTGTCTGGGAGCACAAAACCCCTGGTTGACTCCTGGCACTTTTCAGTGACTTTCCTCTGAGAACCTGAAAGCACTTCACAGTCTATTCTGCCACTGGCTGGTTTCATAAGATGCAGCGTATGGTAGGATTGACCATTATTCCCGTGTGTAATTCTGCATTTTATTAAATGATGTTTTACGTAATTTTGAGTGAGACAGACTTATGCACTTTAGCCCATCACAGACACTTTGAACACCCCTGGCTCTTAGAGGAGCACTTCTATTTGTTGCTTTGGTTACTAACATTTCCCCAATTGCTCAAAGTGATATATGCCTTTAAAAATATAAATTAGCATTAACAGATACCCCAGCTCTCTGGAACTGAGAAGAAATGTAAGGGGAGTGGTCCACCCTCAATGTATAAGGCTGGGTAAGTGAGCTGGATTCTTGTCACTGTGGTAGAGCCTTAGCATGACTGTGCCATAAGGGTCAAAATTTTACCAAATTCATCTCAACCAAGTGGTGTCTCCACTTGGATGGTTGACGTTGCCTATAATTTTGCATAGAGTGTCTCTTATAAGAAGCTTATGGAAGCTTAGTTTGAGTTTTGGGGGATTAGATGGAAAATACCTCTGAATTGTCTCTAATATGAATTGCTGCCTTAGAGTAGGATTAAGGCTAAAAAAAGCCCAACTTTCAAAGAAGAAGCATTCTTATGGCTCAAGGCAGAGTAAAGGCAGCACAGCATTTCTGGGTCACTGTGGCCAAGCTGACTGTAGACAGTGACAATGATCTGCCTCCCAGATGGGTGGGCGCCTGTCTTTGGATACTTTGGATAGCGTCCAGTGACTTAAACAAGAAGGATACTAGTTTTTAACTGAGTTCATACCTCTGGGACAGTAAAGGAGGGTTGGCTCCACAGACAACTGGTCATCCATGAAGCCTGTCCCTTTATTCACATTCCTTTTACTGACAGTGAAAAACATGTATTGAGAAGAGATGCACATAGACAAGATTCTCATGAGCACATTTCTGTCTTTCTGTCAGATTTTCCATTTCTGGAAAAACTGCAGCTAATGGGTATTTCTAGGGTTGAAAATGGGGTAAATTGGTGTTGCCACCACCCAAGTTCATGCCCAAGTACAAAGATACAGCTGAAAAGTTGCGAAGATAAAATTCTAGAGAGACAGACACATAGGAAGGTAGATAATAGACAGGAAAAGGAAAGAAATAAGAGCTATAACCATCCATACACAGCAGGAACGGAAA
>NW_006798732.1:1746715-1765156 GCF_000442215.2 Lipotes vexillifer | reverse complement strand
GCAGGAATGGAAACATACATCTGTCTTCTATGAAAATTAGAGATGACCATTTCACGTTCATCCCTTTTCTCGGAATATACTGGCCCCATTTAGAGCTTCTCAGCACAAATGGCCTCTCCCCTGGACCATGAATTCAAGTCTATAATAGACTGCTTTTGGCACACAGTGGTAGATATTTATATGTTCATGTTCATATCTTATTTTTAATCTACGTTGCATAACTTTTTAGGAGCAAAGTCAATGTCTTTCAGTTCTTCCTAGTGTGACACTTTGCACTTGTAAGTGCTGGTGAATGTTTGAA
This sequence comes from Lipotes vexillifer, assembly GCF_000442215.2. Classification (NCBI taxonomy): domain Eukaryota; kingdom Metazoa; phylum Chordata; class Mammalia; order Artiodactyla; family Lipotidae; genus Lipotes; species Lipotes vexillifer. The sequence continues at coordinate 1,764,855 of NW_006798732.1, read as the reverse complement.
TTGGTGATAGTTGGAATAAAAATGAAGGGAGACCAAGATGAGAATTTAAGGAAAAAGCGCTCCACTCCATTATTTATAAAATGTAATATTTAAGAACCGCAAAGTGTTGGCTTTATAACGCTGCTTACATTCTGCTCCTGTGTGGACTGTGCTCTGGAATGCTCCCATCAAGCAGTGTAAAAATATCACCTCTGCTCCTTTTCCTAGTGCGAACATTGTTGTATACTTGCAAACTGATCCAGGTGCCAGGTTATAGGATCGATTTAAATGTCGTGATCCTATCTTGAGCAGTCAAAGAGAAATTAGGGAAGGCAAGATGGGGTTTAGAGCAAACGATTACAGGAAATCTTACCTGAATCTTTTCAGGTTATCACTTTACTGTGCAGTGTTTCATTAGCTAATTGTTATTGAGACAATGAAGGAGTCGGTTCCAAAACAGTCAATTACTTAGTCCAATTTGGGTAATAAAAACATTCTATGAATTGAAATATAGTTTACTTTGAAAGGAAATTGTGCCTCCCAGGAGGCTGCTAAATGGTTTTGGGGAAAATGGTTCTATTACTTGCCTCTTTGTTGCAACATTATATGTTGGAAAAAATACACTTAATCACATTGGGTTGGCTCTAAAGACTTTCTGTCGCAAACTGCTAAAATATTAACAAAGAAACACTTGCATGTGAGAGTTGTACAGAGGAGGAGCCTGGGTCCCAGGCAGGAGGTAGGATGTGCCCAGTAGGGACCCAAAGTGCAGACCTGAGAGCCTCCGTCTCTACATTTTGAATCCAGTCGTCCTCCCATTACTTTATGTGGAAAAACCGCAAATAACCAGACAGTGACTCACAAGGATCCTCCATAGACTTTAGGTAATGTATGTAAGTTGCATCTTGCATACATTACCTAAAGTGAGGTAATTAAGATTTAGGATGCAGAAGTGCTGAGGCCTTCAGGAATTTCTAAACTGTAAACAGTTTATTTAAAAAAAATTAATTTGACTCCTATTTTTTAGTAGCAAAAATGCATATCCTAACCCAACAGTTACACTAGATGACTGTAACATTTACGCTTCACTTTAAAAAGCTTTCTGACTGCTTTTAGGAAGGCCTGCAAATGAATAATTGTCATAAAACTCCATTTTGGGAGGCCTCAAGTCCTGGAAAGGTTTCCTTTGGCACTATTGTCTTTTCCGCCGTGTGTTTAAGACAAATCCCCTCTCTTAATGCTGCTGTCACTCACCAAGCAGCTTAGAAGAGGGTTTTCTTGGGGCATAAAGATGGTGAATGTGGTGGCCCAATTCCTTTTGCTTTTTAGAACAGTTTAAATAATTCTATTTCTCTTCATTTCATTTGCTATTTCCTGGGTAAATGGATCTGTCCCAGTGGATCCTATGATTAGAACCGAAGTCAAACCCCAAATCTTAATTCCCTCATCTGGGATGGGAACACAGATCACAACTGCCTGGGGGACTTGGGCTCTTGTTCACCTCCAGGCACGCCTGGATGAGCATGGCTTCAGGATGATCAGGAAGCTGTGGGACTCAGGTGAGTTTCTCCACTGATCTGAGCCTCTGTTTCCTTACCTGTAAAATGAGGATAGAAAGGGTTTCTGGCTCATAGGGCAGCCTTTTGGATAGAATCGCTCAACTCAAGTTAGCTGAGTTCTGCTCCAGGGGAACCTGGGCGTGGGATGAGCTTTTTGCTGTTCGCAGAGCAGGTGGTGAGCGGAAAGATCACAGGCTCATTTCCAGTCTTGATTCTGCACCAACAAAATGTTTGCTTTGGGGCAATGTACTTACCCTTTCTGAGTCTAGTTTCCTCATTTGTAAACGGAGGTAATACTGACCTTGGGGGCTTGTTGGGAAGGTTGAAAGTCTGTGTCTGGAATTTAGTGGATGTCCCTTTTCTTCCCTTAGAATGGCTGTGAGTGTTCTATCCTTACATAGCCCTTAATGGAACAGTGGACCGGGGTAAAGAATTCAAGGTGTTTGTTTTACTACCCTCAGCTCCCAGGAAGACACATCTGCTGGCAACAAGGTTAGTCTAGAGCCACCTGCTGGAGAAGCCACAGTGCCCTCAGCTGAGCAGCTCCAAGATCCCGTCCTGCTCTGCAGGTGTGCGTTCAGAGCCCTAACCTGCCCTCTCCCGCCAGACATCCCAGCAAGCGCTCCCCTTGTCTGCCCCCTCCCCCTCCCCCTCTCTCCTCTCCCTCCTCTTCTGCTTTGTCCTAGTGCTACTATTAATTAGGCCTGTGGTACCACGGGGACAAATGGAATCTCATATCTGTCTTTGACATTTTCACTTCCATTTCAGGAATATATTTCTTTGTCCAGTAGGTGCTGTAGTACACAGACAGGGAAGTGTTCGTGTGGGTCCCTGGACTTTGTGCAGACACACAAGTGAACCCACTCAGGCTAGGAATGTTTCTGACTTTTTACAGTAATGCTCTTGGCTAAATCTTTTCGACTCCTGGCTGCATTCTTACTCTGTCCTGATTCTGTCCTTATAGTTGGGAGGATTTGGGGAAGGGGATGGTGAGCAGGGAGGATGATTACTTTCATTTAGAAAAAAAGCAGAAAGAGAGAGAGAGGAAGAAGGAGAAAGAATGAAGGAAAGAAACGAAGGAAGGAAGGGAGGGAGGAACGAAGGAACAAGTTTCAAGGAACATACCAGGATTCAAGTTTCTGAAATCGGAATTCGTGTTCAGAAGACATAGTTTTGGATTAACTACAATCTATGTCAATACAGGGATGTGCCTGCGTCTACACAGAGGCCACACTTTGGAGGAACCCTTCGCCTCCCCACCTGCTTTCTCAGACTCTCAGAGGCGCACGCTTTCCCATTCTTGGGCTAGAATGGAGATGCTATAGCCTCTAGGGTGAGATTTCTTAAAGAGAAGGTTAAAAAATTTGGCAGACATTCATGTGAAAGCAAAGAGCTCTATTTGGGGCAAAGCTATTGAGTGAAAAGATAATGGAACTTGGGAAATCTGGTTCCGCTTAAAATCTGCAATTCATTCACAGCTAGAGCACAAGTTCTTTCTTTAAATAAACACAAAACAGTAATTTGCTAAAATGATGGAGCTTCTCCCTGTGTGTGTCAGATGGCAAAGCATCCCACAGGGCTCTCTCGGGTCTGCGGGGACATTTTTGATCCTGTTTACCCTCCGAGTGGTTCACTGCTAAGTTTCACTCGCCCTGCTTGTCAGGAAGCAAGGAAGCCTCTGGGCAAAAAGATCTAGTCATTGAGTTTGATTTCCTCTACTGGGTGACTCAGGTGACAAATTGGTGATTTAACTCATTGAGAAAATGTGTCATTATGAATGCACTCTACAGTTCAGCCCCGATCTCCTTTTAGTCTTAGTAGCAGCTAAGATCTATGAAATGTTTTGTTTCTTCTATCCCAGGCACAGCTCTGAGGGCTTTCTGTGGGTTGAGTCACGCTCACACTTGTGGATGCCATGGGATATTGGTCTGTCTCTATTTGCAGATATATCCCAAGGACCTCGAACAGAGCCGGGCAGAGAGTTGGTGCTCAGTACATAGTGGTAATGAATAAAAATCCCTCATTGCAGCCCTGTGAGGAAGATAGATTATAATTGAGGAAACTGTAGCCCGAGAAGGTAAGTGAGTGTCCCAGGGTGACATGTCACTTGTTCCACCTGGGGCCACTTACTGATTGGAGGGAAATAAATGGTCAAGATGGAAAGATGTGGGGCTTCCCTGGTGGCGCAGTGGTTGAGAGTCCGCCTGCCGATGCAGGGGACACAGGTTCGTGCCCCGGTCCAGGAAGATCCCACGTGCCACGGAGCGGCTGGGCCTGTGAACCAGGGCTGCTGAGCCTGCGTGTCCGGAGCCTGTGCTGCGCAACGGGAGAGGCCACAACAGTGAGAGGCCCGTGTATCGCAAAAAAAAAAAAAAAAAAAAAAAAAAGATGGGAAGATGCAGAGAGTAGAAAAGACGTACATTCAAAGATGAAATACTTTTTGGGCATCTACCATATGCCAGGCACTATGTTAAATCTGGGAATATAGGCAGACTTCAGAGATACTGCAAGTTTGGTTCCAGACCACTGCAATAAAGCAAATGTCACAGTAAAGTGAGTCACATAAATTCTTTTGGTTTCCCTGTCATGTAAAAGTTATCTTTACACTATGCTGTAGTCTATTAAGTGTGCCACAGCATTATGTCTAAAAAGCAATGTATGCACCTTAATTAAAAAGTACTTTATTGCTAAAAAAGCCAACTGTCATCTGACAATGCAGTCTTGTTACAAACTTTGAATTTGCGAAAAGCACTGTATCTGTGAAGTGCAATAAAATGAGTTATGCTTGTATAATGGAGTTCCAAAAACGAAACAGAATTCCCGACTTCATGGGGCTACCAGCTATTCTTGTGGAGCAGACTTCACCCCCCCAAATTACACAAACACATGTATAACTACTAAATTATAATCACTAAAAAGAAGGGTAAAATGCAGGGCAAGACCTCCATAGGTAGGGGAACACATGATTCTGTTTGCTAGGCACAGTCCCAGTTTATACCCATATCCCAGCATAATGAATTATAGTACCTAATTTCACTCTCAAAAGGGTCCTGGTTTGGAAGAGGAACCATAAGGCCACCCCAATACTAGGGAAACTTCCTGAAGGAGTGACCAATGTGTTGAGATCTCTAGGAATAGGAATTAACCAAGGGTGAGGATATTTCAAGCAGAGGACCTTATGCAAAGGTCCTATCACGGGAACAAGCACAGAACATTTCAGGAGCTGAAAGCCTAGTGTGTTTGGAGCGTGGGCATCAAGGCAGTACAATCTTTAAAAAAAAAAAAATTAAAATTTTAATTGGAGTATAGTTGATTTATAATATTGTGTTAGTTTCAGGTGCACAGCAAAGTGATTCAGTTACATATATATGTGTGTGTGTGTGTGTGTGTGTATATCTATATTCTTTTTTCAGATTATTATTATTTTCAGATTATTTTCTATTATACATTATTACAAGCTATTGAGCAGAGTTCCCTGTGGTCTACAGTAGGTCCTTTGTGGTTATCTATTTTATGTATAGTCGTGTGTATCTGTTAATCCCAAATTCCCAATTTATCCCTCCCCCCTTCCCCTTTGGTAACCATAGTTTGTTTCCTATGTCTGTGCATCTATTTCTGTTCTGTAAATGAGCTCATTTGTCTCATTTTCTTTTCAGATTCCACATATAATTGATATCATATGGAATTTGTCTTTGTCTGACTTACTTCACTTAGCACGATCATCTCCAGGTCCAACTGTGTTGCTGCAAATGGCATCATTTCGTTCCTATTTATGGCTGAGTAATGTTCCATTGTATGTATGACCAAATCTTCTTTATCCGTTCACCTGTCAATGGACACTTAAGCCTTGGGGCACTTAGGCTGCTAAGGAAGCGCAGTCTTCAAATGAGGCTGTCCAGGTTGTGAGACAGACCATGCAGAATCTTAGAGGCCAGGTTAGGGCTTTATTGTAAGCCCAATAAGAAGCGAAAGAAATATTTTTTTCTTTTTTTTTTAAGTTAAATTAAATTAAATTTTTATACAGCACGTTCTTATTAGGTATCCATTTTATACATATTAGTGTATATATGTCAATCCCAATCTCCCAGTTCATCCCACCTGCCCCCCCACCAGCTTTCCCCCCGACGTCCATACGTTTGTTCTCTACATCTGTGTCTCTATTTCTGCCTTGCAAACGGGTTCCCCTGTACCATTTTTCTAGATTCCACATACATGCGTTAATATACGATATTTGTCTTTCTCTTTCTGACTTACTTCACTCTGTATGACAGTCTCTAGGTCCATCCACGAGAACTGTTAAATCAAGGGAGTTACGTGATGAGACTGAGTTTCCAAAACATCATCGGTTGTACGCGGAGGGGAGATGAGTGGTAAGGGGACCAGGGCAAAGGTAGAGATGAGGCCAGACTGGAGGGACATGTAGGAGGAAAGTGGACCTACTAAGGGACGCTTTGGATTTGGGAGCTGGAGAGAGGGCTTTCACAAATGCCTCTTCAGTTTCTGTTAGCAGAATGGCTTCATTTAGAGAGACAGGAGACACTGAACGAGTACTAGCTTTAGGGGAAGACATGTGAGTTTGATTTTACACACACTGACTTTCAAGTATCTTTGAGATTTACCCAGGAGGCAGCTAGAGACATAGGACTGAAGTTCAGAGTAGCAGCTTGGGTTTGAGATGAGTCTGTGGGTCGCTTGGGTCCTTTGTGTTTGATGGGTGCATGGGAGAGATTGTCTGGAGGGGGGAGTGGCCCTGGCGTGGAGCTCTGGAGAATTCCAACGTTAAAACTGGAATGGCAGGGGTAAAGTTTACACACTGCTAATAACAGGGAAAAACAGGCTCAGAGCTAAGAGCTTTATAATAATAACTATTATCAAAACCTATTTTTTAAGAGGTGGAAATTTGCATGGAGCTGTAACCCTAAGCATGGAGCTTTGGGGAATGTCACATTTCCAAAATGTGGCTGAGGAAGGGACTTCACACAGCAGCTGAGTGGCAGGAAGCAACCAGATGAGGGGGCAGCTTTAAGTCACGGCCGGAAGTAACCCAAGGGCACGGTCAGCAATGCTGGGAGTGACCAGGCGGTATGTGTAGTGTGACGCGCTTAGAACAAAGCACGGAAAGCAATAACCTTGGCTGAGCCCCTCCTAGGAGAGGAATGCGGGGTTCACAGTTCACCACGAGGCTGTGAAAACGTGGAAGGGTAAAGCATGGAAAGGACAGGAGAGAGCGAACTGAAAGTGATTCATGACAGCTCTCTCCCAGTTCTAAGTTGTTCTTAACCACAGGGGTCTTAAGCACAGCTCAGAGTCAAGCCTGAGCTTCCCCTTGGTCCACTGAACTGTCCACACAGAAGGACAGAGGGAGAGGGGGATGGCGTGAATTAGGAATGTCACTGCTACCGTCAGGAGAGTGGGGTGAGTCTGACTTAGGTCTGGGGTTCCTTGCCTGCTAGGTGCTGGGCAGGCATTGATACAGCCCAGCATTCATGTCACCCGTGAGCTCGTGCCACAAAGAGGGCCTTGCTTGTGCAGTAGATGTGTTCCTGGAAGGTTGGGTGTTCATCAGATTTTTGTAAGCCAAGTAATATAATTTTCACTTTTTGACTTTACAGTCTCATTTCAGAGCTGATTTATCCTGATTTATTTTCAAATGATGATGCTTCTCAATGGAATTCTACTCAGCCATAAAAAAACTAAAACAAAATGAAACTGAAATAATGCCAGGAGTAGCAGCTTGGGTTTGAGATGAGTCTGTGGGTCGCTTGGGTCCTTTGTGTTTGATGGGTGCATGGGAGAGATTGTCTGGAGGGGGGAGTGGCCCTGGCGTGGAGCTCTGGAGAATTCCAACGTTAAAACTGGAATGGCAGGGGTAAAGTTTACACACTGCTAATAACAGGGAAAAACAGGCTCAGAGCTAAGAGCTTTATAATAATAACTATTATCAAAACCTATTTTTTAAGAGGTGGAAATTTGCATGGAGCTGTAACCCTAAGCATGGAGCTTTGGGGAATGTCACATTTCCAAAATGTGGCTGAGGAAGGGACTTCACACAGCAGCTGAGTGGCAGGAAGCAACCAGATGAGGGGGCAGCTTTAAGTCACGGCCGGAAGTAACCCAAGGGCACGGTCAGCAATGCTGGGAGTGACCAGGCGGTATGTGTAGTGTGACGCGCTTAGAACAAAGCACGGAAAGCAATAACCTTGGCTGAGCCCCTCCTAGGAGAGGAATGCGGGGTTCACAGTTCACCACGAGGCTGTGAAAACGTGGAAGGGTAAAGCATGGAAAGGACAGGAGAGAGCGAACTGAAAGTGATTCATGACAGCTCTCTCCCAGTTCTAAGTTGTTCTTAACCACAGGGGTCTTAAGCACAGCTCAGAGTCAAGCCTGAGCTTCCCCTTGGTCCACTGAACTGTCCACACAGAAGGACAGAGGGAGAGGGGGATGGCGTGAATTAGGAATGTCACTGCTACCGTCAGGAGAGTGGGGTGAGTCTGACTTAGGTCTGGGGTTCCTTGCCTGCTAGGTGCTGGGCAGGCATTGATACAGCCCAGCATTCATGTCACCCGTGAGCTCGTGCCACAAAGAGGGCCTTGCTTGTGCAGTAGATGTGTTCCTGGAAGGTTGGGTGTTCATCAGATTTTTGTAAGCCAAGTAATATAATTTTCACTTTTTGACTTTACAGTCTCATTTCAGAGCTGATTTATCCTGATTTATTTTCAAATGATGATGCTTCTCAATGGAATTCTACTCAGCCATAAAAAAACTAAAACAAAATGAAACTGAAATAATGCCAGTTGCAGCAACATGGATGGACCTAGAGATTATCATGCTAAGTGAAGTAAGTCAGACAGAGAAAGACAAATACCATACGATATCACTTATATGTGGAATCCAAACTATGACACAAAGGAATTTGTCTATGAAACAGAAACAGACTCACAGACATAGAGAACAGACTTGTGGCTGCCAACGGGGTGGGGGTGGGGTGGGAGGAGGGATGGAGTGGGAGTGTGGGATTAGTAGATGCAAACTGGTATATAAAGAATGGATAGACAACAAGGTCCTACTGTATAGCACAGGGAATTATATTCAATATCCTGTGATAAACCATCATGGAAAAGAATATGAAAAAGATTATATGTATGTGTATAACTGAATCACGTTGCTGAACAGCAGAAATGAACACAACATTGTAAATCAACTAGACTTCAATCTTAAAAATTAAAAAAGAGAAAAGGAAGTTTTTTTTAAAAAAAACAAAGCGATGATGTTTCTTAACAATTTTGGCAAAAGGTTACTTTCTTTGTTCCTTTCTTTATAAAATGTATTTATTTATTTTTACAGTAGGTCCTTGTTGGTTATCTATTTTAAATACAGCAGTGTACACATGTCAATCTCAGACTCCTAATCTATCCTTCCCCCTTTCTTTCTCCTTTCCCTCCCCACCCCAATTTTTTTGTCAAGAGTTTAATGATCTAAAAACACTTAAAGCCATTAGGGAGTTGCCATAGGAGAAGGATACTTTCACGATATTACTAATTCATGGCTCTGCTGGGCCCTGAGGTCCAGCTCCTGCCGGCAATGTAGTGGATGCAACACTAAAACATGGAGGGGCTTCCAACCAGGGGTGGGAGCGGCGGCTACAAACTATGGGTTACTTCCTTTTCCTTTGTACCCAGAATGGAAAACTGGGCCCGGCTGAGGGGCAGTCACCCCAGGAGGTGAATTAACGATGGTTTCAGCTTGGACCCAACACGCACGCGTATAGAAAGAGCATTTTTCTCCAGTGAATTTTCTGAGCATTTTAAACATAATTAAGGAAGTGATATTCAAAGATGAGAGAAATATCTATTAAGCCCTTTTTTTCAAGTGGCAAAGAATCTGAGAACGTCAGAGCTTTTTTTCAGCTTGCATTTTGGGGCTTAATCTCTGTGCAACTTTTTTTCACAGCTTGCATTTTGGGGCTTAATCTCTGTGGAACTTTTCCTGCTAAATAAAAGAACTGTTTTGCATAATCAGGTTGCAAGGGAAGTGGAATAAAAGTTTTATTTACACGAGGACTTGACTGTTATGAGGCCCTTTGGTTATTGTTCATCGGCTGCTAGAAGAGATTCTCAGACTCTAATTCCGGGTGTTTTTCATCCAATCACTTTGGGGCACGTTAAAGATGACAGAATATTCCTCAACATCTCTAATGAAAGGTGGAGCCTGTGTTTCTTCCCCTTGAACCCAAGCGGGCTCTGACAAATAGAGCACAGGGGCGCCAGTTTTCAGGTCCAGGTCTTGAAGGCCTGGCAACTTCCACTCTGCTTCCTGCAGCCCTGAGCTGTCACATCAGAAGCCCAAGTACTGCGAGAGAGACTAGATGGGGAGGCTTGGACTCCAGCCGGAGAGGGGGAGCTGAGCCCAGCTGAGCCAGCCTTCCTGAATTTTCCACCAAAATGTCAGGCATGTGCATGAAGCCATCTTGGACCCTCCATTTCAGCCCTGCTGCCACCCAAATCCACCCACTGTCCCCAATCAATGCCATGTGGAGCGGAAGAAATGCCTCGTTGAGCTGACCCAGAGATCGTGAGGATAAATGCAATGATTTCTGTCAAGAAGCAGGCCTCTGATAAGAACCTTTGAACCTTCCAGAAAAAAGAAAAGTTTTCCTATTTCAGGAATGCCTTTCCAAGACACATGACTCATTTATAGCCACCTGCAGATTACAATCTACAGCGTACATTCCAGGCAGCATTGGGGCATCTAAATTTGATTAGGCCGACGAAAAATTCCTGTATTAAATTCTTATCTGGTTTTGAAAACTTTCTCATAGACGCTCTGAGAACAGATGCCAATCATTCTTATTGACCTTTGCTCTACTGATTATCATCACATTCCCTGCCAGAAAGTGCAGTAGGTTATAGAACAAGCCATCATTTTTAATTGGCTTTTTCAGGAGCAATCTATTAGATTTGTAGAAACCTCATTCCAGAACATCAAGGGCAATTTTATTGAAGAAATGTAAGAACTAAGCTCTCCTACTTCTGCAAGAACTTAAAGATATTGGATGGGTAAAATTACAAATTGATTTGCTATACATCATACTTGGGGATATGACTCTTCTGTCTCAAATAAATCAATAATTTCACTCAGTTTTTGCTCTGTGCGTGCTGTGCTCTCTACGGATGGACAAATGTCTGTTTCTCTAAAATGGTCCAGTGATGGAATGTTCTGGTTATTCAAATATCCAAATATTTGACTTAATTGGGAATTCCTATCCATACCAAAGAGTATTTCCCAATTTCAAGAAATTTCAAGTAAATGAAATACTTTATAACTACCACTGTAAATGATTTTTTTCCTTGTCTGATGATTCAGAAGGCCCAGGAATTCCCAGGGTGCCCAAGGGCGCCCTTAGGAACTTCACGATGTAGACAAAGAAAGTGCAAGAAACTGTGAAATCTGCCATTAAGTCTATTTCAATGTCAGATCCCAGAGTTGTTGTGTAGAATTCATCCTGCAGAGCACGTTGTTCACTTATCATTTCTCTTGTGTTTTTATAAAAGTAGAGCTTGGAAAAAAAATCCATCTGTTTGTTTGAAGTTTCTTGGTGTTCCAACTTGGTGTAAAGGAGCATCTCCTATACATGAATATGTCTGTGTCCCTGGAAATAATGTTTTCTGTTCAGCTCCGGGGAATGGAGGGATGTATTCTTACGGGAGTCTTTCAGGAACAGTTTAAAAACTCCTTGGCAGGAGTAAACGTGGACTGAAAGCACCAGGGTGGCAGCGAGGAGAGAGAGGGAGGGACCCGCAGGAGAAGTGAATGCCAATAGCTTTGCAGCTGTGCCTTTCCAGAGCCCACTGGCTCATGGACATGTCACCCGAGCCTCCAGACACCAGCTCTCAAAGGGCTCCACGCTCAGTGAGCCTATTTGGCTCAAACTGAAGAATCACAGTTGGGGATCATGTCACCTGCACATTCCCTTCATTGTCACATATGGAAATGGGGGCTGCAGGACGCACCCTCTCAGGCCAGGCGGAACCAGGAAGCAGAGCCACAGAGGCTGAGTCTGATTTGAATATTTGTTGTCATCACCCAGATTAAAAGTCAACACTAGTTACCATAGGGATGGATCTCTAGGGTTTAGGAAGCAGGGGACGATTGGTTCCCTCCAGTCCTGACGGGAGATGTCTGTGCAGTCTTTTCCTAATGGCCTTGGCCCCAGCGTGAGAGGAGGTCAGGCCATTTCCACAAACGTGTCCCTGGGTTCACGCATGCAAACACTTCACAGCCGGTTCCAGGCAGCCAGCATGGTCAGCGTGAAAGATTCTTTACTGCGGCCTCAGAGACTTCATCTCCATTGTTAGCATAAGTAACCCCGAATTTCTAACCAACCGGTACCCTTCACCTGCAAACCAGCTTTGAAGCCCATGGAATCATGATATCAGTTTCCTTTCACGGATATGTATTTTATGCAGACAAAAATAATTACTGAGTGAAAATCTCCTTGTGCTTTTCAAGCATCTGCAAACAAGATGCTCCATGAATGAATGAACGGTTACCTGGTTTGCTGACTCATCCATGTCAGTTCCCTGCTGCGAACCCACAAAGGCTGCCAGGTGGGGAAGTCACTCTGTAGATAGATGAATGCATGGGTAAATGCCATATTCCTATTTATGTCTACCAGATGGTTGAGTTAATTAGTTGATTTAGTGAATTAGCTCTAAAGACACTGGATTTGTCCTGTCTGAACTTTCTCAACAGAAGCCTTTTGGGTTGCCAGGCACACACTTTTGTTTATTAATTCATTGTTCATTCAGCAAATATTGATTGACTGCCTGTGGAGCACATGCCTGGCTCTAGGCTAAGTGCTGAAGCCATGGTGTGAAACTAGGTGGATGTGGTCCCTGCCCACGGGGAGCTTACTCACTCCAGGAGGGGAGCCCCCCTAGAAGCATTGTTACTTAGACTGTGATCGTGGAAATGTACAAGGCCAGTGAGAACAGGAAACAGGTGCTCTAATTTGGAAGGTCAGCTTCCCAGTAAAAGAGACATTGAAGTCGATAGGAGTTTACTGGGCAGATGGAGAGAAAGGTGTGGGCAGAGGGCAGAGGGGGGAGGCAGGAGTTAGATGGAGCTCGGCCCCAATAGGCCCTGAGAGCCAGGGGCACAGGAGCTGGTGACCAGGGCTGAGAGCCGGGGGCCTTATGGAGTATTTCAAAGATTTGCGGTTTTATGCTAATGGCACTGGGGAGTCTTTAAGGGTTTTGGGAATGATGGGACGTGATCAGATATGGGTTTTTAACAGATGACTGGACTGTCCTGTAAAGGATGTACTGGAAGGAAGGAGAATGGACGCAGAGAGCAGTCAGGAGGCCCCACAGAGTCCAGGAGCGAGATGCTGGCGGGTTTGCCTGAGGGCTGGAGTTTGGGGACAGGAAAGGACGTTTCTCTGCCTTCCAGTCTCACCCACTGTGCAGCTCACCACTCATTTTTGAAATGGAAACTGATCCCAGTAGGGGCAGGAAGGGAAAGTCGTCACACGTCAAAGCATGTTTGTTGCTCACCGTGTCAGGCAGTGCTTAAACCACTTGGGGGGACAGCCGTGAACAAAATCGAATATTAGATGACACTCCCAGGGCAGGCACCCTTCAGGCTGCATTCTGCCAATTTCCACTTTCTCAACCTCAACCGCTTTACTGTCCCACATTTTTATGGTAAGGGAGTGCTATGTTGCCTTTGCAATTTTCCTACATTTCTTTTATTCAACATTTCCCTCTTTCTCTCCTCTTCTATGATATATTCTAATGATTTGGTGTCAGTGTTATTCCACTTTTCTGAAAAAAATAATTTTGAGAAATGAAATGCTGAAAGTTGAAAATGTGTCCCCAAAAAATATCTTCTGCACAGAGAGCTACTCTTCCTCTGTGGTCCAAGTTGGAGATATTGATTTATTTAGTACGTACTCTGTTCCAGGCACTGTCCTAAGTGCTTTGTATGTATTGTCTCCTAATATTTATCTCCATAGCGTTAGTGAATACTATTATTATTATCCCCACTTTATAGATGAAAAAACTGAGGCACACAGCAATTAAGTTACAGAGAGCTGCAGAGTTAGTGAGGCGAGTGGCAGAGGGTTGCCTCTCCAGATGTGGAGACACAGAGAATTTCTTCTTTCAGCCCAGTCCTTACAGGGCCACTGCCCTCAAATCCAGGCTTTAAACGGGCACAGACAGAAGCCCAGCTCCATTGGAATAAAATCCTCAGGAGATTCCACAAGCCTGTTCTGCTGCTTCCCCTCTGGGCGGCAGGCCTATGGCTGCTGCTCTCGCTGTCAAGGGGGCCTGGTTCCTTTCGTGCTCAGAAACCACACTCCCCATGCTGGACCTTGTCATTGAGAATGAGGACAACACAATAAAATGGTACAAAGGCCAGGAGGAGGGAGCAGAAACAGAGACGTTCCCTACGCCATCAGCCCACTGGGTGATCCTTCCGAGGATGGAGTTCATAAGCCATGAGTGAACCTGAAATTCTAGCTGACCAGACTTTGAGAAACTTCCCATCTGTTCTGTGTTTAAAATGGGCTTTTCATTTGTGGGGAAGTTTCAAGTCAGGGATTATCTTAATCCTAGAGATGGAAGCATACCCGAAGGTAAGATTATTCTGATGGGATTCCTCAGAGAACGGCTTGAAGTTTGGCACTGAATCCAGAATCTGTTTTCCTAGGGAACAGGCATAGTCCTGCCTGGTCCTGACCCCAGTCCGCGGGCTACTTGACGACTAATAAGGGACAGATGGGTGGGGGTGAGGGGTGGTGACAGAGCAGGGGAGGGAGGCACGGAGTTCCAATTGATCAGGATGCGTCTCCATGCTCGTGTGGTGCTAGGAAGCCATCTAGGTTGTCCACGGCTCACAGTCTCCATGTGACCTCACTTCTGTAAAATCACCACAGCACCATAAAGTGTTCTGCCATGACACATATCTGCTTGATCACTTATTAAGGAGTGGTGAGGCCATCTCTCCGTTACTTACATTTCTCTTCCAATCTCCGTGGTCCCCATCCCAGTGAAGGATGTGGTTCCCATCCCAGTGAAGGGTGTGGTTCCCATCCCAGTGAAGGGTGTGGTCCCCATCCCAGTGAAAGATCCCATGACCAAAGTCAGAATAGCAAAACATGCCTAAAATGATGTGGAGAAGCCACGTTCATTGCCATCACTAGAGAGTATTTGTAGGCTGGAAGGCTTGATACAAACAGTCTGTTTGTATTCAGAGAAAAGGATCTCTAGTACAGAGATCTCTGTAAAGAGTGCAGGTCACCATATGGGCTCCATCTCCACCAAAGAAGACACAGCAAGAGGAAGTGGGCTCAAATGGCAACTCAAAGGATGTGTTACGTGAGATGTAAATACACAGCAAAAGCACATCCAGTGTACAGGGCATGGAGCCTGGTAATTTTTTTAAAGTTTATCCTGAAAAAAACCTCTGTGTCTCTTGAGATGACAATCATGTCATAGTGATACACCCAACAGTGATTGTTTTGGCCACTTCTGACAATTTGGACCTCTGGGCCATCATTCCACTCCATCCTAGAGCCCAAGTCACGTCATCTGCCTCTGGAAGCAGGTGCAAGGGAAAGCACAGGGCAGGATGCAGGAGGTGGGGGTGGTGCTGAAGGGGAAGGGGATGGGGGAGGTGGGGTGGCAGACCTGGGGATGCTGATGGAGGGAAAGCTTCTGGCCCTGTGAAGCTTCTTAGAGACATGGTAGCACATGAGACTTGAATAACTTTACCTTCTCTTCCCCAGTCTCACTTCAAAGGATTGTAATTTGGGGTATGAGAATGATTGAACTAAAATATATTTGGGAATCCTCCCAAGCCTCAGATACAAAAAGAGTCAGTTAAAAGGAAGAACATTATTTTAAGAAGAGATATCGGGAGAATTTCAGGGTTGGCTTCAGCCTGACATCACTTCCTCTCATCCATGCCTCAGAGTGGTGTGTGTGTGATGGGAAAGTGTTTGTAAAGCTGATTGCTCATTTCACAAGAGTCATCTTAGTTAAATTCATGATATAAATGAGAGAGATCTTCAGCACGTATCTGACCATTTAATCTCCATGCCTATCTTGATGAGGATTTAAGGCAGAAACTTACCGCCAATAGGACCTGCCCTGAATGTCTTTTCTGAGAGGCTAAGTGATTGGGATGGAGTCTCAACATGGTAACACCTTCCCCTTTTAGAATTTTCAGAGGCTTTCCCCTGAAATAATGAAGAAATGGAATCTCAGACATCACAACAGTCAGCCGTTTATTTCATTTTCTCACCTGAAAGAGGACTTGGAACACCTTGTTGGACTCAGTCCTCCCTGACTGTGATATTAGGAATTGAGAAAATCATAATAATAAGTTCAATTTTTCAGAGTATAATTGCCATGGCTGACAGAAATCAAATTTACAGCACCAGGAAAATCTGGTTTTAATTCCCTCCATCTTCCTGGGATAGTGGGTGGCTTAGTTAATAAAGTTGATCTCCCACTTCTGGAATTGGATTGAGCTCCCAAGCTGAAGCATGTCTGCATTTAATTTGGATATGCTTGTGTATTCTGGGCCTGTGCTACCCAAGAAGAAACAGTGCTTAATTCTGGCACTGTGGTGCTGGCTGAGGAACGCTTTAACTTGCTATGGGCCTCCTAAGACATGAGGATTTTAAGCCCTTGCTTTTCAAAAGTTGAATCTGATTGTGCATGTTCCAGAGGGAGAGTGGGGGCAGTGGTGAGGGATATGGTGTTTTACAAAGAGTCGTAAAAATGCAGTTACATGTAGCCAGGGAGCTCTCTCTTTGCTTACATATCTAGGAAATAAGCCAGAAAGTCAGTGAAGACTCAGCATGATTATTGATACTGAACAGCTCAAAAACGTCTCCTTACTCTTAGTTTCTCTTTCTGCCAGTTGAAGACAGGGGATTTATATTCAGAGGTGGCTCTTTCTAGAGGACTTAAAATTCTTGCTCTGAATTAATACAATTCATCATATGGACATAGCTAAGAATAAAAGTCATATGATAATTTCCAGTAATGGTCAAAAAACACATTTGACAAAATTTATCAACAATCATGATAAAACAGAGGAATTGAGAAATCTTTCTTAACATGACGTGATAATATATATATACCTCAGCCCAAACCCTTCATCTTACTTAGTGGGACAACACTAGAAGCTTTCCACTAAGTCAGAAACTAGAGAAGAATAGTCATTACTCACCATTACTATTGAACCCTGTACTGGGGATAGTAGCCAATGCAATTGGACAAGAGCAAGTAATTAGGGAGATAAGAATTGGAAAGGAAGAGGCAAAACTATCCCTCTTTGCAGACAGTATGCTTATATATCTGGACAACTTAAAAGAACCAATGGAAACATCTACTCTAAAAATTTTAGAGACAGGATATAAAATTCACAAGCACACTAACAAATTAGAAAAACTAATAGAAGAGAAACCATGTTAAAGTAACAACGTAGTAGCAAAATACAAAATACCTAGGCTTAAACTGAGTAAGAAATGTGCAAATGATATGAGGAAAATGATAGAACATTCTTGAAAACCACACATAAACTTCCATAAATCATAAGAGACACCATGTTCCTATATGGCAAGAGCTAGCAGATGTCTATTCTCCCAATGTTACTTTACATATTTAAAGTCATCCAAAAAAAATTACCATTGTTTTTCTTTCTAGAGCCAAATAAATTTATTTTAAAGCCCACTTAGAAGGATTAACAAATCAGACAAAGAAGAGGAGGGTGTGGGGACTAGTCCTACAAGATATTGAAATATTTTAAAGCCTCTATAACAGTTGGTATTGATGTGTGAAGACACAGACTGATGTAATCAGATAGGAAATCCAGAAGTAGGTACAAGAATATACGGAAATTTAGTATATGATAAAGAGATACGACTCCTCTCAATAGTGGAGGGAAAGAAGGACTTTTTAATAATACACAACTGGATAATCAAATGGAAAAAATATAAAATTTAGAACTTTCCTCACACCATACACTAAGATAAATTCTTAACGGATCAAGACCTAAATGCAAAAAAATGAAACAATTTGCATACTAGAACAAATATGGGTGAATTACTTTATAATTCTTGAGTAAGAAAACTTCCTACCTATACTCAAGATCAAGCAGCAACAAGAAAGAAGGTGAATAAATTTGACCACATTAAAGATAAAAAAAAACAACTGTGCAGCAAAAAGCAAATAAACAAAATAGCAACAATAACAAAAACAAAAATATAGTAAAATAACAAGACAAAAGACCAACCAGGAAAAATACTTGCAACTTATATTACAGCAGAGAGCTAATATTTCTAATATGAAGAGCTTCTAAAGATTAATAAGAACACCAATAACACAATAGAAAAGTGATACAAGATATAAACAAATAGTTCACTGAAAAAGACATGCAGATTTCTCTTAAAAGTAGAGAAGATGCCCAGCCTTGATCATAATAAGAGAAATGCAAATTAAAGCTACACAGGACTAACACTTTCATTTATCAGATGGGCAAAACTCCAAAAGTCTGGGAACATATTCTACTGGTAAGACTGGGGAA
>NW_006798732.1:1739801-1746595 GCF_000442215.2 Lipotes vexillifer | reverse complement strand
GAAAGAGTCACTTCATAATTGCTCCTGGGAAAGCAAATCAATCAATCTTAATGGAGAGAAATTAGCAATATAATAAAAATTATGCACTTACTCTCCAACCTAAAAGCCCATTTTTAGAAATATGTCTCAAAGATTCACTGGAAATGTATGGAATGACGTTTACATTCATTGCAACACAATTTGTAATGTCCAGTGACAGCAAATGTCCAATGTCCATCAATAGGAAATTTGAATAAACAATGGCACAACCTTACAATGGAGCACCGAGTAGCTCTTAAAGGGACAGGAAGGCCTCTGTATGTTGCCGTAGAGTGATCTGCTAAGTGGAAAACACACAAGATGCAGATGACTGTGTGCAAGATGCCACTCTGGGGATAGACAAGGAGGTAGATACGAATACAAATATACATTTGACTCTAATTCCAAGAATAAAGCAAAACATTCTTGAAGTGTTTCCTATGGAACGGGAAGCTAATGGCGATGAAAGAAGGGGTGCAGCTAGAACTCAGTGCTTTGATTCTGGAACCATGTATATATTTTACATCATTTTTAAAAAATTAATGCAATTTAAGCAAAAATTCTCAATTAAAAGCCAAACTAAAATAAAACTCAGAGAGATGTCATCAAGGTGATGGAGCAGAAAGCCTAGCTCTCCTTCCTCTGTAGAAACACTGATGTACCAAGATGTTGGTACCAAAATACTTGATGGGAAATTCAGAATCCAGCCAAACAGTAGAAGTGTCTCAGAGGAGCACACTGAGAGCAGTCACATTTACGTGGGTAAGAAGAGCAGTTGTATTTTACCTCTGTCACTCCCTCCCCCAAACTGGCTTAACCCAGAGCCAAGAAGATCACCTTGACCCACGCTTTCCCCCATAGGAGGTTAGTGAGATCAGGGTGTGCCCGTGGCCACCTGCTCTCCTGGCCTCTTAGAGTGCCCTCTGTGGGGCTGGTCTCTTTCTCACCTCGTACTAAGTGTCGAATAACCTGCAGATCCTGGCGCTCTGGGACAACTAGGGACAAAGGAAAAGGGAGGGCATCGACTTGTAGCCAGCACTGCTCAGGGAACAAGGACAGAGTTGAAGGAGGGACGGAAGCAAAGGGGCAAGTCAGAGTGGCCTCCAAGGAGCTGATTTCCATCTTTTCTCATCCAGAATGATGAACAACTGCAGCTCAGTCCCTTGGGACAGGGTGAGTTAAAAAAGAAAGTGATGTAGGGCTTCCCTGGTGGTGCAGTGGTTGAGAATCCACTTGCCGATGCAGGGGACACGGGTTCGTGCCCCGGTCCGGGAAGATCCCACTTGCCGTGGAGCAGCTGGGCCCTTGAGCCATGGCCGCTGAGTCTGTGTGTCCGGAGCCTGTGTTCCACAGTGGGAGAGGCCACAACAGTGAGAGGCCCGCGTACCGCAAAAAAAATAAATAAATAAACAAAATAAAATAAAATAAAACTAAAAGTCCATGTGTCCTGATGATACGCTAAGAAGAAAACTCATTGGTCAGTATTAGGACATCAACTCATTATTCTGAAAATTCATATAAGAAAAAAATTAAGTATTTATCTTGTCCTTCCTGTAAGAATTATCTTTCAAAGCAACCAAATAGTTGATGAAAGAATTTTCTTCTTTACAGAAGAATTACTATGAATAAATGCAGAAGGACTGATATAATTAGAAAAATCACTAATAGATCATGGACAGAACTAGAAAAATTGCAACTGTAAATGAAATAATGGATCTAATTCACAATCAGCAATGGCAACTAAAACCATTAAGTGAAATATCAATAGATACATTTACAATAGATGGATTGGCTGACACCTGAACCCACTGATGTATCTTAGCACCACTACAATTGGGAAAACCAGGTATTGTGTGTATTCTGGTGTGATGCATTAAGAAGTACCCAGCACCACCTATGGAGGATTCTCATCTAAAATATTCACCCCAAATATAGTCAAGTCCTTAAATCTAACTAGCAGTTTGCAAAATCATGGAGGATAGAAGAGCATGGTAAACAATACCAAGAGAATGAGAGAAAATCCTATTGGAAAAATGATCCAATTTCTTAAACAAAAAATGGCATGAAATAAAAGGGAAACTATTATGGATTTTAAACATCTTAAGAGCCATAACAATCAAGTACAATATGTATTCTTATTCGAATTCTGATTTGAGCAAACCAACTGTAAAAAGACATTTCAAACAACCAGGAAAATTTGAACATGACTGATTATTAAGGAACTACTATAAATTTTGTGGAGTATGACAGTGGTGTTAAAATTATATTTTTAAAGTTCTTCATCTATTGGACGTATATATAGAAATATTAATGGAGATGATATAATGCTTGGGATTTAATTTATAATATGCAACAAAGAAGCTGGAGGAGAAATGAAGCAAGTAGGACTGAATATAGAAATGTGTTGAAACTGGGTGATAGGTGCACAGGGATTCATAACTCCATGTCCTCTATTTTTCTTTCTTGACTTTTGTTGTGTTTCTATGTTAAAAACATAGAAACATTTTTAAAATAAAGAATAAAGAACTTACATCTCCAAATTCAAGAAAGGAAAAGACTGTTCTCTGGCCACAGACCCAAGCTATGAATTAGTAACCTCCAAAATTGATCTTAAACTCTTCCCAATCAAACAGTGACCACTTCAGTACTCATATATCTCAAAGTCAGCCAATCAGAGGGGCCTCCCACCATCAAAAAGGCTTTCCCAGTCAAAGATCAACCAACTCCCAAACTTTAATTTCTGAAAGTCTCCCAACCCCTGAGCCCCATACTGCCCCAAACCCTAGATAAAATCATGTTTGCTTTGTTCAGTGGGACCATCACTTCTAAGTACAGGTCTCCCTCGCAGCAAGTGATAAATTCAGGTCTTTGTTTCAGATAATGAGTGGTGGTTTCTTTTGACAAAAGAATAAACCCATTAAAAATAATTTTGGGAAGACCAAAATTTGAGGGCCTTGGATCTGTATTTGTATTCAACTCAAGTCGCCCTGGTCTTCGAAGGCAAATGCTAGATGAGGCCCAGCGGTTGAACGTGAACTCCCATCTCCCTCTGCCCTGCGCGGCAGGAATCAACCCAATTAATAAGACTTGGCACTGCAGTGCGGCCCCTGCATCTGCAGGTTCCAAATCTGTGGATTCAACCAACCGCGGATAGACTGTACTACATGATTTTGTTTAATGGACTTGCGCATCTGAGGAGCTTGGTATCCGTGCGGGGTCCTAGAAACAATGCCCCGCATATGCCGAGGGATGGCTTACTGAAGGAGGGCTGGGAAAAAGAAGGATATAGAGCAAAGTGCTGTTTTATGAGACACTCGTTAAACGTGATTTGTGGATTTTGTGGATGATCGTGCATCCTGAAACACACTGATACTCAGTAAGTGTTTTCAAAGGGCATTTGTTTTACACACTTTAAAATAGATTTCAGTGTGTCTCTAATATTAATAAAAGGAAAGCAAGCTCAGGCCACTCTCTTAAAATGTGCATTCCGTCAGTAATTTTCATACTGAGTGAATAAAAAATCATGTCCCCAAATACGTTGTTTGATGTGTATTTGTGAGTGAGATCTATACTTTACAGAAGTGCATGTATATATGTTGAAACTCCAGAGGAATTGTTCTATGATCTATGATCTGAGTAATACTTTTCATTTAAGACCTCAGAAAAAGAAGATAAGCTATATAAAAATACATAATGTGGACAATGCTTGGATTAATTTATTCAAGATATAAGTTATAAAAGTGGTTTTTTTAAAACTCCTTTTATCACAGTTACGATTTAGTATTATTTGTCCAGGAGTCAATATCATCTGTATCTTATTAAACTGTGAAGAGTTTAAGTATGGTAGATTAGAGAGTTATTATTCAGGAATGTCATATAGCACAGGACTTTGCTGCTATTCTTTATGTACTAAGAAATGACTTCATAGATTTCTCTGGTGACTCTAAGTTGTTTTTAAGCTGTCAAACTGATATAAAAACTTACCACCATCTTGAAGTGATCAAATATTAAACACTCAACTGCATGAAATTTGAGTACACCACTAAAAAATCAAAACCTTTGTAAATGAATTCAATTTAAGAGAAATACTATTTGGGAAGTTGCACCTGAATTTCTTTGATAACTGAGGCATATTCAAATTATGTGAATAAAGTATTCCATAATTTCTTCTGTGGCCTAATGTTTGGAAGTTTCTGTATAGAAAACATTTCAAGTGCAGAAGACAATCTTGGGTGTCATAGTGACAAGGAAAAGCCACCTTAAAACAGGGGCCTTATTCTGGTTTTAGGGGTTAGGAACCTCCAGAAATATGTAGTTTTGGAAAGAGAATCTTTAGCCTCTCAGATTTTTAAAGTGATCCTTGACTGTACAATCAGATTGAGGTCAAGCATGCAATGCCAACCTTCGGGTGGGATCTAAACGTTTCAGCCAACTGTCTGAATGTTTTGTCTGCACAAACCAAACCAACCACTGTTTGATAACTGAACAACTTTTCTACTTTTATCTAAATATGCCAAGCACTTTTATTATTCTTTATCGAGGTACAATTGACATATAACCTTATATTAGTTTCAGGTTTACAACATAATGATTTGACGTTTGTATACATTGTGAAATGATCACCACAGCAAGTCTAGTTAACATCTGTCACCACACATAGTTACAAATTTTTTTTCTTGTGATGAGAACTTTTAAGATCTACTCTCTCAGCAACTTTCAAATAGGCAATTCCATATTATTGACTATAGTCACCACACTGTATATTACATCCCTATGACTTGTTTATTTTATAATTGGAAATGTGCGCCTTTCGACCACAGTCACCCATTTTGCCCACTCCCATCCCCCATCTCTGGCAACCACCAATCTGTTCTCTGTGTCTATGAGCTTGTTTTTTGTTGTTGTTGGCTTCACATTCCACATATAGGTGAGATCATATGGTATTTCAAGCACTTTTAAAAATTATTATTCTTCTCACTTCATAGAAGAGAAAATTGAGGCACAGAATGGTTAACTGCTTTCTGCAAGGTCAAGCTGGAATCTAGGCCCAGGCAGTGCAGTTCCAGAGGTCACTCTCTCTAAGCCGCTGTGTGATGCCAGAAGCCCCGAGAATATAGCTTAACTTCCGGTTAACATTTCAAGATTTAACTCTTGACATTTCTTATACTTTGGGAAAATAAACAATAATTTCAACTGAAACTAAGTTCTTGTTTAATTTCTCCCTCTCCTTCTTACATGTGTTCTCATTAAATTTGTTCATCCAACTTTAGTAATGTGGTTTATTGGTCTGTTTCCCCTTCTGGACTTGAAGTCCCTTTAGGACAGAGGTTGTGTCTTATGCTTCACCAGACCCCTAGCACTTAGCACGAAGCTCTGCCCATGGTAAGGTCTAAATTCACATTTGCTAAATGAATAAATGCATTTTATTTCCCTTCCTGGCTGTGCGGAAAGGGAGAGTAATCTTTGAAGCCAATGACTTATCTAGATTTAGGGTTGATTTTAGACTGTATTTGAATATTGACCAATGAGGATCTGGCCAGATCGAGGAAATGGTACGATGTTCCAGAAAGTCAGATGCCTGCATACAATACCCTGAATCATTTTCCCATCAGTGTAAACTGAAACTTGTAAGCAAGAGGTTATGTACCATGATTCCCGGAATTTCATTTTAATTTTGTAGTTAGGTAATACATGGCTCTAGCTACTATCTTGTACCTAATTAAGGGGAGGAGTGGAAAACAAAACAAAAAACACCAACAAAGAGCCCAAAGCTTGTGCCTTTTCCAGGTACTTGGGGCAAGGATTAATTTATAAGCTGGTTCATTAACTTCACATTTTAATTATGAAAAATAAAAGACCAGGTATTTTTCTAAGTCATTTGGCCAAAGGTAGGAAAAATGTGAGTCTTTAGAACACTGTGGCTTTTCTTTTGAAGTCCTTTGAGAATTTCTCTTTCAAAATTCCTAAAACTTTGTGTTTTGCTGGGTGTTTCCGGATGAAACTGATTACTAGAAACTCACAGGGTTAGAAAGAATTTGAGCTACATGGATAGGGCAAGCAGTGTTGAACAGAGAGACAAGAACTTGGGTTTTAGGCTTAGTTCAGTTATTAACTCAAAGGTGACCTTAAGCATGTCATTTAATCTCTGAGGGCCTCCAGTTCATCAATCTGTAAGGTGAGAGGCCTGGGTTAGATGACCCTTGAGCATTCCTTCAGCTCTCACAATCTATAAATCTGTAACCTAGTTCATTTCCTCTTTCCAGCAGGGACAGCACAGTTTAGCCTGACAGTCTAATGAGAAGCAACCCTTTTGGATTAAAGTCTGTGTACTGGATTTCTCTGTAGGCACATCAGATCTATTCTGACTTTTTCCACCCTACTTTCTGTCCCCAGAGGCTGACGTTTAAAGATTGTATCACAGGCTCCTTTGCCCTCTGGCTTTTGGTTAGATTCAACCCCTGGAAGGCACCAGAGGGGATCAGAAGCTGGGGGGAAAGAGAGGTCAGGGTTTCTGTTATCTGTCTCTAGTCTCTATTGGGGCCTCGTGGGGGCCAGGGCTGGATTTTCCTGTCCCTGTGCTCAAGGCCACAGCTCCTGCTGGGGAGCTGTCTGCCGTAGCTCCAGCTCTGGGAATTGCCTCTTCCTCTGTCTCTTTTGTCTATAGGGGTGAGAGTGGCTACCCCTGTGCTTCACATTTCTTGTTGTTGGTTTCTCTTAACCCTACCCTACCCTCATCTTTGTAAAGAGCGCATTCGTTAAGCTCGCTTTTCACTCTT
>NW_006798732.1:1703187-1739791 GCF_000442215.2 Lipotes vexillifer | reverse complement strand
CTTCGGGTAATTTCCCATTTTGAGAAGAAAGTAGGCTATGTCTACACAGTTACTGGAAGTGTGGTTCTGAAAATTTTTCCAGCTGGAATTTTTTTTTAAGCTGATTTAGACATTCAGCACAAGCAGGAATTTATTAAATACTCTGACAGAAGTAGATTTGCACAGGGACCTGATAGAAGTTTTGAAATCCTGACACGGGGTAAACAGACAATTTTGACTAGTATCTCGTCTTTCTTAAATATTGTAATGGAAATGGTTCCTGGATTCATTGGCAGATCCTGGGGAGATCAGGGCTGATGACACCTCTGTTTATAAAAGAGCAATTCGGTTGGTTTACATGAGTCTAATTTCTTTAGTATATTTTCTAATAAATAAGAATACCCGTAGGACATACTAGAGGACTAAGAACTCTGCAATGTGGTTGACCAGCTGACCAGTAGCATAAGTCAAAAACTGGCACGTTTATGACAAATTTTCTTCAAAAGAAATCTGGTGGAACTTGCCTTGGTCCAACTCTATGTCCCAGGAAAGAACTATAAGGACAACTGACACAGAAAAGATTCTGAGTAGTCCCTGGAACTTTAGCACTTCGAGATCTCTTTTGGAGTAAGAATATAAACAGAACTAGCAATTAATTCTCCAAAAGAATGGGTGAAGTCTAATTGTTTGCCTGATACATAAGATTTGAATAAGTCTTAAAGGTGGGATAAAAATCCAGCGGTAGACTGGGGGAGGAAGAAAAGGCTTTCAAAGCAAAAAGAGGAGCACAAGCCAAGGCACTGAGGTGTGGGATGACTCAGTCCATTCAGGGCCACCAAGAGGAATGGTTCTGTTATAGAGTTCAGGATACAGACGCAGCTGGAGAACAGACCAGAAAGGTCTATGTATGTCATGCTAAGGACTTTGTCATTCATCCTATAAACTGATTACTATTATGAGTGAAATATCTCCCAGAAAGATACGTTGAAGTTCTAACTCTCAGTACCGGTGGATGTGACCCTGTTTGGAAATAGAGTCTTAGCAGATGTAATCAAGTTAACATGAGGTCATTAGGCTGGGCCCTAATTCAACATGACTGGTGTCTTATGAGAAGAAGAAACACCATGTAAAGACAAAGGCAAAGACTTGAGTGACGCAGCTGCAAGCCAAGGAATGCTTAGGATTTGTAGTTACCGCCAGAAACTAGGAAGAGGCAAGGAAGGATTCCCCTGAGAGTCTCAGAGGGGCCGTGGCCCTGCTGAAGACATGATTTTGGACATAGAGCCCTCAGAACTGGGACGGAATGAGTTTCTACTGTTTTAAGCCACTTAGTTTGTCGTACTTTGTTTTGACTGTCCTAGTACACTAATATGCTTAGGTAAGTATCTATAGAGACAAGGATTGTCGCATAAATGGATGAAGTGGGCCAAGCAAAAAACAATAGGGAATAGAGGGTATTGTGACAAACTACAGACCCTGTGCTCATCTTCATATTAACATATTTTAAAAGCATGGTCTACAGCAAACAGAAAAAAATTCTGTGAGCCAAATTAGGCCCGTGAGCTCCCAAGACTCTTACTACGTAATGGGAAGAATCTAAAGGGTTTTCAGCTGAGGGATGGTATTAGTTGTGCATATGGTAGTGAATTGCTCTGTGGCCATGAAAGGGGTATGAGAAGGGGACTTGGTATGAACCACGTGAAATGCTACAGACGAGCGTGGTGGGTATAGAGAGAATGGGCTGTAGGATCAATAGCACATGGTTTTTAAAGTAAGGAAGTGGGGGGGTTGGGTTGGGGGGCACTGAATGGATGGCAGTGTGAACAAAGTAGCTATTGCCATGATTATGCTGGATAAGAAACCACCTCAAAACTCAGTGTCTGAAAACAACTGCTATTTATTCTCATGGATCCAAAGGTGGGTTGTGGCTTGGCTTATCCAGTCCGGGCTTAGCTGGAGGCTCTGCTTCGCACTGAAAGTCTGCAGTTTGGATGAAATAGCTGCCTTACGTGTCCCTCATTCTGCTCAATTTAGCAAGCTAGATGGACATCCAGCAAGAAGCCGCACACAAGGCCTCTTGTGATTAGGCTCAGGGTGGGCACAGTCTGCTCCGCCCTTTTCCATTGGCCAAAGCATCACATGACCAGGTCCAAAGTCAAGGGGCAGGAAATGAAGTCCTCCCACCGTGAGGACGTGGCAATGGTGTGGATGCAGGAGGTGTGAAGACTTGGGGGCAGTAGCTCAACTGTGGTCTGTCATCTGGCCGCAATTATTCACATCCATCCCACATGCGAAAGTCATTGACCAGCATCCCAGTACCCCAAATCTTATCAAAACACAGTGTCAGGCTCAAAGTCCAAGATTCCATTACCTATATCAGGCCCAGACGTAAAGCTTCTTAATTCAGAGAACAGACAAGTTATCTGCCCCACACCTGCCCAACGGGTAAAGGTGAGGAGGCGACAGGTTAATCACAACAAACACTCCCATTAGGAAAAAGGAAGAAACAGAGGCACATAGCACTGGCCTATAGCAGTCTTGAAGTCTCACCTGGCAAATGTTGTCAGGTCCTCCTGTCCTTAGTAGGGAATGTTCCCTGATTAGACCTGGGCTTTTTTTCCCCAGAGAATAGCTTCTTAGTTCTCTATTCTTCATGGATCTTCGTTCCCCATTCTAGGATTTTCTTGACCATTTCTGAAGAGGACATTGGAAATATACCCATTGTGGCAGCTCAACAGCTTTCAAAGACCATACCTTTCCTGTAGAAAGCTAGGGGCTTAGAAGTCTCTATACATTTCAATACATCTTGGGCTCTTTTGATCCATGCTGGTAATTCTTTCTTGTAGATATTTATTCATATTCATCTCTGCCTTTAACACTTCAAAGAACGATCTTGCCCAAGTCCAGGAGTTCATTAAGTACCTTGTTTATCTTCCAAAACCTTTACCACCACCTGAAAGTGGTCACCATCGTTTCAGCTTCCTATCACATTTCTTTACCTCCTGCTACCCAGCCCTAAAACCAACAGAACTCATAATGAGTTTTTATTACAGGAGCTCTTCTTTCCCAGAACCAGTTTCTATCTCACTCCTTCACTTTTGCTACAAAAAACGTCACTCCAGACTCAGTGGCTTAAAACAGCATTTATCCCCATAGATCTGAGAGTTGGCTCTCATATGGCTGATCAGGCTGCCTCTGGCTGGAAACAATGAAGTCCTTTCTAAGATGTGGATGTAGGACGTGTACGGTTCATGGTGATTTGTGAGGGAGGGAAGAGCATCCTTGAGGCTCAGTTTTGGATACCCTGGTCTTGTGATGCCTGTGGAACGTTCAGGTGAAAAAGACGTGGGATTGGAGCCTAGGAGACTAGTCTTGGCTAGGGAGATAGAGACGGAGAGAGAGAGAGTTACCGGGTCATCAGATTATAAATTTTGACCAGGCACATGGACGTAGATGATTGACCAAGGTGACCATATAACGAGACAAAGGCAAAAGGCTCTAACATGAAACCTGAGGTGCGCCAACATTTAAGAGGTGTGGAAGGGAAGAAAGCTCACAAAGGCAGCTTGGATGGAACAGAGACATGGGAGAGACGGCATCGTGTCAGCCAAGGAGAAGAATCTCACCATCGTGGGAGACATTAATCCCCCAGAGCCCACAGAGTGGCCACGCGCCATATGAAAACGGAAGGGAGTCTGATGGATTTGCAGATAGGAGATCATTGGTGAGGAGACCACATGACTTATCTTCGAACTAGGATACATTTGAGAGTGACCAGAGGTGCTATTAATAATGACAGAAGAACAACACGTGTTCTCAGGCAAACAAGGGCATGTGGTCACGTTAGCCTCTGGGGATCTCTGCCAGACTGTTTCTCCAGGGTGAGTGGAGTGTAGGCTTGTGAGAGAGCAGATGGGTGATTGGAACAGGAAAGAGCTGAGACCGCTGGAGCAGATTTTTCTGGGAGCTACTTGGTTGGACAAGGAAGTGAGTGGGAAGAGGGAATGATAGCAAAACAGTGACAACAAAACGGTGGGCTTTGCAGAAACATTTGAATATACGTTCTTCTAACAGAGCGGTCCTCACACAGCTTCTAGGATTGTGTATTCAAATATAACTGACAGTGAGAGCTTCTAAGAGGACTGAAAAAGCAGAACGAGCTAGAGAGACCAGCCCCACCTTTTTTTTTTAAGCAACTTAGGGGGAAGATCTGCTGCTATGAGGGTAAATAAGATACCAGGTGATAGAAAAGAACGGTCACTTGGGCTCAGGCCGGTATTTTTTTTTCAGCAAGAACAAAACCATGTTCTTAGACGTGGCCTTGAAATAGTCCATTGTCAGAGGGCCTCAGTGTTACAGCAACATGCACTGTGGAAAACCCAAAATAATTAAGTATATTATGAGACAATTAAGTCTCAAATCGTGACGAAAGTGTTCGAACCATCCAGAGCGTGACGGATGGCTGCAAGCAGCATATACATCTTCATCCTTTCGCCCCTTATAAGGTTCCCTCCAAGTCACTCCCCACCCACCATGGCCAACCTACTGCAAAAAATTGCTCTAAAACCAGACTGATGGCATGGGTCCCGGCTGAACAAGCCCTCTTTGTTAGCCGCATCAGTTGGCTCCGAAGGGCATGTGAGCAGCGGCAAGAACAATTTCATGATAATCTAGGTCGGGTTTTTCCTTTCCCACCGTTGCCAGAGAGTTTCATCGACTTCAGAGTCAGCAGGGCACGGGACAGCTTATCTGTGTGGTCGTGTTTCTCTGATGGGGCTCCGTGTAGGGTAAGCAAAATCCCTGCTCTCAGGCAACACCGTGAATGATGCTGAGAGCTTTACTTGATCTCAAACCCTATCAGCGTATGTTTTTTTTTTTTTTTTTTTTTTTTTTTTTTTTTTAGAACCCTTTCAGTTCGCTAACAACCAGTAGAATAACATTACATTTTGGCTAAGCAGAATGTGAGAAGCCAAGTTACATTTGAAAAACAATCTTTTCTTTTTAGGACATAAAAGATAACGGACTTAACAACTGACAATGGTGAAACCAGTCTGCCTATAACAGAGTCCCAAAGATAGGGGCCAGTTTATACTTTAAACGTGTCTTAGTTTCATTGAAATTTCAGGACTGTTTGAAAAAATGGAAAGACGGAGATTTAAAGGCAAGTATACAAAACGTAAATTGCTTCCTCATATTATGGTAGACCTTGGACGATTTTTCCTAGCCTTTCTGAATGAGGAGTGAATTCTGATCATCAGCTGTGGGTTTCCCACAGTAGCTTGGCTTCACTGAATAGTCCAAAGTCCTTCAAAGTCTCGCGCCACCATTTAGTAGCTGTGTTACTTTGGATAAATTAATTAAGCTTTATGTGTTTCACTTTCCTCACCTATAAATAGGGAGAAATCATAATGGTTGTCCCCTAGGACTCTTGTTAATCATTAAATGAGGTTGTGTTTGTAAAGCCCCTGGTACAAGACCTATTATATCTTAATACAAAACGCTTATATCTTAATACAAAATAGATAACCAACAAGGACCTACTGTCTGGCACAGGAACTCTGCTCACTGTTCTGTAATAGCCTATATGGGAAAAACATCTGAAAAGAATGGATATATGCATATGTATAACTGAATCACTTTGTGGTACACCTGAAACTAACCCAACATTGTAAATCAACTGTACTCCAACATAAAATAAAAATTAAATTTAAAGAAACTCAATAAATACTAACTATATTATTGTTTCTTCTTGTCATGGACCCTAATTGAGGGGCCCCAGGAACCAACTTCAAGAGACTATAGAAAACCCTAGCACCTGGGATAAATATTGCAGTCTCCAAACCTTGGATCTGAGTGATGGGGCAGGTGCTCAGTACTGCTGATGGGACTCTGCATGTAAAGGTTCAAGTTCAGGGAGCCCCTAGCATTAGGGGAGGAGGGGGCCTAACTCAGAACCTGTCCTGGAGCAGTGGTGGGATCAGGGTTCTGCGTGCTCCTCGTGTTGGATCTCTCTAGATGACTGGCCTGCTTCTCCCTCCATAGCTCTTGAACCTTTGGCTTTCTCCAGTCTTAGTTCTATAAGAATTGTGGTCACTCCCAGCAACCCCACTCCTGGGCATATACCCTGAGAAAACCATAATTCAAAAAGAGCCATGTACCACAATGTTCACTGCAGCTCTATTTACAATAGCCAGGACATGGAAGCAACCTAAGTGTCCATCGACAGATGAATGGATAAAGAAGACGTGGCACATACGTACAATGGAATATTACTCAGCCATAAAAAGAAACGAAATTGAGTTATTTGCAGTGAGGTGGGTGGACCTAGAGTCTGTCAAACAGAGTGAAGTAAGTCAGGAAGAGAAAAATAAATACCGTATGCTAACGCATATATATGGAATCTAAAAAAAAAAATGTTCTGAAGAACTTAGGGGCAGGACAGGAATAAAGATGCAGATGTAGAGAATGGACTTGAGGACACGGGGAGGGGGAAGGGTAAGCTGGGACAAAGTGAGAGAGTGGCATGGATGTATATACACTACCAAACGTAAAATAGATAGCTAGTGGGAAGCAGCCACATAGCACAGGGAGATCAGCTCGGTGCTCTGTGACCACCTAGAGGGGTCGGGTAGGGAGGGTGGGAGGGAGGGAGACGCAAGAGGGAGGAGATATGGGGATAGATGTATACGTGTAGCTGGTTCACTTTGTCATACAGCAGAAACTCACACACCATTGTAAAGCAATTATACTCCAATAAAGATGTTAAAAAATAAGAAACAACCAATTAAAAAATGGGTGAAATATTTGAACAAATAAATAATGCTTATTTTGTTTAAAAAAAAGAAAAGAATTGTGGTCACTGAACCTTGGCCTTTTGACCTGGCCTCCTAACTCTGGCCTGTAGTTTGTCTCATAATGATGCTTATTCCTGGCGTGTCACTCGTGTACCAGGAGAGAGCCCCCTCCACTGGGTGGGGGACTGTCTCAGTTTTGCATAAAACAGGACATTTTGTCATGAAAGATAAGGGATCAAGTGGCATATTATGACGCATATACAAATGTTATCCTCTGCAAACCCGTCTTGCTGCAGGTCTTATTTGGCTTGTACAGTGCAATGCTTCTGTGCCACGATTCCTTAAAATAAAATAGACATAAAATGACAACAGAGAAGTCAGTGTCAAAATAACTTTTTATTGTGACTTTTATGATATGTTGTAGAGCTATTTATCGTGAAGAAAAATCCTAGAAGCTTTTTACAAAACAGTCTTAAGCTATTACAGTTGAAGAGGAGATCATGGAAAGAAAACATTTTCTGTGTGAGTCCCAACAGAACAGACACATGACACTTCAGTGGAAATCTGTAAAGGAGAACATCATTGATGATAGACATTCTGTCTCTCTGAGTATGTTTCCGTGTTTAAAGAGTCACTTTTAAAGTGTGAATACATATATATAGATAGATAGAGATACATATTTTTAATAGAATCAATTTTATAGGACATCCTAAAAGTTTTGAACATGTTTATACATCTTTACCTAGAAATTCCAGTCCCAGGGTGCTATCCTACGAGAAATATTTGTTGAGTGCCTACTACCTGCCATGAACTTTTCTAGGCATTTGAGATTCATCAAAAAAGAATGACATTTACCACCACCCTTTCTGAGCTTACATTCTAGCAGGTGGACACAGACAGTACACAATGAACATAATCAATAAGTAAGATAGAGAGTACGTCTGGGGATTAGTGCTATAGGAAAACAGTGGAGCAGGTGGGGAGATCAGGAGGCGGGAGGGAGAGAACAGCAGGTAACAGTGCAAACAGCGGATCTATAACATTATTTTTAACAGTACGACACTGTATGGAAGCACCATAATTTGTTTTAGTTTATTCCCAATTCACCATTATAAACAAAGCTTCAATGAGCATCTTTATCTGTATGTATGTATGTATCTATTTGTCTACCTGTCTGATTATTTCTTAAAATAAATCCTGGAAGTTAAATTATTAAGTCAAATACTATAAACAGGTTTAAGGCTTACCTAACAGAAAGTCTGAACCAACGAACACTCCTTCTGGCACTTACATTTTTTACTCTTGCCCAATTTCATCAACAAAAATGGTAACAACTAAATTTTCATGGTATATGATATCAAATGAAAAATACAAAGAGGTATTTGCTATAACACATTAGATTGCATACATACTTGACTAGATGTTAATACATCAGCATTTTAACAGTTTTTCCTTTTTTAAATTCAGTACTATAAGCGATTTTTTCTTCTTTCTTCACACCTTTCTGTATTTCCTAGGTTTTGTACACTCAACGCAAATTTTGTCTAATAGCTTTTGCTTTTACGGGTAATAAAAAAATAAGTCTTAAGTAAGCAAACAATATTGGGAAGCTTTATAATGCTTTGTCAATGTTTATCACAGTTTCCTGGATCGGCGAATGCTATTTGTTCATTTTCTTATTAATCTGAAATGGTTAAGATATCTTAAAACACAAATTAACAATTCTTTCTGTCCTCTTTCTGCCAGACTACTTGCCTGATTTGCTTAGAGAAAGACCCCTTCCTCTTCTGCTATGTGGCTTTGTCCTTGAGACTTAGAAATGAGTTTTCCTAGAAGACCAGCCTCAGTTCAATGTAAAACATTGTTTGATTTGAGATGGGGGTCTTGTAGGGTGGTGTCCCCAAAGAAGTGGCTCATCACTTCACCCAAAAGCATTCTTTCAGGGGATCAAATCTGCTAAAAATGACCAAGTTAGCTATTGATTTATTCACGCAACAAATATTTATTAACGGACAAAGTGCTGGGGATACTGAAGTGAATAAAAGAGACCGAAGAGTCCCTGCTCTCATGGTGCTTCTCTAGTGGCGGAGACCAAACAGTAAACAAGACGAGTATGTACATCACTGGTAGGTTACACAGTGATATGGGCTAAGGACCGTAAAATAAAGCAGGAAAGAAGGACCTGACATAGAGGAGGGTCAGGGATGCTGGAGTCTGAGATGGGGTAGCTGGTGAGCGGCCTCACGGAGGCTATGATGTTTTCAGTAGGATCGTTTCCTTGGCATATTTCTTGCTGGGACCTTGAGACATTCTGACTTCAGGAGAATGGGTGGGTGGCTGGACTCTGGTTAATACCACCAGGGACGTCCACTTGGGGTCTGGTCCTCTTCTTTCAGGACGCTTGGGAGCTGAAGTGATGGGTGGGAAATGAACAAATAAGGAAAGACAGCTGCAGGGTGGCTGAGAAGCTGGAGGGGAGAAATCGTGAGAGATAAAGAGAGAATGTCCCTGAAGCCGGAGCGGTGTCAGGCACGTCTCTCGTCTTAACTGAGCTGATTTGCTCCCTTTGGCTCCCCCGCCTCTGCCTCCCTCTGCTTTCTCATTCCTTGGCTTCTCTTCAACTGCATTTGAAACATCCTCCAAAACAAATAACCAAGGCTCCTATGTGTTTAGAAAATGGACAAGGTAAGAATTTTTCATTGAAAGGCGAGTTTGTGCCCTCGCAGCCACCACTTACTGGCAAATACTGTGATTTTTTTAAGCACTGAAAACAAATAATATTTTAAAGTGGCAGCACTTTTTATGTACAGGAAATAAATGTTCATGTAACGGGACCCTTAGCATCAAGAGCATTTTGTTCTCACGGGTAATTTACAAGTTCCAATTACGATGCAAGTGAATGTTTTCATTCCTTCTCACTCACACTTGAATACCTGGCATATGCCGGGCTCACTACTTGTCCGTCCTCTGGGTACTTCCAAAGCAAGCATGTTGGTTCCTTGCAAAATAATTATATCTGTTATATCACCCTTAAGGGTTAATGATGTAACAGAGGGACAAGACAAAGATGGTTTAATAGTAAGAATGAAATACATACTTTTTGGATAATATAAAGATATTTTTTACCCAGAAGTCCCCCAAACCTCTTTAACTTTGAATAATGGTCAAGTTTCTATTTTGTAATGTAAGGGTAACAAGGCATGCAGTGTCCAAACTGGCAAATGATCCCAAGCTCATGTTTTTTTGCTTTTGGACATATTTTTGAACAAACATTTGAATGTCATTATGTCTGATGTTCAGCATTAATAAGTCCAATAAAACAGAGCCAAATGATGACTCTGGGTGCTGGAAGGTGTTTCTCCCCACTTCAAGTCCACCCCGGTCTCTACCTGTAACTCCCCACTACCACGACTTTGCCTTTGCTCACTTTCCCTCAAACGCCTCCCTGGAGGGTAACGGTACCAGGAGTTTAGGAAGGAGTCAATCGCTGTGGGATGGCTGCATAGATTGAAATCTAACGAGTTAAATAAATCTGAAGGTTGAATTATAGTAAACGTAGTGAGTGAGATAAAGGGGAGAATTAAATAGGAGGGGTGCTAACTGTGATGGGAAGAGGTGTGTGTCTTTCTTCTCAGGAAAGCAAGCTACCAAGTACCCCCACCCCATCCCATCCCATGCATCCTTCCTTATAACTGGTTAATGGAAGGTGGTACAGCACTCCTGCTATGAGAAGATACAGGGAAATGCGACTTAGGAAACAGGCCTCAGGTGTATTTATACTCTCAGTTGAATTATTCAAAGAGCATGTCTACAGTTACTGGAAGTTGTATTGGAAACCTGGCCCCTGAGCCATTTGTGAGCCCCTTTGTTGGCCAGTGTAGATGGCCGAGTGGAGCCTTTGGACGAAGCCTCTGCCTGCCTGTGTTTGAGGATGGGTCTCTGCCGTCGGTCCCTTGACAGGTCAGAAAGGTGACCTGATTCAGATCAAATGCAGAGGGAAGTGGGCTCTGGCATCAGCTGGCAGCCAGGGTTACTCAAGGTCTGGTACACGGAGTGACCACCTTAAAACTTCTCTTGCTTTTGAAACTCCTTGCCTTTCCCGATTCTAACAGGTGCAGGAAACACAGGGGCCTTGGGCCAGACCGCTTCAGAAATTGCTGCTGGAGGGCTCTGAACCGCCCTGACTCTTCTGTGTCAGTGACAAGCCTCTTTCTTGTTGGTTTTACCCACGTCTGGAGCTGCCCTGGGCTCTGGGGGATCAAGAGATTTCTTGGCTCCCTAAACATCTTTCTTCCCTCTTGGGGACACGAGGCCTCCTCGGCCCTGTTTTCCATCGTGCCTTCTCTCTAGAGGCACCTGACAAGGTGAGTCTTTCCTGCCCAGCCCAACCCTGGTGGCTTCAGTGAACACAATTGGTTTCACATAGATCTCCTCTCGAGAAATCGCTGCATGGGAACAGGTTTGTCTGTTGTAGCTTTTACCTGCCAGGTCACCGCTGGAGTCATGAAGGTGGAAGATGACAATTCCACCTTATTCAAGTTTCACTGGGACAGGAGGCAGAGAGGCTCAGAAAGGGAAGCCTGAGAGCACGCCATCTCTAACTGTCCTGGAGAGACCGGAAAACTGCCTTGTCTATTGTTCTTTTTCACATTTAACCTTCTTTAATATGTACAATTATCTATAAATATATGAATATATTTGTAATTTAATTATATACAATTATATTATTTATATATAAATTCTATATAATTTGTATTAAAATATACTTATTTCATATATAATTATATTATATAAAAATTTATGTATATAAATATTTATTGTGTATATTTATATATTATTAAAACATTATTTTATATACAAAACATATAATATATAAATAAAAATATATAAAATATGTGCATGTGTGTATGTATATATGTGCATGTGTGTGTGCGTATGTGTAAAGAAAAACTCACAGAAGACTTTGGGGCTGAAGAATACTTGGCTGATACCAGCTTTCACTCTTTTCATGCTTAGCTGATGTGCTGAGCAAAATTTTTCCCATCTCCACCTGTCCGGATCCTATATAGCCTTTGATTTGTGATTAAACAAGATCCTCCCTGAATTTTATTGCTTCCCTCTGCAGAAACAAAAATGCGTGTGTGTGTGTGTGTGTATAAATCTGAACTCGCACAAAACACTTCTGGCACTTGTCACATTCTCTCTTATTCGCCAGTTGTGTGCACTCATAGCTCCTTTGCTAAATTCCGAGTCATGCACCTTCTGCATCTGTGTACCCGGGTGCCTATGTCTGTCTGCTACAGGATGGACGCACACGAAACAGGTGAGCAGTGGATGGAGTGTGAAGGCGGAGGGGGCAGAGGAAGTCACAGACCCATCTGTTCACACCCGTGGACTCAGCTGCCCCGTGTGTAGCTAGCTGGAGTTGTGCTCTTACTTAGCTGCCCCTGATGAGTGCCTGCCCAGCTCTGACTGCATGTTAGTATAACTTTAAATACAACCATAACAACGATAGAAAACTGTGTCCAGGCACTACCTCTGACCTGGGCATTTGTATTTTAATCAAACAAGCAAGCAAACATACAAACGAGCAAGCGATTCTAA
This sequence comes from Lipotes vexillifer, assembly GCF_000442215.2. Classification (NCBI taxonomy): domain Eukaryota; kingdom Metazoa; phylum Chordata; class Mammalia; order Artiodactyla; family Lipotidae; genus Lipotes; species Lipotes vexillifer. The sequence continues at coordinate 1,727,414 of NW_006798732.1, read as the reverse complement.
CGTGCAACCAGGGTTGCAACCCTCACAGTAGAGATACTGGTTCCCTGCAATGCTTCCCAAGCATCACCATGCAAGGAATCCCTGGGGATTAAACTGTAGACTGACACTGTCAGAGTTGGCGTGACTCACAAACTCCCAGGTGATGCTGGTTCCTCTGTTCTGCAGACCAGAAGGTCTACCTCCTAAAAATTCTGCTGGAGTAGTTCAAGGGTAGGGCATGTGAATTAAAGTTTTTAACCAGCACCCTAGGTGATTCCCATAACGAGACACATCTTGGAAACGCTGGATTTTAGCAGTGCTTTGCAATATTAGGAGTTCACTAAAACTCCCCTGGTTGCTTTGGTAAATCCATCCCCCCCTGCAGGGCCCCTACGAGGTTCCAGGTGGAACGTCAGGGTCTACACTTTAAAGATCCAGAGGTCATTTTCGAGTCACCCAAGGTTGAGCAACCCCAAAGATGGCAACAGTGCTTCTTGCATTGCAGGGAAGGAGTGTCCTGGGGGGTGCAAAGGGTTAGTGGAGTCTGCAGGTAGAGAAATAGTTGGCACCTGGAGAATAACTGGTGTTGTCACTACAAACTGCCACATTCTGTAATATGGAAGGTTTGCTTTAGCAGCTGTTCTTCAAGGGTATAATCTCACGGACAACCTTTCCACTGAGGCTGTAATAGAAGAAACAGAAGTTGGTTCCACATCAGTCAGTTCATTTGCCTGTGTATTTTCCAATTCTTTCCCTCTTTGTCTATATAAATAAAGGTGTTAGAAGCCCCACGGTGCCTGAAAATGGTTGGCCTTGTCTCAATGCCTTTTGCTATGAAAAGGCTGCTTGTATATGAGCAAGCAGGTCTGCATGAACTTACTGCCCCACCGTGATCTCAAAGTTCGATGTCGCTCACCTGCCCTGCTGAGGGCATTCTAATAGGATGGCTTTGGAGTGAGATCAAAACACCCCCGGTTGAGCATTTCTTTCCAATGAAGTCAACTTTGGTGAAAATTGGTGAAAGTTTGGTGAAAGTTTTGGCTTTGGTGAAAACAGTGATACCTCCATTTTGTGAATGAAGCAACTGACATGTCCCAAAGCCCTGAGTCTTGAGGCAAAGAGAGAAGCAGGATCAAAAACGATGAGTCTCGAAAACACGTCCTCATTTCCCATTTCTAACCATCACGAGATCTCCTGCTGGAGACAAATAATAAAGTTATGGGCTTATTGTCCTTTGATCACTTATAATATTAGAATTTCCCAAATGATAGAAATATAACTTTTCTCCAGGAGAGGAGGATCACTGACAGTTGTTGAGATCTTTCCGGGTACCGACAAGAGCACTTTAACGTCCTACTGTTTAATCTTATATTTACTTGGATTCTATGTATAGTCTGATAGCCCAAATTTCGCTTTGGTTCAGACCAGGACAACCAGCCGAGCAATGAGAGAGACTCAACTCAGAATGGCCATGGCCTTTCAAAACAGGAGGTTTTCTTACTTCCTTGGAAGCCAGCTAACCATTCTTCAGAGACAAAGGTATACTGCCTCTGTGGTTTCTAAATCTGGCCATACATCAGAACCACTTGGCCTATAGAGCTTCTGACTCAGATTTTAAGATGGCGTCAATAAATTGGAATTTTCTCCAAATGATCTACCCCTCTGCACTCCAGCATTAAGGAACATCCTTCTGACTCTAGGATTCCAGGGTGCACTGAATGTTTGTGTATATATGTGATAAGTGCTTCATAAATCAGAGAGTGTAACATAAGGCATTGTTAGTAATCACCAGACACCCCCATGTTTCACTGTGTGTCTATGTGGGGCTGAGCTTACAACCAACAAGCAGAAATCAATCAAGATAAATCCTAAAAAAGGCATTCTTGTGAGAGGTGAAGCTGTTGCTTCACGGGAGTATAGGTTGCCGTGGACATAGGGACAGGAGACCAGAAGCAGAACTTGCCGGGTTCAGTATATAGAAGTTTTAGAGGAAGAAACTGACTCAGAACTGGGCAAAGACAAAGAACATGACTCAGGAAAAGAAAATGGACAGAAGCCAGGCAGGTGGGAAAAAACCTGTGGACACATGTCAGATAGCAGAATGAGCAGGGCGGCCCAGACCCGACACACAGGAACCGGAAGACCCATAGGAGATGCATGGAAGCTTGAGGTACAGGACAAGCCAACAGAAGAACTGCTCAGAAAATCAGAACCAGGCTTCCCTCCCTAAACGCAGCTGGCTGCGGCTGTAGAAGGGTCTGACGGAGAGCATCCAGGTCACGAGAAAGTAGCCACAGGCAGGCTGTTTCTGAAACAGGCCCATGAGGGTGTGAAACCCATACCCTGGACGATTTTTGAACAATCTGAGGTCCTCAGCCAAATGGGCCATTGCCTGGAGTTGCTACTACTCCTGGGTAAACAAGCCATGTGACCTTGAGGCAGCTGCATGCCCTTGAGCAAACTGCTCCATCTCTCCAAGTTCAAGATCCTCATCTTCAAGATGAAGGTGCAGGAAGGACAGGGGACCTCTAAGGTCTCTGTAATCCTGGGCAACACTTACAATGCTGGCTCTGCCAGTGTTATGTCCACACTCAGTGGGGCACCGCATTTGTCATCCAGCCAGGCTGAGAAAAAGCAACGTGTTGGTCTCTCCCTGAAAGTCACGTGGCCTGTTCCTTAGGGTGTTGGACTGTTGACTTCTTGGAGTGCCATCTTGGATGCTCACTATAAATAGCATGTAGATGGTCAGCCATATGCTGTCATAGCAACCGCAGGGTTCAACCACTCCCTTCTTGATAAATAGGCCACGTGGAAAGAGCATGGATCCCAAAAATAGTATAAACTATTTTTCCTTCCAGTTTTACTGAGATATAACTGACATAAAGCCGTGTATAAGTTTATGGTGTACAGCATAATTTGATTTCATACATCGTGAGATGACCACAGTAAGTTTAGTGAACATCCATCATCTCCTATAGATACAAAATAAAAGAAAAAGAAAAAAATTATTTTTTCCTTATAATGAGAAGGCAATATTTGCTCTTTTAACAACTGTCATATATAACATTCAGCAGTGTTCATTAGATTAGTCATGTTGTACGTTACATCCCCAGTACTTATCTTATAACTGGAAATTTGTACCTTTTGACCACTTTTATCTAATTCCCCCTCCCCCAGACTTTGGGAACCACAAATCTGATCTCTTTTCCTATGAGTTTGTTTGTTTGGCTTGTTTGTGGGTTTTTTTTTTTTTAAGTATAATTGACCTACAGCACTATGTTAGTTTCTGGTACAGGACATAATGATTCCATATTTCTATACATTATAAAATGATCACCATGATAAGTCTAGCTACCATCTGCCACCATACAAAGATTTGAACAGCATGGGGAATATGGTCAATAATAATGTAATATCTTTGTAAACTTATAACAAACTTTCTGGGCCTCTATTTCTTATTAGGTTGAACCATATGGAATTGCCAATGTTCAAATCTTCGGTCTTACAAAAACTGCAATTTCATAGGGTTCAACTTAAGATGAAAAAAATGGGTTGACCTGACCAGCGATTTTAATGTACCATAGAGGATTCATTCCTGTTTTGATTTTAATAAATATTTATGAATATCTTCCCTGGGGTCAGGCCCTGTAGTAGGTTCTGCATACACAACAGTGAACAAAATAGTCTCAGTAGCTAAGCTCACAGAGCTTACCGTCTACTGGAAGACAGCTTTAAAGGTCTTTTGGCAGGCCAAATTTAAGTCTGATAACTTGAATACTCCTGAAGCAGGATGTAAATTGCTTCTTCACGAGTGTAGGAGATACCTACCACCTGGGGAAAGATTATTAAACTTTGTTCAGCTTCTAATGAAAAGATAATTAATACCTCTTTCAAAATACAGTTCAGAGAAGCTGAGAATGAGCAAGAAACACCCTTGATGAATTTATCCAAAGGCTGGGACTGTTTGAGAGAATGAAGATTGGGGATATTATTATACTTTACTTATGACATGGTCAGTCAGGCAAACATGAGAAAATTAATACATTGTAAAACATCTGACATATGCAACAGGAAGTCTTCTAAAGTTTATTGAAATTTATACTACTTTCAAAACATAACAAATTTAAGCAGAAAATGGAGCTTTTATATTGCCAAGGCCCCCTAGTTTGGGAATCACAAACACCCCAACAGGGTCTTGCTGAAGTCTATTCCCAGATGCCCTTCAGCAGACATCCCCTCAGGCCTCACTGTTTGGAAGGACTTCAGTGTCAAGAAGGTTGAAAACAAGTTGATTCACTGAGATCAGTCAACTTCGCTCCCAGGGGCTGAGGAAGGTTCCAGGCTCCCTGAAGGATTCGACCACTTTTACAAGAGGGTGAGCAAAATAAAGGTTCTGTTAGCAAGACAGAACTCATAGGCTGCCTGATGGGAAGGGAGCCAAAAGTACAGACCTCAATGCCAAAGTCAACAATAAATCAAAGTGGGTCATAAAAAAAGTTACGAGTGGATTAAAATCTGCCCTACCTTGGATTTTCTATAACCCTGCACCTCTGGATTAAGATCTGATTTCACTTGGAGTCCAAGTCACGATGTGCTCATATTTTATGGAGCAAATATGTCCCCCACATTCACTGAATTGTGGTGAAGTGAATCTACTTTTTCCACTGATTTATTTTATAAAACGCGTCTCTCACTCTTTCTCATATTTTATGGAGCAAATATGTCCCCCACATTCACTGAATTGTGGTGAAGTGAATCTACTTTTTCCACTGATTTATTTTATAAAACGCGTCTCTCCCTCTTTCCTGTAGTCTGAACTTAGCCTATGAGAACATGATTCAGAAACCGATTAGGTCCATAAAGTACTGTGCAATACAACAACCCATCCCTCTGGAAGGGCTCTGTGACAGTGAACACTATTCCTGATCTGTCCTCCTCCAGCTCATCACTTTGTCCAGACTCCACCGATCTTTGGTATCACTTGTCCTTAACTCTCATTCTCTCCTTTTGTGTGAGTATGGAAAACATCTGATAGATTTTGTCCCAGTGTCACACTGGCCCTCTGTATTATACCACCTAAAGGAATAAGAAAGCATAGAATGCATAGAAACAAGAGTAATCAGAGGTTCATTCACGTCTAAATGATCTTTTGTCTGAAGGATTTCAGTCTTATAATTAATTTTGTGCTCTAATTTATCACCTTGGCAAGTTAGCAATCTGCACACCAAGTATCAATAGACCAAAGCTTACTTGTCATTTAGAGCGATACATAAAACCCGGTGAACAGCAAGCAAACAGGCTTTGCTCCCCCTTGCCCCAGTGGTGAAGGCTCTTCCTAGTAGGGCTTGGGGAACAACCAACCACATAGTTTTTGCACAATTAATGGGGACAGGATTAGACTGAAATGTGATGTTTTCCCTCCAAAAATCAGGAAGATTTTAAAACGCTTCCCATTATTTAGTACAGAAAAGGCTGCTTTTTTTTAAGGAGGCAGAATACATTTGCTTTAGAATAAAGGAAATCTCCAGACTTTCAGCTTTTTAGTGGCAAATGGAAAGAAAATTAGCCAAATCGATAGACACTGAACATACGTTAGATTTTAAGACTTAATTCTAGTCCTGGGAACTAAGAACTCTATACAATTAACAAATCATCTGCAATTAAAGGAAGGGATGTTAAGACAGGGATTCATATCAGTGGAGGGACAGACACAGAGGCGGACCCATGGGTGGGAACATTGGGATGCTGACATAAGAAAGGAACATGCATGGTCAGGCCTTTCCCTACCCCTTCTGCAGAGTTAATAGTTAATGAGCACGGTCTAGCTACACCTTTATATTATCTGTGGTTACTTAGTAAATGGTACATAGTTCATTCTGTATATGGTTCAGTTCTTCTAAGCTACTTTTTGGGTTTTCTTTGCAAAATCTTAACTTTAAAAGAACATAACAAAATAAAATAACTCCTTCAGTGTTGCTGAAGTGGGTTGACCCTAATGAATTTTCTGGATCAGTTACTTCACATTAGATGAGACGTGTAGAGGGCCTCCTATCTGTTTCTGCTATTGGGTTACGCGCATAAATTTATAAACTGACCAAGCAGTGCAGGGGTGTCCCCAGGGGGAGGAAGATCCCCTTTAAAGAATCTTTTGAAGAAACTGCTTTTAGATCAGTCAATTTTTTAAAGTTAAGAAAACTATCCTGTCTAATTTTTTTCCCTTAAGACCCTGTATTTTAGCTCATTGCCCCAGTTTCCTTGCCAGGTAATTATAAAGCTTTTTGCAAGGTTGTTCACGGCTGTCTGACAAGCTTTTTGTCTCTCTCTCTATTCCCCTCTCGACCTTCCGCGATTCTACATGTCCTGGGATCTTTTCTGTCTCCCACCGAGATGGACCAAGTATACATTTATCTCTTCCCTTTAAATCTGTGTCCCACGTCTCTACTGCAGATTGCAGAAGCCCAGGCTGCCTTCTCATTGACAAAATGCTTCTTCTCATGCTCAGTGTTGCTATTTCCACCCAAACAAAATGAGAATGAATTTTACCACGTTGAGGAAAAGAGGTATGTAAATCACGAAAATTCTTAGAGTTAGAAGGAACTTTAGAGACAAGTTGTAAATGGGGAAAATAACATCTTTTTACATAGATGCAAAAGGTATTTTTTTTTAACATGAGTTAACACAAAATAGCGAGGTTAAGATAAACAACCCAAGGAACAGATGGGCTAAGGGTTTGCACGGCAATTCTCAAAAAATTACAGAAACCCAATAAACATATATTTAATGCTTTGAACCTCATAATCAATCAGTGGAATACAAATGAAAGAGTGGTACCATTTTTACGTATCATGGTGGCAAAGTCTGGAAAAGATTCTGACCCCTGGTGCTGGCATCAGTGTGAAGAGGTGGGGATGCATACACTACAGCCAGGAGTCTACATGTGTGCAGATCTTCTCTAGGGCATTTGATGGGACCTATCAAAGCGCTGAAACATATTTATAGTCTTTGAAGTAAGAACACATCCAGTGTTTTATCCTAAGGAAATAATTAGGGAATCATGCAGAATTTTTATGTGCCAGGATGTCGCATGCAGTGTTATTTGTAACCTCAAAAACAAAACAAAACAAAACAAAACAAAAGGAATCCCTAACTATATAATATTAAAATATTGAATAAATAATATTAAATAAATTATGGTGTATTCATGGGACGGAAGCAAATGCCAAGCAAAAAGCATTCAGTCCCACCTTTATCCCACTTCCAAGGGTACCTGCTGCCATCATGTATCTGAGTGGTTGGGGCCTCCTTAGTGTAAATATGGCTTTTTTGTCCTTCCTCTGAAGGAGCTCAGGGCTCAGTGTTCTTTGATCCTCTAAGTTGGTTACCCGTCATTTTTTTACTTTCCGGCTTGCAAAATCCAGCTGCTATCATCTTTTTTTCCATTCTTCTTTTCCCTGTGGGCCTCTTAGAAAATTCCTTTCTGTTATTTTAGTGGTGTTTTGGGAAGAAACAGCGTTAAATGTGTATTTTTCAATCCATTATATTTAACTAGACGTTCATATCTGAAGATTTTCTGAAAAGTTTGTTGGCCGAGGCTGCTTGCGAGTTTTCAATGAGAGGGATTTTTGTGTGTCCATTGGTATGTTTAGTTGGAGGCCTCAGTGTGCCAAGCAGCATGCTGTATCATAGTGGGAACGAGGAAAGACTCCCTCCCCATTCTGAGTGATACGTTTTTATAGCAGTTTAGGGAGACATCTCTTTTGTTTACAGCTCTCTCTGTTTACTAAGGATTCTTAGAGGCATCACTGGATGCTGGGGTCTGAGAGGAAGTCCAGGTGATAGAGACGTGACTCTGGTTGATTATATGCGGCCGCCTCTTCTCCAGGGCTGGCTTTCCTAGTTTCCCAGACTTGGGTAGAGTCACATCTGAGTCCCAAGAGGGAACGCAATTTAGCCTGAAGCTGGGATTCCCACTACATTTATTTTCTTAGCAGGAGACTTTCAGATCACTTAACCAACCTCTTCGTTTTACAGGAAAGCAATCTGTGGTCCAGAAAGTTTAAATGACTTAATTAAGGTCACAGGCTAAGTAAGTGGTAGGATCTCATGACCGGAGCTGTAACCAAGGAAGTCTAACACAAATTCAATCTTCCTTGAGAAAATATTAAGGAAACAAAGAAAGTTATGTCATTGCATAAAATAGGAAAGGCAAGAGGAAATCTGCTTAGCTGATCCTAACTCTATAAAGGTAATGCCATGAAATGTGACCTTCACATCTTACCCGCTTACTTCTATACAGCAATGAAATCTTAAGACAAAAATAACTCACATTTACAAAAGGTTGAAACTTTCGGTCCGCAGTAATACTGGAGGAATGGAAGCCTGCTGGTCCAGGGTATTTGGGGTTCCTCAAGTCCAGTCCCTGCTGAGCTGCCCCCATCTCATCATCCATTCTTATCCCTTTATGGTAGCTATTCCTTGCATTTTCCTCTCCATTTCTCATCTTCCAGTGAAGGCTCTAGTTTTCACTTTGGAATTCACCTCTGCTTACTCTCAGCCCATGTGGTCTTGGCACCATTGACCACAGTGGATGGTTAAGAGGTGGGCATCTGATCTCAACTATTACACTCAGAGGATTACTTGCCACTTCCACTAGTGAAGTTGGGCCAGGAAATGAAGAGAGAGAAACGTCAGCTGATGACTTCACCTGAGCTCTGGAGCAAAGCTGCTCCTGAAGCCAGAATACTTCTGAGTCATAAAGTAACACAAGATAATGAACTTAAACCCTCCCATTGAAAGCAAACCCAATTTCAGTGGGTGAGAATGGTTTTTGTCACTTGCAAACAAAGAAAGATCCTAACTGTTAAACTATAGGAACAAACACATGCATATACACTTGTTTCTTTTTTTATATTGTTTCAAGGTTTTTTTTTTAACGTCTTTATTAAAGTATAATTGCATTACAGTCGTGTGTTAGTTCCTGCTTTATAATAAAGTGAATCACCTATACATATACATACATCCCCATATCCCCTCCCTCTTGCGTCTCCCTCCCACCCTCCTTATCCCACCCCTCTGGGTGGTCACAGAGCACGGAGCTGATCTCCCTGTTCTATGCAGCTGCTTCCCACTAGCTATCTATTTTACATTTAGTAGTATTTATAAGTCCATGTCACTCTCTCACTTCGTCCCAGCTTCCCCTTCCCCTCCCCATGTCCTCAAGTCCATTCTCTACATCTGCATCTTTCTTCCTGTCCTGCCCCTAGGTTCTTCAGAACCATTTTTTTTTTAGGTTCCATATATATGTTTTAGCACATGGTATTTGTTTCTCTCTTTCAGACTTACTTCACTCTGTATGACAGACTCTAGGTCCATCTACCTCACTACAAATAACTCAATTTCATTTCTTTTTATGGCTGAGTAATATTCCATTGTATATATGTGCCACATCTTCTTTATCCATTCATCTGTCGATGGACACTTAGGTTGCTTCCATGTCCTGGCTGTTGTAAATAGAGCTGCAATGAACATTGTGGTACATGATTCTTTTTGAATTATGGTTTTCTCAGTGTATATGCCCAGTAGTGGGATTGCTGGGTCACATGGTAGTTCTATTTTTAGCTTCTTAAGGAACATCCATACTGTTCTCCATAGTGGCTGTATCAGTTAGTTTACATTCCCAGCAACAGTGTGAGGGTTCCCTTTTCTCCACACCCTCTCCAGCATTTACTTATTTATTTATTTAAATTTATTTATTTATTTGTTCGTTTATTTTTCACTGAGTGGGGTCTTTGTTGCTGTCTGCGGGCTTTCTCTAGTTGCAGTGAGCGGAGGCTACTCTCTATTGAGGTGCACAGGCTTCTAATTGTGGTGGCTTCTCTTGTTGCGGAGCATGGGCTCTACGCGTGTGAGCTCAGTAGTTGTGGCACACGGGTTCAGTAGTTGTGGCTTGCGGGCTCTAGATCGCAGGCTCAGTAGTTGTGGTGCATGGGCTTAGTTGCTCCGTGGCATGTGGGATCTTCCTGAACCAGTGCTCAAACCTGTGTCCCCTGTGTTGGCAGGTGATTTTTAACCACTGTGCCACCAGGGAGCCCTCCAGCATTTATTGTTTGTAGATATTTTCATGATGGCCATCCTGGCTGGTGTGAGGTGATACCTCATTGTAATTTTGATTTGCATTTCTCTAATAATTAGTGATGTTAAGCATCCTTTCATGTGTTTGTTGGCAGTCTGTATATCTTCTTTGGAGAAATGTCTATTTAGGTCTTCTGCCCATTTTTGGATTGGGTTGTTTGTTTTTTGGATATTGAGCTGAATGAGCTGTTACTATCTTTTGTCAGTTGCTTCATTTGCAAATATTTTCTCTCATTCTGAGGGTTGTCTTTCTGTCTTGTCTATGTTTTCCTTTGCTGTGCAAAAGCTTTTAAGTTTCATTAGGTCCCATTTGTTTATTTTTGTTTTTATTTCCATTTCTCTAGGAGGTGGGTCAAAAAGGATCTTGTTGTGATTTATGGTATAGAGTGTTCTGTCTATGTTTTCCTCTAAGGGTTCTATAGTTTCTGGCCTTACATTTAGGTCTTTAATCCATTTTTGAGTTTATTTTTGGGTATGGTGTTAGAGAGTGTTCTAATTTCATTCTTTTACATGTCGCTGTCCAGTTTTCCCACTTATTGAAGAGGTTGTCTTTTCTACATTGTATACTCTTGCCTCCTTCATAAAAAATAAGGTTATCATATGTGCATGGGTTTATCTCTGGGCTTTCTATCCTGTTCCATTGATCTAGATTTCTGTTTTTATGCCAGTACCATACTATCTTAATTACTGTAGGTTTGTAGTATAGTCTAAAGTCCAGGAGCCTGATTCCTCCATCTCCATTTTTCTTTCTCAAGATTGCTTTGGCTATTCGGGGTCTTTTGTGTTTCCATACAAATTGTGAAATTTTTTGTTCTAGTTCTGTGAAAAATGCCAGTGGTAGTTCGTTAGGGATTGCATTGAATCTGTAGATTGCTTTGGGTAGTATAGTCATTTTCACAATGTTGATTCTTCCAATCCAAGAACATGGTGTATCTCTCCCTCTGTTTGTATCATCTTTAATTTCTTTCATCAGTGTCTTATAGTTTTCTGCATACAGGTATTTTGTCTCCGTAGGTAGGCTTATTCCTAGGTATTTTATTCTCTTTGTTGCAATGGTAAATGGGAGTGTTTCCTTAATTTCTCTTTCAGATTTTTCATCATTAGTGTATAGGAATGCAAGAGATTTCTGTGTATTAATTTTGTTTCTTGCAACCTTATCAAATTCACTGATTAGCTCTAGTGGTTTTCTGGTGGCGTCTTTAGGATTCTCTATGTATAGTATCACGTCATCTGCAAACAGTGACAGCTTTACTTCTTCTTTTCCGATTTGGATTCCTTTTATTTCCTTTTCTTCTCTGATTGCTGTGGCTAAAACTTCCAAAACTATGTTGAATAATAGCAGTGAGACTGGACAACCTTGTCTTGTTCCTGATCTTAGAGGAAATGGTTTCAGTTTTTCACCATTGAGAATGATGTTGGCTGTGGGTTTGTCATATATGGCCTTTATTATGTTGAGGTAAGTTCCCTCTATGCCTGCTTTCTGGAGGGTTTTTTTCATAAATGGGTGTTGAATTTTGTCAAAAGCTTTTCCTGCATCTATTGAGATGATCATGTGATTTTTCTCCTTCAATTTGTTAATATGGTTTATCACATTGATTGACTTGCATATATTGAAGAATCTTTGCATCCCTGGGATTAATCCCACTTGATCATGGTGTATGATCCTTTTAATGTGTTGTTGGATTCTGTTTGCTAGTATTTTTTGAGGATTTTTGCATCTATATTCATCAGTGATATTGGTCTGTAATTTTCTTTTTTTGTAGTATCTTTGTGTGGTTTTGGTGTGAGGGTGATGGCGGCCTCATAGAATGAGTTTGGGAGTGTTCCTCCCTCTGTTATATTTTGGAAGAGCTTGAGAAGGATAGGTGGTATTTCGACTCTAAATGTTTGATAGAATTCGCCCGTGAAGCCATCTGGTCCTGAGCTTTTGTTTGTTGGAAAATTTTTAATCACAGTCTCAATTTCAGTACTTTTTTTTTTTTGCGGTATGTGGGCCTCTCACTGTTGTGGCTTCTCCCGTTGCGGAGCACAGGCTCTGGACATGCAGGCTCAGCGGCCATGGCTCACGGGCCTAGCTATGATAATAAGTTCTAAGTATCAAACTAAGATAAACATAAAACCAGAAACAATTTAGATGCAGAAAGCAAACCCCAAGTCTAGAGTTGCTCCCGAAGTCCACCGCCTCAATTCTGGGATGATTCGTTGTCTGTTCAGGTATTCCACAGATGCAGGCACATCAAGTTGACTGTGGAGGTTTAATCCGCTGCTCCTGAGGCTGCACAGAGAGATTTTCCTTTCTCATCTTTGTTCGCACAGCTCCTGGGGTTCAGCTTTGGATGTGGCCCCGCCTCTGTATGTAGGTCGCCTGAGGGCATCTGTTCCACACTTTCTGTCCACCAGAAACTAACACAACATTATAAAACAGCTATACTTCATTTTGCAAAAAGATGCAATTCTCCTTTTTTTTTTTTTTTTTTTGGTCTGAGGGATTAGTTCCCAGACCAGGAACCAAACCAGTGCCCCCTGCAGTGGAAGCACCAAGCCCCAACCACTGGACGGCCGGGCAAGTCCCAAAGATGCAGTTCTTCAATGGTTGTCCTGCCAACCAGGTACAGAATGAAGACAAATCCCTGGTGTGTCTTTGGAACCTCTGTAGTGACAGACAACACATGACATGAACAAGACCCATGAGGAGCTTAGGTCCCTGCATTTATTCACACTTTTCTTGTCTGAAACCATTCTTATCCAAGCGTTGTTAGAAACGTTACCAAGGATCGTTTGATAACTTTTATAGAAACATGGTTAACAGAAGTGAACTGGGTAAGCCTTTTCTCCCCAGGGTGGAACTTAGGCAAAGAACTTATATTTCCTCACAGTTGTGAAAGATTTAAAGTCTTGACGTTGGTACAGAATTAATGCCTAAGGCAATGTGTCTCAGAGTGTCGTTCCCCAGCCAGTAGCATCAACGTAATCTGGGAGTGTGTGAGAAATGCAGATTCCTGGCCCCCACCCCAGACCTGCTGATTATGACTCTGTGGGGATGAGGCCAGCAGCTTCTGTTTGCATGAGCTCCCAAGGGATGCTGACGCAGCCAAAGTTTGAGGACCACTGTCTCCAGAGCCTGCCGCTGGGTCCTCCTCCAGGAAATGCCTGAGATTTAGAACAGAATCTTTCTGAGAGAATGGTCTGTGCTATCAGGTGAGTGCAGGTAAGTCAGCCAAAGCCTTCTGCAGGCAAGTTCCCTGACATCTTGGATTCAGAGGTGGAGTCAGCAAAGTTCCAGATTTTCTGGAATGGACGGGAGCCTTGTTCATGATCAGAGCTTTGGGAGTTCAAGTGAGTAACTCAACATTCTTCCCAACATTCTCTAGAAAAAAAAGAAAAGGCCAAACATCTATAAAGTTCAAGAAAGACTGAATCTAGTTATTTTCTTCAGCTCATCACTTAGTTACTGACATTGATGGTGGGTAGTTACCTACAGCTCTGCGTAGTTATCACTCCCTGAGCACGATGGCTGTGGTGGGCAGAGATGGCCTGTGGCTTTCAGTGGCACCTGTGACATGAGAGCGCTCAGACGTTTAGAGAACTCAGCACTGGGGCTCCTGTCTTTCCTCAGCTCAGCGCCGTTCCCAGAGAGAAAGCTGACGCTCTGGGTGGGTCCTGGTTTTGTGTCACAGAGGATGAGGGGGGACAAATAGAGTCAACAAATAGAGTCTCCAGTCATGTTTCCCTAGTTGTGAACCTTGGACCACTGGAACCCTCTAGGGTGCTTGTTAACATGCAGATCCCCAGACCCTGTCATAAAAATGCTCAGTCAGAACCTCCAGGGCTGAGTCCTGGGACTCTCCATTTAGTTAGCATCCCACGTTTCTCTTAGACACAGTTATGTTTGGCAACCATTGATCTACGCCATCTGACTTTGCTTCTCTTTTAGATTTTGATTAGAATACACCATCTGCTGTTACCAGTTGCAATTTGGGCCTATAGAGAGGATATAAATTTGGAAATGAGATTAATCTGGCTTCAAATCCCAGATCCAGCAGTGATCCAAGGTAAGATTCCTGGCAAGTGGATGAACTTGTTTGAACCTCAGTTTTCTCATCTGTAAAATGTGATGATTATAATATCCATATGGCAGAAACACTGGAAAGGGTAAATGAGAAACTGTAAGCTAAGTTATTAATACATGCTATACATATAAATATATGTATGTATTTAATGCAGAGGTGCTATTTAATAACATTTTCTAAAGAATTCATCCGTTTTCTAGCCTTAGAAGATGATTTTTAAAAATCTCCTTCCAAAATACTGTTCTCCAAATGGAGGTGGGAGTGGAAGGAAGGAAGGAAGGAAGAGAGGGAGGGAACTAATAATAGGAAAGATCTGATCTAATGATTCCAACCCTCCGTGTGCGGTGGGTGTTTTTATCATCTAGAACTCACCGATGAGGCTGCTAAGAATCAGAGAAAAAGAGAAACAAATTCCTCAGCTTCCAAACCTCAGGCTCTTCCCGATTCCTTAAGGGCTAATCCCAGCTTTGATTAAATCCCTGCTGCCATGTAACCCCATGGCGATTTGGCATCACTGTATGCGATCTATACGTGCCCCCACGGGGAATTTGCCTCAAGGTCTAAGCAGACGTGACCCAGAGTTGAAAGGCCATCAAGTGTCAGGTTCCTTGAACCAGCCTTTCCTCAGGGTTTTTTTTGCTGAAGGGATGACTCAGTCCTTCACCACCTCTGGCCAAATAAACCATGTTCCAATTACCACGCTACCAGCGTGTTGTCTGAAAAAAAGGGACCTAAAGAACCCGTCTGCCCTTTGTGGCGACAGAAATCCTGGTGCAGCTTTTAATGGCCTCAGTCATCCTATAGGGGGTTATGGTGAATTCAACTTTGTTTTGAAGGTCAAACTTGATCCCAGGCTTAGATACAGCACCAGAACAAGCCCATGAAAACTTGACCCTATGTGCGTTCTCAGAAAAGGAATGGGTATCATTTCGGGGCCTGGTAGCTGAGGACCAAGTCACATGCCCAGGTCTTTGATGATGTCACAAGCACTGAAGACCAAGAACAGTCCTGGGAAAGATCGCAGTCCTTGTTCGGAAAAGTCGAAAGTCCATTTAGGGCAAAATCTGCCGACCGCTTCCCATGCTCTGTTCTGCAAAGAAGCCTTTCACAAACTATGGAGAGTTTAGGAATTGAAGACGGACACACTCAATGTGAACCAGGATTCTAGATCCTTTTTGACTTGTCAGAGAAGCAATGGAAAATAAACAATCCCCACATAATCTAATATGGCCACAAAATTAGCTGTGCCTTTTCCTTTCCTGCAGCGTCAAAGCTCAGAAGACAAGCTTCTTTTCCCCGTGGAAAAGTCAAATAATTAAAAAATTCCCAAAGATATCGGTTTCTTCGTACACAAGGACCTTCCACAAATTGGGCTGGCCTTTTCAAAGGGATAATATTTCATGTGTAGGTGTGGCCGTCATTATGTCGGGGTGTGTGCATAATCACCCCAAAGGTAACAACTTCCATGGAATAAATGGACTAATAGCAATGAAAGGAGACAAGAAGACTCCCTAATAATATAATTTTTATTGGCGCTTTCCTTCACTCACCGCCTTCATAGACAAATATCTGCTCATCTCACAGCACAGTTCTGGGTGGAAATCCCTGCTTGTTGGATTCGGCTCCGTGGTCTTATCTGTAATCTGAGGACACCCCTCCCTAACTCAACTGGTCTGTCAGATGGAGTCCCATTCAGGAAAACAGCTCCTGGAGGGCTGCGTTCTGGCTTCCTTCTCAGAGCCACGGGAAGCTGGGCGACGCCTGCTCCCAAGGCCCCTCCACTGGCGGAAAACCCTTGACAAATCACTTCTAAGTGCGGAAGGAGCGTCTCCATGATTTAGGGCATTTTCCAGAGTCCCTAAAACCTGCCCAGAGTGACAGAAATGTATGGGCGGTGAAGACGCTGCTGAGAATTATTGAGCGTGAGGTAAAGGATGGACCTTTGCCATGTTAACATCCATCATGAAAGCTCATGGGATGATTTATGTTTTCCAGAAATGGCTTTTTGGAAAGACCTGAGGTTCAACGGTCCCGGGTCCTAACTGACATTTGTCTCGCGTTATAAAATGTCATCTCAGAGAAACACCATTTCACGACTTCACAGAGAAATAGTGTGTATTTAAAAGTTCTATGGGTGTGCGTGTAAAAAGTTGAAAACATAGCCAAATGCTCGCTGGATTAAGGGGACTCTCTCGGAAGCCAACTGTTTGAGATATGCATCGGGCTCGGGCTTGGTTGAAAAGGGGAGTTTTGCTGAGTCTCTTGTAGATTTCAGCTTGAATGGCGCCCCCCCCCCGCCCCCGCATATATTTCCTGCTTGTGGAGTCTTAACTAGTCCTCTCTCAATTCTATATTTTTTTCTTCGCGGCAGATCAGAGCTTGCATTTATTTTATTTGTCTCTTAATTGTTTCTCACTCTAATGCAAGCAAGCCCTCTGAAAACAGGAACTGCAGACAGTCTTGTTCAGTTTTCTTCCCAGAACCAAGCAGAATTGCTGCTGCATACGTTGTAGGTGCTTGATAAATATTTGTTGAGTTAGTGGTCAAAATCGGGCTGAATCTTTGGGGCAAGACTTTATCATAGCGTGCCTTGAAAACTGAAAATGAAAAGATATTTAACTTCTACATTGAAGACTAGATCAACTCAGCAATGAAGGGTAAACTTAAGTATAACACATTTATTTAAAGTTGATTATTTGGAATATAGGGCTAGACTTGGAAGGGAAATCTTCACAGTATCCCTTGCGATGGAAGTACAGCATTGCAGAAAGATCACGGGAGTATGTGGAAGATGTTGACTGAACCCACGCTACATGGGGCCTGCACACATTGGGGGGCCAATCAGAAAGGGGGGTGCAGCATGACTGCCCCTCCAAATAAGAGATGGGGTTTCTGTTGCTCTAATTTGAAAAGATACATGCACTCCAATGTTCATAGCTGCATTATTCGCAGCAGCCAAGACATGGAAACAACCTAAGTGTCCATTGACAGAGGAATGGATAAAGAAGATGTGGTACATATATACACAATGGAATACTACTCAGCCATGAAAAAGAATGAAATTCTGCCATTTGCAGTAACATGAACGGGGTTGGATGTTATTTTGCTTAGTGAAATAAGTCATACAGAGAAACACAAATACTGTATGTTATGACATGCAGAATCTAAAAAATAGTACAGTTGAACTTATTTACAAAACAGGAACAAACTCACAGACATAGAAAACAAATTTATGGTTGTCAAAGGGGAAAGGAGCTGGGGGGAGGGATAAATTAGGAGTATGGGATTAACAGATGTACACTACCATATGTAAAAAAAGATAAACAACAAGGATTTATTGTATAGCATAGGGACCTATATTCAATATCTTGTAATAACCTATAATGGAAAAGAATCTGAAAAAAAAGACAGATATATACATATATATATATATGTGTGTGTGTATGTGTGTGTGTGTGTGTGTAATAGAATCACTTTGCTGTACACCAGAATTATAAATCAACATCACATTATAAATCAACTACACTTCAATTAAAAAAAGAAGGGTGGAGTTTCTGTTAACAATAGCAGTTCAGAGCACAAGGAAACCATGCCTTACCTTCTAGGGTCTCTCCTAGAATACACATGATCCAGGGGCAACCAAGCAATTCCCAACATAGGACTGAGGAAAAGCAATTTTTTATCAAGCCCATAGTGTGTGCCAGGCATTGTGTAGCCATATCATAATTAATCTTCACCATCATGCATAGAAGTTTTCTCAAGGGAAAAACTGAAGATCAGTGTCATCTACTAAAGGTCTCTTGGGATTAAGTGAAGGTTCTCTGATTCCAGACCTTTGATTTGAGACTGGGACAAAGGCATCAAGAGTGACCTTCTTTCCTGGGTGTTAGAGTGAGTGGGGGGATCCATATGATTACCAAGGAATAGAGTATCTCCATAGAATGTCTATGATGATTGTTCTGGCTTGGATTTGAATTTTTGAAGTTCTACTAGGATCTGGATGGCCTGTGTTTTCTTTCTAGGTCTACTTCTTACTGGTGCCACCCCCAAAAATAAGTTTGAAATTGAGCATTCAGAGCGTTGCAGAGCTAGTTTCTCTTTATTTTCCAATCTGTAAAATGGACACAGTTTTACCTACTTCGTGGCGCTTTTATGAGGCTCAAATTAAGACACTAGGAGCAAAAGGACCTTGAAAAGCATTGTGTCTTACCCAGTGGAGGATTATATTTTTTCCATCTAAATAATTTTCTAAGTTAGGTGAAGACAAAAATAATTAAATTTCCATCCACTATCCTTACAGGAGATCAAAGCTTGGCTTCTACAGTTTTAAATGTGAAAAAAGCCATTCTCTCACCTTTTTTGACTTGCATTTTCTGATTGTCTACTGAATACATGCCAGCAATTTCTTCACATTAGAGCTGGCTTTTTTTTTTTTTTTTCCTTCTGGTGGTCTCTCATAGCTAATTGTGTTTGAGGGCGAAAATCAGATGTTTAGAAATGCTCATTGGGCCAGACTCATTAACGGACCCTTCTTATTCTGTTGTATCCTGGAGAAGACTTATAAGCATATCATTTCCACCCCCAACCCCTTCGCTTTTAAAAAACTTTTGACAAAGACCAACCACAAATACCAGTCGTAGATCATCAAAAGCCAGCCCCAATTTGGCTAATGGTGTTCACTTTGTTTTTAGATTCTCTTAATACTTTAAGCACTTAACTGGAGCCTGTGTTCATCTGAGCTCTAGCCTGTGGTTTCCAGGCAGGAGCAACCCACCTGACGTTTAGTGCCCCTGTCTGAGAGTTGATAAGGGCGTCTGGAGTCTCTAAACTCTTTTAAGTGCTAAATGTGGAGCTGGAATCGGGTGCCTCCCGCTGAACAATGTGTGTTGTTTTAAAATGATTACTTAATATGAAGAGGTTTCCAAGCGCACTAATGCTTGGGATATTTAAACAGGGTAATGGGGTATCTGTAAAGTGCCTTTTTAGCTAGCAGCTCAATAATCTCCCTCTTGTTCAAATATTATTTACACCACAGTTCATCTGATACCCTGTGAAAGTTAAACAAGCCATTCAGGAAAATGGGATTGAGTTGTGACAGGCTGAATAGAAGCTCTAGGAGCACATGTCTTCATATAGGGTAAGATATACTCTTGCATCCCTTTGTCCGTCCTGCTTGGGAGACAGTGAGGAATTTTACCTGTAGATGAGCAGGAAAATGAGGCACATCCAATTGCATCTATTAGGCCAGACTCTGGATATATTAAGAGCGATTTCTGCATAAAATTCATTTCTTTTTTCCTCTACCTAATCCTCTGGAAACAAGCTACAGGCATGATCACCTATGCATGAATGGTCCATTGCCCTCCCACGCAAAAAAATGGTGTGTAGAGAGAATCGCAGGATCACTTCTGCTCCTGGCATCTGGGAGAGGTTCAGAGAAGAGCTGCAGCCCTGGGGGCCCGACCTGCCCAGGCCTGTAGCCACCATCGTGTGATATTGGTGAACAGTCACCGCATCACCACCCTGCTGCTATGGGGGGCACCTTGTATATCTGTAGGTGGTGATATCAACACACCCCCCTCCAAAGTACACATTCTTTCCTACTTTTCCCCTTAAACTTTATTCATTCTTGATCACTAAGCAACTCCCTTTTTTTTTTTTTTTTTTTTTTTACTCCTTGACTTTTTCTCTAATTAGGGGAGAAAGAGGTCTGTGAAAATAAGAGCAGGATATCAGGATCTAAGACCTATCATTCATATAGTCCAGGAGATGCTTCAATTCTGAACTTAAAAGTAAATTTCCCATCATACATGCACAAATATATATGTTTGTTTGAGAAGAGAAACTGAGCATTTTGTGATACTTGTTCTCTGGCTGTGGCTTCCCAACATGTAAGATGTGAGTAAAAAAAAAGTGAAAAATCTCTTCTGTCTTCTGAGTGTTTGGGGAAGTCTGCATAGCTGAGGTTCTGTCGGCAAAGCCTCTGCTGTCGAAGGGTGTGGCGGTGGGGAGGAGAAAGAACTGTGAACCAGAAGACAGGCAGCTGGCCTCAGGCCGGGGGTTCCCCAAAGCTTGGCCCGTGACCTCGCACAAATCTCAGGGTGTTTGTTTTTGTATCTGTCAAGTAAGACTGATTGGATTATATAAAAGCCCTCCATCCAGATGCTCGGCATCACTGAGAGAGCAAAAGGGGATAAAAAAGCACTTTCCTTCAAGAGTCAAGATGCAGGGCTGTTTTGAATCACCCTTCTTGTTGAGTATGCCCCAGCACCCTGGGTGGGAGAGGGGGAGCTGTGGCCACCCGCTCCCACAGTGGGCGTGGCAAGCTGTGAAGATGGGGAACTCCTAGGCATACACAGGAGCCCTGTCTTCCTGAGACCCATGGTCCACGATGAATATTACTATTACCAATAACAACCATCTCGGGAGGATTCCCCTTTGACGTTGGAGAACCTTCATACGTGACATCTCATCTGAGTCCCAAATCTTGGCCAAAGCAAGCAAACTACCCGCACCGGCTTCTCGGGTCAGGTAGGCCCAGTGTTCCTGGGGGTAAAGGGTGTGAGCCCAGACACCTGGGCTGTCAACCTGAGCCCCTCCTTTCACCCCCATTACCGGACATGAAACTGCAAGTGACACGGAGCCCACAGCCCATTCTCTTGGTCCTCAGGACTCAGGGTCACCCCCCAGGCCCGGCAAGGTGAAGGGACACACCCAAGGCTCTGGGGGGCTGAGTGCTGGCTTTGCGGCCAAGACTAAGGCCTGGGGATCCCAGTTTCCAGGCTTCTGCTCTTTCCAGCCCAACATATAGCATCATCTGAGCCACTGCCATGAGGGCGTGAAGTCCCCACGGCCTGGATTTCATCATCCATGGCCTGGATTTCATTGGGAACCTAGTGTCAACACTGAACTGGTAATGGGAGGAAAGCAGTGTTCTGTCAGGAAAGAGGGCAATTTTCTTCTCCTTGGCACCCAGGAGAGGCCGCCAGTGATGGCTGCCAGCCTTGAAAGTCCTTCCCAGCTGCTGGCACAAGAATCTCCCCGGCCTATACGGATGCTGGGGGCCGGGGAGCAATTGTGAAAACAGTTTCAACCATCCTGAGGGCACTAGATATGCTTCTAGCTCGTAAATCAGGTAGGAGCGGAGCCTAGGCATTGTCTTCTCATGCTGGGAGCTGCCGCCACTGAATCTCAGGGGTCCGGGTTCCTGGCACCAGCCCAAGATGCACAGATGCGCCACGACTGCAGTTTCCCAGGCTGTTTGTCTCCACCTGCGCCCACACCAGTGCCCACGGCAGGAGGCTGCAGGCCAGGTAGGACCCTGGGCTGCTCCCCTCAGCTGCTCCTGGCCCCTGGCTGTGGCTGTCCAGGCAGTGTGTTTTCAGTCCGCTGCCTGGGCCCCGACTCCTTATCAGGGAGCTGCTACTCAAGTCCCAGCCCAGCCCAGCTGTGTCCAGACCAGCCCAGGGGCCTGGGAATGTAGATGGTTCCCCGGGCCAGGATCCCCACCGCAGGGGCCGGGTCCCTCCCTGCTTAAGGCCACATGAGACTGCAGCGTGGCCCTGTTCAATTTGCTGAAGCCCATCTCTATGGAGAACTTTCACATGAGGGCAGTGTTTAGCATTCATACAAGCAAGTGTTCTATGGATACGATGAAAACTTCTAGCCCACTAATTCTTTACTCTGTTGATTCTGCTTGGCCCTGAAAGTTGTTTTGCCCTCATTTGGGCAAAGCAGCTCTGACTCGAAGCTGGAACAGCCCCACTCTCTATTCATTCTATCTCCTTGCTGTCGGCCTGTGCACCAGGGGGGCACAAGGTCTCTTTCGTAATTTTCTCCAGTGGCCCAGGGCTGCCAGGAAGAAAGATTATAGCCTTCCCTTCACTAAATCCAAGAGTCTGCTCCAATGACCTTTGCTTGGAGACTACATTTCTCACCACTGCAGCAAAAAAAATCCAGCCAAGAGCTTTGATCCTGAAAAGCATGAACAGAAAACAACACACAAAACAAACAAACAAGTCAGCCCAGCCCAGGCTGGGTAAAGGGAGTTTCTTTTCATGTGGTTTCCTTTGCGCCTGCATGCTGTGACAGGTTCAGGATGGCAGGACGCTGAGATTGGATGTTTGCAGAGAGTCACGCTGGCCGTCCAGCACACGGCTGGAATCAGAGTCCAGGGCGGGGCCCGCAGCTTCGCCTGGCCACCCGCCTCCCCACCCCAGCTGCTGGGCTGCAGCTCCCATCTCTTTGAGCTCATCACGGCAGGATGGTTCCTGCAGCACCTCCAAAGGACTGTCCCAGGTCAGAGCTAAGATGAGGGTGGGTCAGGTGCACGCCAGCAGGACAGAGCCCTGCGGGTGCACACGGGGGTCCCCAGCTGGTCCCGCGAGTCCCTTGGATGTTTTCTGCTCCAGCCCCCGCCCCCTCCGGGACCATTCCCTGCAGTGACTGGGCCAGGTTGATCCAGGGTGACCAGGAGCCTGAGTGGAGAGTGGTGAGGAAAGGTCAGTGTCCCACCAAGCTTTGCCATCCTCAAGTTGAGGGAGGTTTCCAACTCGTGACCGAGTCCTATGACAAGTGTGTGAGGGGGGATATATGTGCAAAAATTTCACTAAGACATTGGACACAAGCCACACTGCTTGGATTCACAGGATAGAGTGTGACTCCCAAAGGGGAGAGAGGCATTTGTGCCTCCTAGTAACCCTGTCTGTGTTGTTAGCAGATGTGGGTGCTGGGTGTAAAATACCCCGTAGGGTAAATGCCCACTGCCGGGCAGCAGGGGTGCCCACAGGAGCTTTCCTTCCCCAAAAGGAACCTCCTAGAGGCTCTCAAATATTTGGGGGGACTCTTCAGATGGAGAAGGTTCTCAGGTGGAGACAGGAGTCCACGAGACGTGGGTTATTGCAGGTGATATTCGTCCACGTGAATCCACAGTCTCGGAACATGGAGAAACGCTGGTTACAAACATTTTATCCAAGCTGATGGCCCTACCAGTCAGCAGCGAGGAGCCATGATCCAAACTGGACCAATGGGTTGGACATTTACACTCAGCCCCATAGCACAGGCTTGCAGTGAGAGGACATTCAAACTGGACTCTACTGCCACAGAGGCCCTTGACCGTGGAGTTGATGCCAAGCATCCCCACATCCTAAGAGACTGTAAGCTGCATGAGGGAAAGGCACACACCAGCCTAGGAAAGGCAAAGGAACTACAGAGATGAGAGAGGGAGAGCTTTACAGAGAAGCATGCTGGTGCCAAGGCAGGTCCCCAACGTGGGGACGGGAAGGAGTACATCCCCTCGAGTCAAGGCAAGTGACAGACGCGGGCTTCAGGAGGAGACCTTGAAGCCGTACCCAGGGTCCCCGGGGTTCGGGGGTATTTGACTCTCTCCATCAGTCACTCGCGAGGGGCCATAGCCTAAGCCCAACCGCACTGGAGACATTGTTTCACTGGGATGTGTTCATTTCCGTCAAGAGCATGACAAAAACACCCGTGTTTTCCCCGTGAGTCCACTGGTTCCGTGGGAAGGAGATGGCATGGGGACATCTTGAAAGGGATCTGTCTTCGGAGGGAATTCTTCTGGAGGGGTGGGGGGACTCCAGAGAGGAGTGGGATCCAGAAGTCCAGCAGGTGGCCTGCATGAAGCTTTGTAGGTTGCGGCCAGGAAAAGGGGGACCACACACACCTGCTAGCCGGGGGCCCCGGTGCCAGGACACAACTGCACGTGAGGTGGCCCGAAACCGCGTCCTTCACTACCGACCCAGCCGTGGAACGGGTCAGAACCAGGGCTTGAGAGAAGGAGGAGGAATGAGAAGTCAACAGCGGAGGCGCAGAGAAGGCACACGGCCCCCACCTCCCTCACTGCCGGCTATACGAGGGGAAACACTTTGCCTTTCAATGAACTTCGAAGTTTTGATGATGATTACACAACTCGGGCTGTTTTAACTGCTGAAATGAGATTGTTCATGGGACTGAAAGGGTTTGGAAAAGCTTTGAGGGGCTTCCCTGGTGGCGCAGTGGTTGCGAGTCCGCCTGCCGACGCGGGGGACG
>NW_006798732.1:1701338-1702957 GCF_000442215.2 Lipotes vexillifer | reverse complement strand
CCCCACCCCCCACCCCCGCCACAAAAAGCTATGAGGTCTGCTTGAGATTCTGTGTGGGGACATTTAAGAACAAATCCTCAGGATGACTTGAATGGAGAAGGTGGGAAAGAAGACTTTTTTTTTCCTTTTGCTCCTATGAAGTGTAGCTCGTTCAATAAAATACTTACACCGTGAATAGAAACCCCCGCACCAAGTCCCCACAGTGATTGTCCTGACCGAGGAAGGAATGAGGAGGTGGCTGCCATGAGTTTGCTGGGGCTGCCATAACAAAGTACCAAAGGATGAGTGGCTTAAGCAAGAGAAATTTATTTCCTCGCGGATCTGGAGGGTAGAATTTGAGATCAAGGTGTTAGCAGGGTGGGTTTCCTCTGTGGTCTCCCTTCTTGGCTTGTAGATGGCCGTGTTCTCCCTGTGTCCTCCCCACGTATGTGTCTGTGTCTAAATGTTCTCTTCTTGTGAGAACTCCAGTCGTATTGGGTTAGGACCCACCCTGATGACCTCATTTCAACCTGATCACCTCTTTAAAGACCCCCTCTCCAAGTGCAGTTACTCTCCATCAGGACTCCCATTAAAATTGTTGACGATTTTAATGCCCTCCAATTATAATTTCTTGAAAAATGAAAAACACTGCTCTCCTCAAAATACTGAATGAACACCTAAAAAACTTATTAAGTTGCTAATGAAGAAACCAATACAACAATAAAGCTGATTCCATGAGCACTCTGAGGGTCTGATCATTCCTAAACATTCTGAAAAAAAGTGAGAATAGGATTGCTAGGGTAGATACAAAACTGGTTAATGTCCCACAGGGCCATAACACTAATAATCTATAGGGTTATCGCCTGCACAGAAATGTACAAGTTAATGTGTAACTTGACAGTGTCTGGGTTCTAATCCAGTAATAAATAACAAAGTCAAACACAGGTTCATTCTGCTAGGTCATCCAGTGATTTGCAGGTAAGGCTTGTAAGACATGTCCCACTGTGACACTGAAGAGACACGTCACCCTATTTGCCTTATTCTCAAGTTTTCCACAATGTTTCTGAACATTCACCCTGGTGATCCCTTCCATCACTAGGGCCACTCGGAGCACTGTCTCCCTTTCCTCTGAGGACGTGGTTCTCCATTTCACCCCTTCTCTAACTCTTCCCCCCGTCCTTGACTCCCAGACCATGTCACAGCCAATCACTGCAGCCCTCCTGTCATCAGCAAGCCTCCCACTTTCCATCCACCATCTCCTATTTTTCCAGGTCACTAGTTTCCTAGCTCCAACAATTTTTCAGCTCCAACAAGAGCTTTAATTCACTGATCCCATCACATTTTGACATCTCTTATTGAGACAGGCTGGGACCTGGGACCTGGGACTCTTTGCTGCAGTGCTTGCACCTGGACAAATGTCTCCTCCAGCAACAAGATACAAAGAAACTATAAGGGACTAGAAATAACTGCGTGCATGCAGAGTTGGGGCACATTCTGGAGCGCAAGGTACAAAAAGGCCAAAAACCCAACTGCCAATTTCTGAAAAGCTGGGAGCAAAAGCAGGGTATTGTGCCTGCCCCCTGCACTCAACACCACCAAAGGGGTGGGCAGACCACCTAAGCCACGCCTCCAACCCAACC
>NW_006798732.1:1696714-1701261 GCF_000442215.2 Lipotes vexillifer | reverse complement strand
CCTGCTCAAGTAACAGCAGTGAGCAAGGACACCTGTTACTTGTTTTGGCTCCCCCTGCTGCAGCCGGGCCCCAATAAAGCCTTGCCTGCATTTCTTGTCTGGCGTCTTATCAATTTCTATTGATTAAGGAGCCCAAGAACCCTGATCAGTAACATTATCACCCTCTTATCTTCACATCCTTTCCCCCTGGCTTAAATTCCATGGCCAGTCCTTATAGGCACTCCCTTTCAGAAACCATCCAGTCCTGTGCTTGGCTGTCACTGTTCCCCTCTCCCCTGGCTAAGCCACACCCAAAGTTAAATGCAGTCCTTCTACTTTGTCCCTATCCCCACTATTTCCGTGACTGCTGGTGACAGTCACAGACACAGTGACCTCTCTCACTGAAATTCATGATCACTAACCTAGTGGGGGCTCTTGGTGCTGCCAGGTAATCAAACTACATTTTCCAAGTCCATCCTCTCTCCCATTCTCCCAAATCAGGGATGGGTGAACTTTTCTGTTAAGCTACAGATAGTAAATATTTTCAGCTTTGTGGGCCATCATGTCTATATAACAACCACTCAACTCTGCAGTCGAATTGGGAAAGCAGTGGGGTGGCTGGTAGTTTGCCAACCCCTGTGCCCTAGATCCCTAAATGATTTCTTCTCCCTCCCCAAACTTCCCATGCCTCCTCCCCCATTCTCACTTTCAGCTGAAGTCCTATGGAAGTAGGACTGAGAAAATAGGAGCAAACAGAGAACAACATCCTGGAACTCTACCCTTGAGAACCTGTGTCCATGCGCCTTCTTTTCCGATTCTGTGGACGCACTGCTTTTGCTCCTGGTGAGGCTGACCTTCACCTCCCAGGACTCGAGGACACTCCTGCAGTTTCCTTCTGCATCATCTGTTCTCCCTCCTTATTGGGTTGTCCCAGTCAATATACAAATACAATGATATTCCTCTGCATAGAAACATCCAATCACTATGCCATGTATCAAAAACTAACATAATGTTGTAGGTCAGTTATACTTTAAAAACAAACAAACAAACAAACAAAGTCATAGAAAAAGACATCAGATTTGTGGTTCCTAGAGTTTGGGGGGCGGGAATCAGATGAAGGGGGTCAAAAGGTACAAACTTCCAGTTATAAGATAAACAAGTACTAGGCATGTGATGGACAGCATGATGAATATAATTAACACTGCTCTGTGTTACATATGAAAGCTGTTAAGAGTCAACCCTAAGAGTTCTCGTCACAAGCAACAATTTTTTTCTTTAATTTTGTATCTTTAGGAGATGATAGATGTTCACTAAACTTATCGTGATAATCACTTCATAATGTATATAAATCAAATCATTATACCTTAAACTTGTACAGTGCTGTATGTCAATTATATCTCAATAAAACTGGAAGAAAAAATGATATTTCCCAACTTCTTGACCTTCTTTCCCCTTCTAGCTACTGTCTCGTTTCTCTCCTTTCCTTTGCAGCAAAAATCCTTGGAGTCATTTATTATATTGTCTCTGGTTTCTGCTCCCCTCCTTTCAAATCACTGCACCCACGTTTTTGTCCTATGGTAACAGAGCAAGGCCCTATGGGCTTTCCCAGGACAGACCTTCCCCTCACGTCCTCCACCTGCCTCTTGTCTGTAGAAGACTTTAGCCAAAGAATAAATTTAATCAGAGAAATGAGAAAAAACAGGCAAAGAAAAGCAGTCAAGACAAAATGATAATAGTTTAGTCATTAAACAAAGTCAAGGACCTTTAGTTCCTCCTCGAGGGCTATAGATACTATTCTGAGCCGTGTCCTTTGAGCTGTTTTGCAGATACTGAAACCCCCACCAGGTGGAAGATGTTAACCACATGATGACCTGACTGTAGTCATGACATAAGCTGCCACAATTCTGAGAACTGGCCTTAAGAAAATGGGAACAAACAAACCCTGGAACTAAAGACTGACTGTACTTAAATTAAGATGCTGCTGATCAGACCACTGATGACCAATTTCAAGATGACTCTGCTGCTCTGCATGTAAACCCCTCCCTCCACCTACACACTCCTGAAACTTCCCTTTAAAAGCTCTTGTCCCCTGATTGACAATGGGGAGTTGGTTCTTTGGGACATGAGTCCACCTTCTCCCCAGGATTGCTGGCTTCCTCAATAAAGCTATTGTTCCTTCTATCCAGCACTTGTTTCTCAGTACTGGATTCTTGAGTGACGAGCAGCTGAACCTGAGTTCGGTAACTCCACCAAATCTGTTCTGTCCTCCCGTCCTCCGTGGCCTCCACATTGCCAAGTCCAATGGCTATTTTCAGTCATCCTCAATCCACGACATCACAGGCACAGCTGATGTCTCCCCCCTCCATACATCACTGTGGGTTTTTTCCACTTGGCTTCCATAGCACAATTCTCTTGTTTTTCCTCTTGCTTTCTTGGCTTCTCCTTTGCTGGTGAACACTGCAGACATATTGTCACCTCAGGGCCTTTGCCCTTGCTCTTCTGCTCCGAGTGCTCTTCCCCAGGTAGCATAGGTCTCTCCCTCACCCTTGACTACTTGAATGACACCTTCTCAGTGAGGTTGTCCTTAGTGAGAACACTTGCCCATAATCAAACCCCCTCTCCCAACACTTCCTATTCCTTTCCATGTTTTACTTTTTATTTAATACTAGCTCCATCTAACATACTGTCTATTTTGTGTATTTATAATGCCATGCTTGTCTTGTTTACTGTCTCCAAAAATGTAAAATATTTAACTATCTCATGCACGTTTTATGAAGACCAAATAAAGGAGATATTTGTTAAAATCTAAAGACAGAATATTTGTTATTATAGCTGCTGGTATATTGGGGGAACTTAAGAAAGATCAAGCCAGTCAACAGACTTTTTTTAAACTTTACCTTAAAAAAATTAGGAAGTAATGGAACTCCTTTCAAATGTATTCATCTAGGAAGATGCAGGCTTCTTTTATTGTGCCTTCTGATTCTTTGGGTCTTTAAAATCCTCCTGGATTTCAGATTAATAAGTATAAGACTCTTCTGTTTAGACTTTTTTTTGGGAGCCAAAGTATGTTCCCTGTGTCTCCTTTCCTCTTTGAAATCACATTCTAGACAAGAAATTGGCTTCCAAGTTATTCCCTGCAATTCTAGAATCACCTTTATGTGGCTTCAAAAACCCTATTCAGTGCTCATAAACTCAACCCATGGATGTTTAAACTCCACAAAGAAAATTTGATTCAAATTGGCTATGTCTGTTTATGGAACATGTCCCTCTAGGAATAGGTTTCTTTGCCTTCTCAGTCTGTTTCGGGGTATGGCTATGAGATTCTGGCTGGGTCCTCTACAGCAAGGCAATTTTGCAGTGCCATTTTTATTGGCAGAAACTTTATTATGCCAATCTAAATGGACTAGTGAAAGTATTTTGAAAATAATCTTGAAAGGTATCAATAATGCAGGTCTGACTTTATGTAGATCACTTTTCTCGCTCCCCATCTAGCAATCCAGACTGTCAATCATAAGTTGAAAACAGTAAATGTTTTTGTACTTGTAAGAAGAGGAGCCCGGGCAAGAGAGAAGCAGTGAGAGTTTGACTTCAGGCAGGAGAAACAGACGTTTTTTCACTCAAATATCAGAACGAGGGGCATGAATCCCGTGGAAAACTGAAAGAGACCTTTGTGTGTGTGATGTGCTCCTAAGGGGCAGCCACCTGGCCTGTCCCAGGGTGAACTTTAAACTTCACCTTCCCATTTGGGGTCTGCTTGGTGCTGGTGTTACAGGGCATCTCCTGGAGCACTGGCAGTTGTGGTGGACCCCTCGGTCTTTCCTGGAACCGTGAGACCAGCTACGTCCTTGGAGCCTCACCCTTCTTCCATGTTTGCCCAGGTGGAACATAAGCTCCTTCAGCTGTCTCATCCCTCCTGTATTTTATCTTTTTTTTACATCTACTATCTTAATTTTTTAATTTTGATTTTATTGGAGTATAGTTGATTTACAATGTTGTGTTAGTTTCAGGTGCACAGCAAAGTGATTCAGTTATATATATAC
The DNA here is from genome assembly GCF_000442215.2 of Lipotes vexillifer. Taxonomy (NCBI): domain Eukaryota; kingdom Metazoa; phylum Chordata; class Mammalia; order Artiodactyla; family Lipotidae; genus Lipotes; species Lipotes vexillifer. Next base: position 1,697,242 of record NW_006798732.1, on the reverse strand, counting down.
ATATATTCATTCTTTTTCAGATTCTTTTCCCATACAGGTTGTTACAGAATAGTGAGCAGAGTTCCCTGTGCTATACACCAGGTCCTTATTAGTTATCTATTTTATATATAGTAATGTGTCTTTGTTAATCTCGCTCCTAATTCATCCCTCCACACCACGTTTCACCTTTGATAACCGTAAGTTTGTTTTTGAAATCTGTGAGTCTGTTTCTGTTTTGTAAATAAGTTAATTTATATCATTTTTAATTAGATTCCACATACGAGTGATATCATACAGTATGTCTTTCTCCGTCTGACTTACTTCACTTAGTATGATAATCTCTAGGTCTATCCATGTTGCTGAAAATGGAATTATTTCATTACTGTTTATGGCTGAGTAGTATTCCATTGTATATATGCACCGCATCTTCTTTATCCATTCGTCTGTCGATGGACATTCAGGTTGCTTCCATGTCTTGGCTACTGTGAAGAGCACTGCAATGAACACTGGGGTGCAGGCATCCTTTCAAGGTATGGTTTTCTCCCCCAT
>NW_006798732.1:1682423-1696704 GCF_000442215.2 Lipotes vexillifer | reverse complement strand
GCTCTTCCGTCCTTCCTCTCTCGTGCCCCAACCTCCTTGCACACCCACTCCCTGTATCACTCTTTTCTGTAAATCTAAGCTCCATGGTGGACAGACTATGAACCTTAGTCCCTCCCAGATACCTGTTGTGCCTGGAATGCTCTTCTGTCCCCAGTGTAACTCTTCCTGCTACTCTCAGTTGGAGGATCCTGACCACTGGGAAGCTTCCCATGACCTGTTAGGTCAAGTTGGGTTCTCATGTTTTATACATCAAGCCATACTGCACACTAGGGTTTTTTCATACCATTTGTGACAACTCTAATTAAATAGCTACTTTGGTCATATTTTGGCTTGATGAATGCTTTCCCTAGACTGCATGAGATCAGAAAGTATAAATAATAATAAGATATTCCTTAAATAGAAATAAATCCATGAGAGCAGGAATTATACATTTCATATTGATCATGGCATCGTCATCTAGGGCAGTGGCCTCAGAGAGTGCAGGTGAACGGACCATTGTCTTTTTTCTTTTATTAAACAAAAATGAAAAGTGTTCTACTCCTCTGCTTATATTTCAGAAACTCTGCTCTTTTCTAAGGATCAATTTGCCCAGCAAACCACTGTGGGGAAGGCACGCATCGTCCTGGGAGCCAGAGGCCAGGAGGTTTCTTTTTCTCCCTCCAGGTCTGCCTCTGAACATCAGTCATCCACTCTCGTGTGAAAATGATCATCCCTATGAAACTCTTGTCACCCACCCATGCCATCTTCTTAACCCCATGCAGCTGTAATCTTTGGCCTTAGTTGTTTTCTCTATTCATCCAACTCTTTGGCACCTCACATGCATTGTCTTCTTTTGTAACCCAAGTGCCCCAGGGACTTTTATATTAATTTGGCCAGTAGGATCCAATACTCAGAGGAGAAAGATAAAGCAGGTCTGCAGAGGCTCCATGCACTGTCCAGTGCCTCAGCTCACAAATCTTTGACCTCTCCTACTTCAACGGCTGCGTCTTCCCTCCAAGTCAGCTGACAGCACCCATGGCCACGCTGGACGTTCTTGTCACCTGGGACTGTTCTGTCACTGAAACCTTGTACTCCAGTCTTCCTGTACCCATCTGACCAATACCTTCATGCTTCTAGGTTGCTCATTTCCTGACCTTCACATTTTTTCTTCTTGGATCCCATCAAGATAGCCAATCTCTCACACCTTTGTTGCTACAGAAATTCATGCAGCTTCCTACCTATTCCACCCACCGTCCATCCCTTGTGGGACTCTGCCATCAGACACCGTCAATCTGAAACTAGATAACAGTGCTTGCAGCTGTGTGGCTTGAAACAAGTTATCTGATCCTCCTGAGGTACTGTTCCTTCATCTGAAGATGGGGGGAACAATATTATTTATTTCATAGAATTACTGAGGATGGAATGAAACTAATGAAGGCAAAGAACTTAGCAGAATGACCAAGAAACAATGAATGTGAGATAATGAGTGTTGTTACTGACCATGATGGTGGTGGCGGCTGGCTTCTCACCAAGGTCCTCTGTCCTCCTCTCCTCGTCACCCCACCGCACCAGTCCATGCTGTCCATCCCATCCCCTCCCATGTCTCAAAGCTTTGCTCCAATGAATATCTCCTCATTCAGCTCTCTTGCACCCTACTGCCTCTGAGCATACAACTTGGTCTGTCTTACCCAAATTAGACAACAAGAAACCTTCCTCAATTCTGTGTCTCCCTTATCTTTCTTCTCTATTTCTGAACCAAAACTCTTGATAGACTCTGAGTTTCCCTAGATATTCTATTGAAAGTGCTTTTGCTAAAATCCCCATCCCTTTCCCAGCTTCCTGGGAGGGGCAGCTTTTCCTATGACATGAAACTCTACCAGTGACCACCGTCTCTTGGAAAGATGGAGACCTATGCTCCCTACACCATGGAACTTGGTTTTTTCTTCCCTGGACAGAGAAGATCTGCTCCCACGTGATGGTGGCTCTCTCGATGGAGAAACTTAGAAAAAACTGACATCTTATAAAGAAAGATTCACACACACACACACACACACACACACACACACACACACACATTCCTCCTTCACTTGGCCCCCAAATCCCCCTTGCAGCATACATCATCATACTGCCTTTCTTACCACTTTTTCCACCTGCCATGACATATTTACTTTGACTCAACTTTCTGTGTGTGTGTTAGCAGGTGGGAAGGAGGGCAAGGCCAGAAAACAGCCTTGTGTGGTCGGGCTGCTCTCAGTTACCCCCAAAGATGGCATAGTACTCCCTCCCTTATTGAAATCTTACTCAGCCCCTGTCCCAGACACCCGCCTGTGCTTATCTTGCTTTACAATCAGCACAGAAAGGAGGCACCAAGGTCAGAAGTAACTGCTGTGCGTCGTATTTATTATTATGCACCCAAATAGACAGTGAATCCTTTGAGGAAAGGACCATGTCCCCTGCTTTTCACCCTGCATCACTAGCACTGCGCTGGACATGGTAGGGATTTAATTAAAAGTCGTTGATAGATTAATTGCATCCGTTACCTGGTCCTATTGTCAGCACAGGGTTGTCTCTCTGAGGCCTTGCTCTCCTGCTTTAGAAGTCAGCCCAGCTAGTCAGTGACAGGCGGGACCCTCAAAACACCCACAACCTCCCCCCACCACGGTCAAGGGCAGAGGACAGAGGCTTGCCCATTCACTGCCGTGGACCCATGCTCTCTGGCCTTCATGCCATCCCTGGTTCATTCCTCCTGTGGTCCCTGCTTCTCAGATGCGGGAGCAAATACGCCCCCCCCCCCATCTCGGATACTGTGGCCTCTGCATTCGGTCAAGCCCCTCCCCTCCTTTTCCCACCCTAGCCTTCTAGGGGGTGAGGGCTGGGGTCAGGAGTTCCGCCTCAAATGGCACAAAGGAAAGACATCGGATCGGGAGTCAGGAGACGCAGGAACTGGCTCTGGGTCAGACACCTGACTCATACCCTTGCTGCTACCCCCCAGTGAGCAAGCGTCTGGATCTGCTCTGAAGATGTGGGAGCTGGATCTGACCTCAGCAACCTCAACTCCACGCGTTATAAGTCGCCTGAGATTGTTGTCCATTGTTCAGCTCCCTGGTCCTGCTCCTGGGGATTTGGGTTGGGTGGGTCAGGGCTGGAGCCTGGGCTTTGTGGATAGCAAACGTCTCTTACGGGGAAAGTCTGGGGACCCTGGTTTAGCTCACTCTGACGGGTCCTGCTCAGATGTCTTCAAACAGGGCTTCCCAAGAGCCGTTCGTGGGTACCACCCTCACGATCTTTGCAATATTTGTGCATCCCAGGGACTGAAGAGCTTCATGTCTTCCTTTAAATGATCCTGCATCGAAGAAAAACCTTCTTTAGCCTGAATCCCATCCTCTGATGTGCTCTTTTCCCTCACACACATTAATATGAAAAATAATTCAAATAAAAAGTGTTCACCCCCCGTACCAACAAAAATCATTTCAAACTTCACCCCGCCAGGATATGTATGTATTCGACAAGAGTTCAAAAGTGGAATGGCTCAAAGAAGAGTTAATTTACTTGGCGTGCCCTTGGTCGGCATTTAAACCCTTTTAACCCTGCAGTCGGAATGCTGTAGCCCGATGACCCCAGGCTGGGACGGGAGCCGCTGGGGAGGGGGGAGGGCTGAGTAGTTTCCAGAAGCTTCGTGCTGTGTGCTCCAGATCTTCATCTCTGGAGTTCAAGTGCTGAGCACGGATGAGGCTGACACAGAAAGGCCGTTTAATCAGAATCCCTAGCCAAGTTCCTGGTGGTGTTACTTTTGGAAAAGGGGAATCACACACCCACCATGACACTGTACACTAGTGTCCCTGGTATTGTCACATCCCTGTATCCTTCTCAACGCACACACACACACACACACACACACACACACACAAGGGTCTGTTTGTAAATGGAATCCCAGTCAAGGTAAGCATGATACTTTAAAAGCAAAGCCTTATCTCTGCTCTCCATCAGGCCTCCTTGAAAGAGCTTGCTGTCTGGCTGGTCTTTCTCTAGGAATCTGTTTTTTTTGTGGCAGCTGCCGAACTTAGTGAATCAAGCCAATAAACTATTTTGACAGGACCTGCTTCTTTTATTCTTGCCTCTCTGCAATCCCAGCCCCAATCTAAAAGCCCAGACACCGGCCCCTCCTGCCCACACACTGAAGGCAGACAGCCTCTGTCAGTCGCTAATGGTGTCATTCATTCTTCAGCAAATCAGAAGGCCTGGCAGAGGCCCAGGGCCGGGGGGGAATCAAGGTCTGCTTTCCCATCGATGCACTGACCAAGGCCTTCACAGGGCAGGGATATCCCCTCCCAGCAGGTGCAGGGTTCCCGGTGGGACAGCTGCCCCCAGATACGTCCTCCCATTGTCTGTTCAGCTCTGGCAGTCAAACACTTGTTCTCTTGAGCCTGGTTTGGTCTTCAGTGCTTTGGTCTTTCAGAGTTTTCCATCCAAAGCTCAATTCCCTGAGAGATGTAATAACATCTCAACTTGACACCTGAGCAGGGAGAGTCAGTAGCTGGTTATGTCACAGTGACTGAAGGGACCGTGTTACCCGGAGGGCGGGGTTCAGGGAAAGGAGGTAGAGGGATGCGGTGAGGAGAGGCGGGGGGGTGCCCAGTCCGGTATTCTGGCTGACACGGGTAGGGCAAGCTCCATTCAGCAGTGCCACCGCGAATGGTTTGTCTGTGTGAGGATGCCTGAGGTCTGCGGGAAGAAAGAAGTTGTCAACCCCCCAAGCTTCCCACCTAGTTATTTCAATGTGGATAAGATGCAAATGTTCAGCCACTGTTACGGCAGTTTGGTTTCCAGGAGAGTCTTTCCACAAGGTAGTAAGACAACCAATATACAGTGTTTGTATTCCATAGAGGAACTTAGACTGGTGATGGGAAAGACGGAGAGAAGGGCAGGGATGAGCACAGGCTTGGAAAGAGTGTGGCCCATCAGGTCCTGGAGTTGGGAGGAGGAAGAAAAGGAGGTGTCAGATGGTTTGCGAGGCATTTTTTGCAGCGATACACAGCCCAGTGTCATAGTGCAGTTCAAAGAGGTGCATTTCAGAGCAGTCGGTTTCACCACGTGAGACTCCACCTGTTGGGTGAGCTGGATGATGGAAGTAGGGGGCCCATACTGGGGAGGGGCAGCGCAGGGATGTGGCTGGACCCCTGGGCGGAATTGCCAAGACTTTCCATAGCATATTCTGTAGACCATGAAAGCACTAGGTGAGCTCCTTGTCCTGCTGCATGTTTGAGTCAATGATCCCAGTTGACAGGCAACTCTGACCTCGGAAGTGTGTGAGAGTTTCTGTCAGTTTGAACACACAGAGGCTTATTTTGCATCAAGAAGTGAAAGCATATGCATTAGTCTGTTAGGGCAGCCATAACAAAATAGCACAGACTTAAACAACAGAAATTTATTTCCTCACAGTTCTGGAGGCTGGAAGTCCAAGATCAAGGTGTCAGCAGGTTCAGTTTCTTCTGAGGCCTCTCTCCTTGGCTTGCAGGTGGCCTCCTTCTGGCTGAGTCCTCACATGGTCTTTCTTCCGTGTGCGTGCACCCCTGGTGTGTCTCTGTTTGTCCTAATCTCTTCTCCATGAAGACAGCATTCAGACTGGATTAGGGCCCACCTTAATGGCCTCACTATAACTTAATTGCCTCTTTAAAGGCCCCATTTTCAAACACAGCCACGTTCTGAGGCATGGGGGTTAGGGCTTCAACCCATGAATTTTAGTGGGGGACATCGTTCAGTCCATAACAAGAGGAAAAACTCTGGAGGACACCAGGGGCGCAATGACTGTCTATCAGATGCCTCCAGTGTCCTGCTTCTTCCTAAGCAGCACCTTTCTGGGATGTAGAGATCTTGCTTCTGTCCCCTGAGGTGCCCACCCTCGACTCCCTTGACACGATACCTTCCTCATGATTTAAGGAACATTTAAAACAAAACTCCTGACTTGTGCAATACAAATATTGTGTATATTTAGCACGACATGTAAATATTTTATAGAATCTAAAGCAAATAATGAATTTATTTGAAATGTCCATGTGAATATTTTATAGGCTGCAGCACGGTCGGGCAGCATGGAATCTGGCATGCTTGGAGCTTCACACAGGGCCGATGGCAGGCAAGGTCAAAGTCAAAGGAAATAAGAATAAGGCAACCTGTTCACAACCCATCAGAAGGCAGCTCTCTTTCTCCCCACGTCTGGACGCACAACCTGTTCTCAAATGAATTATCCACAGCAACTCAGGACCAGCTCGTCTAGCCTGAGAGGAAAGAGAACAGGAGTGTGTCAAGAGCAGCATGTAGAACCCTAAATGACCAGCTCAAATTATTGATTTGTTTATTGTCTGTCTCACCTACAGAATGCAAATTCCAGGAAGGTTGATTTTCTCTGTCTTGAGTATCACCATATTCCCAGTGCCTGACAATGCAGACACATACCAGGCAGTCAGTGACTTTTTTCTGGGATGAAAAAATGAGGTTTGATGACAAACGGAGTAGTGGTTCCACTGCACACGTGTCGCAACACTGGAACCCCAGCCGCACCCTGAAAGTGTTCACACTCCATCCATAAACGGTGCAAACCTTGAGTGCAGGCTTATTCACGGTGGTTGTAGGAACAGGCTAAAGTTGGCTGTGTGGGAGCATGTGGGTGCTGTTGAGGTGGAACTAGAAGAAGGCGTTTTGGTGCCCGGGGCGAGCTGTCTAGGAGCAGTGGGAGCAGGGATAGAGAAGACAGTCTGAGAAGGAAGGGGTGTGGGAGGGATGAGAAGGTCTTTCCCGCCTTCCCAAGCCTTCCCGGAAAGTGCCCCTTCACAACACAACCATGAGTGTTTCAGAATTAAATGTAACCCACTACTAATAGTTCCAGGACTAGCTACCAAGAGTGTTCACTCCATTCAGAAAGAAACCAGTAATCACGTTCACAGCAAACACTTAGACAAATAGCACTTACTGTTCAAAGCGCTTTACATGTGTTAATTCATTTCATCTTTAGAACAATCCCACGAATAGTGGGAAGTGGAGCTGAGATGGGAAGACAGAGGGTGTGCCAGGTAAACGGAGTCTGCTTGGAAGCATGTGCACCTCTCACAAGTCACAGAGCCCGAGGAATGAAAAGGCGCTGAGGGTGCCCAGGTCCGCCACCTCTACCCAACAGATGCAGGGGAGAGTCGTTTCTGGGAGCCCATCCTGCATCTTACCATCACCCAACCCAGCGGCAGATCCCTTGTCAGTCCTCAGGACAGGGTGAACATCAACTGGCTTGTTCACTGGGGTAGGAAGGGACAAGAGAAGCGACAGAGAGAACATTTCTTGAAGACCATTTCTCCCCTCTGATAGTTCTGTTAGAACAGCACAAGGCAGTTGATCGATCAGTCTCAAGCTTTTTAAAGGTCTTGTGCTCTTCTCAATTTAAAATCAAAGCCTCAAGTCCTCTGCAGTTAAACACTGACAGAGACCTTTGCTGCCTTTTATTTTGTCCAACCGAAAGAATAAGTTTCTTCTGTACTCTGCCCAGCCATGGCCCGAGATGGTTTTCTATTCCAGCTGCATCGTGCCGACCACAGAAGTCCCACTGCTGTTGGCAGTGTACCCGGCCCGTGGGCCACTTCATCCGTGGCTCGAGGGCACTGTGGATGAGGTCACAGCGAGCAGACTGTCTCCCAGGATGGGAAAGGCACGTTGTGGACCAGTGTTTAGCTCTCCATGCTAGAGAAGGAGGTGGGACTCCCAGAGGCCCGGGTTTTCTCCAAGGCCAGCTGTTGGGGAAGAGGACACACTCTCCATGGCTGTGACCAGTCCCTCAGGTTCTGCTGTTGAATCAAAGCAGAGCACGTTCCCTCCTCCTTCCACATTTATAGCCTGGACTGTGCTGCAGCATCACCTGGGTACAAACACAGATGATTCATTCTTGAGAGGTTCTAAACCAGGTGGGGCTCTGGCACCTATCTGTACATTTCACATCACTGCCAGGTGACCCAGGTCCATAGCTGGAACAGAGCTGGGCTTTGTGAATAACCTGAGCCCCCAGGAAACATTGAATCCCATTGCACTGAACCACACTTGTAGACCAATGCATGTTAGCAACACTCTCAGTACGATGAAATAGAACACAAAGCATTTTCTTTTCCTTCTTTCTTTTGCTTTTGTCTTTTGGTTGACTTTGTTTTGTTTGTGTCACCTTGTTAGGTAGAACATTCAAGGAATGAGAAGACTCCCTTTAGTTTAGTTTGAATAAATACACAATAAATGAGTGACTACTGATTACTAGACTTACCTCTATGGCTTTTCCATTCTTCACTTACTATGTGGTAGATTATAGAAAAAAAATACGTATATGAGGGACACCAGGAGCAAGGCAAAGGCTTCCAGCTCAGACGAGAGCACAGGGAAGGCCACGCGGAGTTAACGGTTGATGGAAATTCTGCATTTGTATTTTTGAGATATTATGTCTTATAGAAAATCCAGCAGATCCTAGATTTAAACAGAGCTGAGTTCAGATGACAGCTCTGACTCTTACTCTATGCATTAATCAGAGTAAACGAACTGCTGTAACAAACAGCCCTCCCGTCTCAATGGCTTAATGTAGTAAATGCTTATTTCTTGCTCAGAACACAGTCCAGTGCAGATCAGTGGTGCTCTCCACATCACCAGTCTTCTTGTGCAGCTCTTCCTCTTTCAGGGCCTCATCTTCCTTGGTGTCCAGTTTTGGAGAAGAAAGACAGACAGTGGAGGAGGCGCACCTGCTTTTAAGCTGCCTCGGGCCAGAAAAGACCCGCATCCCTTCTGCTCACTTTCCATTGGCGAGAACAAGCCATGTGGATGCCTAGATGCAAAGAGATGGGGCGGTGCAGTCTATCTGTGAGCCCAGGAAGAGGATGGGCTGAGTGTTAGTCATCTCTGCCACACTGGCAATGTCAAGTCACCAAACTCCTGTGAATAACTGGACACTGTGGCTGAGACTGCAGCTTCCATCTTCTGGGTAAAGCAAGGACTTACATCCGGGGCACCTGGGTGCTTCTTTGTTACCTGGGAGCATTTCAATCCTCTGCTGTCCCAGCCACTCAGTTAACTGGTCAGCCAGCATATTGCCAGCCCTGAGCGGGTCTGGGAACACAGCTGGGGTGTCTGTCCTGACAGATATGGACACACATTGCACCTTCAGAAGAGACTGTAACATAGTACTTGGTTTTCTTGGTATTCTAACTGTGACAAATCCTTTAGAGTACATTGTACGTATATTAAGAGGGTGTCAAGTAATTTTTAAGCAGATTCATCCATGACTGCCTTTAGCCTTTGGATCTTATATGCTTTCTTGAAGCACTGAAGTGTTACTCTTTTTTCATGCCTGGGGATAACAAAAGACCAGGTCATGAGGAATGACCTTGCCCTGCTGTTTTGCTTCCAGAGTGTGAAGTTGTCTAGTATAAAATACTCCAGATACGTTTCCTGGTACAACATGCCTTGAAAATTATATGCTTTCAACTCAAAGCATAATTGGATATAAGAAACTAATGTTCATGCTGTTTTATAGCATGTTTCTCATAGCCTGTGGCCTTTTGAATGCACAGAGAGGAGATTAAACCTCAAAAGAATCCGAGTGTAATCTCTGAGCAGCTATGGATTTGTCAGGACAACCCAGTCTCCACAGCAGGCTGGATCCTGTTACCTTACACCACATTCGTCACTGAATCCGGACTGGCCGTGTTTTTACAGACAGTCGGGATAAAAAAAGGAAAGATAAAATTTATGGTTGTCCCGGGGTCCTTGCTGTAATCTGACAACAATAATGTTTGGTTTTAATGCCGTGGAAGCTACAGACTGCCCCTTTGGAAACTGAAAACGAGGACATTTAAAAGAAATCAAAGAGCAAATATCAAACAAGAAACACCTCTTGCATCATCTATTCTGGTGTCTGTGTAATCCTGCATACTTTGGTCCGAGAGATCACTTGAGATTCTGGGGGCCTTTCAGGAGATTATCTGTATCAGTTAAGGCTTTGAAGTAGGGCTGCTGGCATCTCATTACTGACAGAGATCAAAAACCAAAGCAGGAGTGCAGTCCCTGGCCTGTAGGGCCTCATTCACACATCACAGAAGCACTAAATTATCAAAGTCTGGGACAATCTTTATGTGCTACCTGCTTGGCCACAAATAACCCTTCCTGCCTCTCTCTCTCATCCTTGCTTTTCTTTCAGCTTGTGCTAATTCCCTCCGCCTTGCCAAAATCTAGGAAGTCTTAAAGATTGTAATGGCAATTTTCTTCTAAGTTAAGAACAGATTTTCAACACTTTTGAGAAAGGAAAAAATTAAGCCTCGGTGAGGTTGAATAGTTTAAGTGGCAAATGTGCTTTTGATGGAAAAATGTTTCAGCAACCAGTCACTCTGCGGTTCATTGGTGCTGTGGTGAGTTTAGCCCTGGAGTGAAATTGTTTTATTTAGGGTCTGAGCCTGGCGCTGAAGGGGCCCAAAGAGTATGTAAGCTCTGCCTCATGGTGTTTGTGACTGAGACTGCTAATTAGCATGGAGTCCCCCACTCCAGTGACCTGGTGGGATGTTTCCCGGGATGATGGGAAGAGGTGGGTAGGAGACCTAAGCAGCTGTCCTGATTGCTGCTTAGATTTTCCAGAAAACTTCCTACCTCTGGGGAGGCAGTGTGGGACCAGGCTCTCGTGGAACGATGCTACAGGTCTGTGGAGAGGTCTTTCTCTCCCTTTGGCTTTCTCCTCCTTGCCCTCTCTACTTGTGCCTGTTGTTCTTTTGCAAAGCATCAGTGTTAATGTGCTTGTACTTGGGTCAGATTCACTCAGTCAAATGCCAGCCCTGAGTCAGTACACACCAACCTTCTCAAATCCCATTTTCCTCCGTTAGGTAAATCCTGCCCCTGGGCTGCTGGACGCTGCTGGGGAAAAGCCACGGAACTCTCTTTTCACCACCTCCCACATCCTTCCTCCAGTTGACTCTCTGACAGTCTCCACTTTTAAAACCTCTTCTCTCTTCTTAAGGTCCCTATTCATCACCTCTCTCATCACTCTTGACTTATGACCTTGTTTCCTCATTACAGTGAAAACAAAAGCCATTGGGCAGAAACTCCCCCAAATTCTAACCCACTGCATCTCTCACCCCTGTAAACTTCCCCACACTCTGTGCATCCTTGTTCCCTCTCTCAAGTCCCAAGAGGACATACGTCCTCCCTCTGGCCCATGGCCAACCCCACCCCAGCTGCTCAAGACTCCATCCCCTTTCCGCTCCTTGGAAGCCTCAACTCATCTTTCCTCCTGCATCTGCAGCACTTCCCATCAAATGGCTCTTTCTCACCTGCGTTTGTACATGTTCAGGAGTCTCCCATCTGAAAACCTGAGTAGCAAACAAACCCATTCCTTGACCCCATGTTTCCCTCCAGCATTTTGACTCTGATTTTCTTCAGTCAAGATCCTTCAAGAGTTGTCTGAACTGAATGTCTCCATTTCCCCACCTTCCACTTTCTCCTCGTTCTACCACAGTCTTCTTTCTGCGTCCCCCATTCCATCAAAGCTTTTCCCAAGAATAGCAATGACTCTCTCACCATCAAATCCAATGACCACTTCAGTTTTTATCTGACTTGTCTTCTCATTGGCATTCGACATAATTAACAGTCCTTCCTTTCCTTGGCTTTCTTTGATGCCAAGCTTTCTTCATTTCTCTTTCCCCAGAGAAGTCCTTCCACATAGTAGGTGCTTAAATGCTTGAACAAAGAATTTGCCTCCATTCCCCCTTTATTCCTGTTTCCCATTCTTTTCTCTTTCCTTTTTTATTCTCCCCTGTATCTTGGATCAGATTCCTTCTCTGTGATGCGAAAAGGGATTCTTGATCCTTACCCTGCCTTGCATGACAGAAAAACAATGGTCTGGATATCAATCGGAAGTCTACCCAAGGGAATAATAAATGTTGGAAACCTCGTACACTGTTAGTGGGAATGTAAATTGATGCAGCCACTGTGGAAAACAGTACGGAGGTTTCTAAAAAAACTGAAAATAGAACTACCATATGACCCAGCAATTCCACTCCTGGGCTTATATCCAAAAGAAGCAAAAACACTAATTCTAAAAGATATATGCACCCGAATGTTCATAGCAGCATTATTTACAGTAGCCAAGGTATGGAAGTTACCTAAGTGTCCATCACAGATGAATGGATAAAGAAGTGTTATATATGTATATGAATACTATGCAGCCTGCCCCCCACCACCCCGCAAAAAAGAATGAAATTCTGCCATTTACAGCAACATGGATGGACTTGGAGGGCACTATGCTGAGTGAAGTAAGTCTGACAGAGAAAGACAAAAACTGTATGATATCACTTATATTGATATGTGGAATCTAAAAAGACAACAAACACGTGAATATAACAAAAAAGAAACAACTTCATAGATATATAGAGAACAAACCAGTGGGGAGAGGGAAGGGGGGAGGGGGAGGGGATTAAGAGGTACACTATTATATTATGTATAAAATAAGCGACAAGGATATACTATACGATACAGGGAATATAGCCAATGTCCTATAATAACTATAGATGGAGAATAACCTTTAAAACTTGTGAATCACTATATTTTACACTTGTAACATATAATATTGTACATTAACTACACTTCAGTAAAAAAGAGGTAATAAAAAATCTTGTTCCTCACCAAACTTTAAAAATATTTTTTTTAAAATTTAAATGTCAGTAAACAACAACAACTACAATGAATAAAATCCTATCCCTACCTTCAGGGACCTTGCAGCTTAGAAGAGAAGATAGACAAAGTGTCCAGAATCATGAAATCGTAAGGAGGAATGTGAATGCAAATGATACTGGGGAGCTGAGGGTTCAGGATTCCATCGTCAAATATGGACACAGCCAAGAGATAGGACATTCGCTGTCCTTGGGGGATGCAGACCCATGTCGGAACAAATCCATGGAAGGAGAGAGGGAAATAGTGGAAAAGAAAGAGGGGCAGGGGGAAAAATGTTGAGTATGAAGTTAAATTATATTTCGCAATATTTCTCAAGTAGTTCTTTTCTCTCTCTCCTCTGTGCCTGGAAAGAGAGAGCCATAATGGACAGCAGTAGGGAGAGAGCACAGCAATGTGAAGGTCTGACTCAGGGTAAATCTTTGGCCATGGAAGCCATGTGGCCCAGATGAGAGATGTCCCAGCCCCTCCGTGTCTGGCTGCCGTGGGGCAGGGCACTCAGGAGGGTGTCACCAGGAGGAAACGGAGCCTGGCTTAAGGAGCTCTGAAGCCAGGCTTCAGTTGAGATTGCCCCACCCCCACCCCCGAGGGTACCTGGAGAAACAGGAGGAAAAAGGAGATGATAAACAAAATGGCTTAGTTTTTTTTTTTTTTTTTTTCTCCTTCTCCTAACACTGAGCATAACGGACAGGTCTTTCTGTCCCAGTGCAGACACTCTCCTAGGGGCTCGCAGAGGAGGGTGGGCTTATTAAACTCTGTTTGGATCTGAGGTGTATGCAGTTTTCATTGTGAGGTTGTTGAGACGACGAGGGTGAACACAGGAAGATAACGGCCATCGAGAGCGTTTGCTGAAGCATGAAGAGGGGCCAAAATATCCGTACTGACTGTACCCCTGTTGGATTTGTGGCACTTTCTTATGTCAGTGAGTCACTTCTGCTCCCTGAACTGTAAACCCCAGACAAAGTGCATGCTGTTTCAGCTGCCTGCAGGGATGCTCCAGCGATGGGCGCCCAGGTACACGGGGCACTAACAGCTGTGTGAGGAAACACATTTGCCACATTTGGATTTGATGTCCTTTTTCTAGGGTTAGTGGGGAGGGGTGTTTAAGTGGGAGAAGAGTCTTGTCCCCTTAGGACCTACATGTGACACTGGAGGGTGCATTGCAGGGGGGGGGAGGCTTATTCTTGTTTCTGCTCTGTAGGGATTTGAAAGGACAGGTAGGGTGACACCCGAAGGCTGATGTATTCATTGGCTCAAAATGGGACCCAGCAGATAGCTGACCAGTTTTAAAATTGTCCTCTGCTCTCTGGTTCTTTCCCAAAAGAGAGCTGCGTGTTTTGTTGCTGTCATCTGTTTGGGTTTCAGACATTTCTCGCTCTGGCAGGCTCACGCTGCCAAACTTGGTTATTCAAATCCAACACTCCTCTCTGGGGGGAGGATGGCTTTTGTCAAGCTGTGAACTGTCTTATAAACAAGGCGGATCTCTGAATACAGAATCACATCCTCCAAGTCTCTGCTCCAACTGAGGTCACATTAACATGGAGGGCATCTGGACCAAAGTCCAGTCTCAGGCGGG
>NW_006798732.1:1675038-1682386 GCF_000442215.2 Lipotes vexillifer | reverse complement strand
GGTGGGGGGGGTGGGGGTGGGGTTTGTGACACCATCTCAGCCCTTCCTGCATCCCTGGGCTGCCTTCAGGCTCAGCTATGGTCACGCCTCCCAGACTGAGAGCTGGCCACACCCCTCCCTGCCTCCCCTAGGTCTCCCTGTAACATCCAAATCAGTGCCTTTGTCAGAAAGGGATTAAGGATGTCATGTGTCAGGGAAGAAAAACAGGTTGTGGATGGAAGAGGAAGAGAGGGAGAATATACCTCCTCCCTCCGTGAGAGGTCAGGGCCAGAGTGAGAGGGGCTGACTTGCTCTAAGAAGGTAAGATGCCCTGGATGAGGTTCCATGGCTACAAGTATGACCCTTAGTGTTACAGGGGTCTCAAAGACTAAAACACATCTCTCTGCAGAAAGTACATATTATGCTAGGGTGTAAAAAACCTTATACTTCAAAATATGTATGTACATATGTGTATCGATGAGCATTAAACTGGGTTAATTTCTGAATGGTATAAAATCATTCATTCAACAAGTAGTTACTGAATGTCCAGGAAGTTCTAGGCACTGTTTTATGCTATGAGGATAACAGTAAACAGAACAAAGATCCTTCCCTCGTCGGGGCAAGGGATAGGAATAAAAAAATAACCAACTACGATATTTTGTGGAACATAGAGTGAGGTATAGAGAAACTCAAACAGAGTGAGGTATAGAGAGTTCTAGGGCAGGGGAGGGCTTACCATTTTAAATAGGATGGTTGGGACAAGCATCACAGAGAAGGTGGCATTTCAAGACCTAATTAAGGGGAGGACTTGACCACACAGCTCTCTGAGGAAGAGCTTTCCAAACATTCATTCATGATGAAATGCATTTTTTCTTTTCTTTTTTTTTTTTTTAAACATCTTTATTGGAGTATAATTGCTTTACAATGGTGTGTTAATTTCTGCCTTATAACAAAGTGATTCAGCTATATGCATACATATATCCCCCATATCCCCTCCCTGTTGTGTATCCCTCCCACCCTCCCTATCGCACCCCTCTAGGTGGTCACAAAGCACTGAGCTGATCTCCCTGTGCTATGCGGCTGCTTCCCACTAGCTATCTATTTTACATTTGGTAGTGTATATATGTCCATGCCACTCTCACTTCGTCCCAGCTTACCCTTCCCACTCCCCACTTCCTTAAGTCCACTCTCTATGTCTGCGTCTTTATTCCTGTCCTGTCCCTAGGTTCTTCAGAACCTGTTTTTTTTTTTTTTTTTAGATTCCATATATACGTGTTAGCATACGGTATTTATTTTTCTCTTTCTGACTTACTTCACTCTGTTTTTTGTTTTTTGGGGGTTTTTTTGCTGTATGCGGGCCTCTCACTGCTGTGGCCTCTCCCGTTGCGGAGCACAGGCTCCGGACACGCAGGCTCAGCGGCCATGGCTCACGGGCACAGTCCCTCCGCGGCATGTGGGATCTTCCCGGACCGGGGCACGAACCCGTGTCCCCTGCATCGGCAGGCAGACTCCCAACCACTGCGCCACCAGGGAAGCCCTTCACTCTGTTTTTAAAAACACCCAACGAAAGTACAAATTTTTCAGCAGTGGCCCTCAGTCTACAGACCTCACCTGTTTCTTTGAGGCCAGAGTATTTTGTGGGAACACCGAGACAGAGGAGCCAGCCTCACCCTGGGCTGAGTGAGTACCTCTCCCTCCTCCTCCTCTCTCCTCCTCCTCTTCCTACTCATTCTCTACTTTCTTCTTCTTTGTCATCTTCATGGGGGAGGAAGTGATAATAGTAACTTCATACATATTTTAAAGAGCACAAAGCATTAACAGTATGGTTTTGTACAATTTTACTTTAGATTTACCCACATATTTACCATGCTTATTGTTTTTCCTTTCTTCCTGCATCTCAACTTTCTACTTGGGATTATTCTCTTTCTAATTCTCACTTCTGTATATTCTATCCATTTGATTCTCTGCTCTTCATTCTATATATTTTCTTTTGATTTATCTTCCACTTCACTGATACTTTCTTCAACTGTGTCTAAACTGCTCTTATACCCCTTTGTTGAGTTCATAATTTTGGTTGAAAATTTTTCAGTTCTAGAATTTCTGTTTGGTTCCTTTTCAAATCTTGTCATTTTTCATATTTTACAATCCTCTTTCAAAGTTTTCAATCTTTCTCCCCACCCCCCTCCCTGAACATAGTTAAGTATGGTTATTTTAAAGACTGTCTGGTAATTACACTATCGGGAGTCCCTCTGCATTTACGTCTGTATTCCATTGTTTTTTTGTGGTTTTCAATTATGTCATCTTGTCTCACTTTTGCCTGGACATCTTTTATTTTTGTACTGGACACTGTATTTGAAAAACTGTGGAAATTATATGAGAATTTTTCTTCCAGAGGAGTTCTTCTTTTTTTTTTTTTTCTCCTTCTTCCAGGCACCTGGGTACGTTAATAGTCTTGAATCATCTTAATCCAATTTCAGGGACTAGGATTTTCCTTGCTACTCAGATGATCTGAAGCTGAACTGCAATCCATTTGAGGACTAAATTATCTTTCTCCTGCTGTTCATCTCTTCTGAGTCTCAACCAAAGATTTAAGGGTTTTGGAGAGAGACTTTCACACTTGGTAAGCCTTACACAGCTATTTTAGTCTTCAGAGCCTCATGAGGCTTCTGTCTTGTTCTTGATTTGGCTTGATGAAACCTTATATAGATCAGCTTTTTGATACCTTCAAGGATTTTTTAAAATAGTTTTTCAGATTTTCTGGTAGTCTTTAGCAAGAGAATTTGTTCAAATTGTCCTGAGGGTACTATCATTGTCATTTCTTCCACTGAGACATTTTTCTGGGGTTCTGTAAGTGGTATGGCTGAAAGGTCTGGACACAAGTCCAGTCTTTACTGCTAATAATGAATTTTGGTGAATAACCTCAGCTTTCTGGAGTCCATTATTCTTCTGTACCAGGAAATTCAATGAGATGATCTTTAAGTGTCCAAAATTGTATGATTTCTTGGCTCAGGACTTCCCAAACAGAAAATCATAACACATTGAGAACAGAGTTCTTTAAACTGTTGATAATTTAAACTGACTAGATGTATCAAACATGTCTGCCTTAGTCTAATTCCAGTATGTTTGTTAGGAAAATGTTTCCTGAGATTCAGACCAGTAACAGATTTCAATGTTCACATATCTGAGGAGGGAGGAACCCTGAATCCCATCTGTCATCAAGGTCCACTCAGGTGAGGACCCACCCTGGGTTTTGTAGAAGAGAAAAGTTAGCACTGGAAAGTGTATGCCAGATATTGGGAATTCTAAGGGCAGAAAAAGAGCCCTCAGGCAGCAATGGCTTTGTTGCAGCTACTACCCTTAGATAGAGCTGGAGCATCACAGAGAAAAGGATGAAATTACTAAATTACCAAAGCATGGAAGCTTGGAGGAAGGCCAAACTGGGAGCTCTGGGAAGGGACCCTGCTGGTGCGTCTGCCTCAGGAACTTTGAGGGGAGTCCCAGCTGCCCAGGTGCCACTGTGGGCACAGTAAGGCTGGTTCCAGGAGTGCGGGAAAAGCTGCCAGCTGAAGTCATTGGCTGCTACTGGAATAGGTGTCTCTGCCCAGGGAGACACTCAAGCAGGAGGAGCCAGTGTCTTCTCCCTCAGGGAGCCTCACACCCTCTCTCCTGCCCCCTGCTGGTGGAGCCTCACATAGACCCTGCCCCAGCATCACAGAGCCAAATATAAAAGGGTGGGTTTACACTTGACAGTCAGCATTTTAACAACTAGCACACCATCTTTGCGGGCTGCGCTGGCGTGGCTGTATTTTGTTATTCTGTCACTGTGAATGATTGGCGTTTTAGGATAATGAGCTCTGCTTTATGCCCCAAGTGCTTACGTTGTTTTATGCGGGCACATTACATCTATGTAAGAAATATGGGTACATTGATAGCGACAGAAAATGAACCCTCAGAGAAATCATAGAAAAGATAGTCACCTTAAGAAGCAAAAGCTTATTTCTTTTATACCCGTTTTCAACTTATCTATATTTTACTATTTGAGCAACTGCCTTACCTTGGCTTGTTCAAAAGCTCATTCCACTTTCCTGTAATATACCATCAGACAAAAATTCCTGCCTCTATACCCCAAACTAGCAACATTGGAGCATCAGTCTGCTGTACCGAGGCTCTGAAGGCTGTCTATGATTCACACACTCTAGCATGAGCTTCTGTCTAAACACAGACAGACTCTGAGGGACCCTTCCCTGGAGTGACCTGTGATTAATCTGGTTAATTGTAAACAAATATTCTCCCTTCAGTTTTAGTTTGCTGCATTTCTCTGCCTCTGCCTTTCTTTGCCGCTATATAAGGACTGGCTCAAATTTCATTACAAGGCAAATTTCATTAGAACGAACTCTGCTGTACTGTCTCAATTATTTTTGTTATTGTGCAGTTTGTTATATCTAGTAATGTTTATTGTTAATCAAGCATTTATCTGGGTACCTTGAGACCCTATTGAATCGGTGAGGCTCGTTTTATAATAACTGAGTGATTTATATATGGTGGAGTGGTTAGGGTTTTGCAAAACCAGCCAAAGAGATGAGAGCCCTATATTCTAGAAATTTACACCTAAAAAAATCAGCGAGGGCACTGCTATCAATGCAGCTAAGCATACTTATACACTTACCCATACATATAGAGCAACCAGCATAAACCAAGACCAAAGCAGGAGCATGATGTCAATTAAGCATAGACTTTGCTGTCTCTTAGGAATAATGATAATAACAAGGACTTCAAAGCATGAACTGCTTTATACCAACCGTTGTCAATCAGGCTTCTCCAGTTGCAAACAATAGAAACCCTCCTCAGCATGCTTAAGTAGACACAGAGTTTAGTGAGAAATGTTTAACAGTTCACAGATTCTCTGGAAGGACCAGAGGAACAGTCTTGGAAGCAATGCTTCCAGGAATGGTGCCCAAATCACATGCTAGAGCCAGTCCAGCGAAAAGTGCAGCGGCCCCACTGATGAACGTGGCCATAAAGTTTCAGCGAAGCAAGGTGTCGAAGGTCCAGCTGTCTCTGCGCAACATTGCGCCTGTGTGTGCTGTACGCTTAAGAAATTGCTAAGAGGGTAGATCTCATGTTAAGTGTTTTTACAAAAATAAAACGCCATTTTGAAAAAAAAGAGAAAAGACTGCAGGTCACAGACACTGAAAATTGTCTTCCTGATACTGAGCTGGGGCCTCTCCTCCTGGAAAGGCTGTCTCTGCCGTCTCCAGAAGACTGAGGTGTCTGCTCCCACTTAGTCCTGGGGCGCATCGCCTTCTGACACAGTCTTACGTGGCTGTGTCTGGTTGGCTGAAGTCTGCATCCATCCCCTGCGCCCTGGCTGCCAGTGAGGCTGAGAAAGCATGCCTCTGCTTGCACGGAAGGCTGGAGGAGCTGGTCTGGAGGCACTGACGCATGAGACAGGGAATTCCCGAACTCAGGAGGAGTATTTAAAGGTCCTGGCCAGCCAAGCAGAATGCAAAATGTCTAAGTCATTTCTCAAAGCGTGGTATTTAGCCTCTGCATTGTAATAACTCAAGGTGCTGAAGAAAAATCAAGATTTCTGAGCCCTCTCCCCAAATCTTACAAACTAGAATCTCTGCAGGGGAATCAGCAACCTACATTTTCCACAGGCTCCTTGGGTGATTGGGATGAATGCTGTAGAGGGAGAATGCCTACACAGTTTATATTTTCAAAAGCACTTTGAAAATTGTTATTTGCTCTATTTTTAGAATTGAATAAGAAAAAGCTCAAATGACTTCTGTCAGAGATCAAAATCTCTGTAATCCTGCACAGAAAGGCCTTCCGCCGTGGGTAAAAGGGATAATAAATGTCGCTCTTCTTTGCACAGGAGAAGCATCAGAGGAAGAAGACAGTACTCTGGTGGAAGGAGTATGGATCCTGAGGCTGGCTTTGCTTGGGAT
Source organism: Lipotes vexillifer (assembly GCF_000442215.2). Lineage (NCBI taxonomy): Eukaryota > Metazoa > Chordata > Mammalia > Artiodactyla > Lipotidae > Lipotes > Lipotes vexillifer. The sequence continues at coordinate 1,676,456 of NW_006798732.1, read as the reverse complement.
TGAATACATTCTCTGTAGCTCAATTAGCACGTGTATCAGATCGTATTTTCCAAAGGCAGCCACAACATTGCCCGTCGCACATGCTATTCTAGAATCTTTTAAAATCTTGACTTTCCCCCCATCAAGAGATGGAAGCAATTTCTCCCCTCTTGAACCTGGATGGGCCTTTGTGACGGCTTCGGTCGGTCCAATGTAGCTGAAGGAATGCGTTGTGACTCCTGAGACAAAGTCATAAAGTGCCAGGTGTTGCTGCCTGGTCCTCTGCTGACGCTCACTCCAGGAACCCAGCTGTCATGCTGTGAGGAAGCCCAAGCAGCCACGGACCAGCTGACACAGAGGGGGCCACAGGGCCCCTGGCTGACCTCCCAGGTGACCGACTGCCTGCCATGGGAGCCATCATGAAAGTGGATCCCCAGCCCCCAGCTGAGCTGCCCCACTTGACACCACATAGAGCAGGGTTAAGTCATTCCTGCAGATCCCTGACAAAATTGTAGAGTGAGAAAAATTAATCCTCGTGGTTGCTTTGTCTCTATATCAGGGAGGTTTGTTGTGTAGCAATAGACCACTGGTAAGGAGATGAGTTAATTAACCTCTCTGTGACTCGGTTTCTCCGTGTACAAAATGAGAATAATTGTATCCACTTCATAGAGTTTCGATAAGAATTAAATAAGGTATTATACGTAAAGCACTTAGAAAATAGCCTGACTACAGGGACTTTCCTGGTGATGCAGTGGTAAAGAATCCTGCCAATGCAGGGGACCCGGGTTCAATCCCTGGTCTGGGAAGATCCCACATGCCGCCGAGCAACTAAGCCCGTGCGCCACAACTACTGAGCCTGCGCTCTGGAGCCCGCAAGCCACAACCACTGAAGCCCGTGCGCCAAGAGCCTGTGCTCTGCAACAAGAGAGACCACTGCAATGAGAAGCCCGCGCCCTGCAACGAAGAGTAGCCTCCGCTCGTCGCAACTAGAGACAGCCTGCACACAGCAACAAAGACCCAACACAGACAAAAGTAAATAAATTAATTAATTTTTTTAAAAAAGAAAGAAAATAGCCTGACTATAGTAAGTGTTATATGAGTGTTTGTTTGAAGAAATAGGTAAAAGTGGATGGGATGACCAAATAAGACATTAACAGGCAATCCAGAGTTCCTTAGATATATGGTAAAATTGCCCCAAATCTCACGTATCTGATGGGAAGCAATTTAAATTAGTAATCACCCAAATGATAACTTTTTTAAAATGTAAAATAAATTTTACCAGTTTTAATTCTACCTATCATTTCAGCTTGACTAATTTCAATTAATACTTATTTAATTTAAATGCATTATTTATTCTTGCCATGAATCATTTATTCTTACCATTTCCAAGTCAGACCTTAGAGCCTAGATACCCAGTTCTGTTTCAGATCTCTCTTTCC
>NW_006798732.1:1650632-1674994 GCF_000442215.2 Lipotes vexillifer | reverse complement strand
CTTTCCCTTAGCTGAATGACCTTAGCCAATTGCCTTCGTTGTCTCCAAAGACCTAGTAGCTTGCAAATAAACATCTGGAAGATAAATAAAGCTATCCCCTATGATACACATTTCAGCTCTGTTCTTTCTAGGATGTGGTCCTTTACCAGGCAGATGACCTGTCGGAAATAACAGAACTGAGAGTCAGAATATATGACACTGCAGCTCAAAGGTGATAGAGTCTCCCGGGACACCAAGATGTTGTAGGGACAAGGTGCCTGCGGCTGGACAAGAAGGACCTTGGAGGACAGGTGACCCCCGCCCAGGGTCCCAGCCAGGTAAGCCCCCATCACCCACCAGGCGTCTCTGGGACGAGCACAGGTTGCCTAGTAACCTGGCTCCTCCCTGTACACCTCAGAATACCTGCAGACATGGTATTTGTCACCCTGGCTGCTGCATAGAGAATTGTCCCTAAAGTTAGCAGCTTGAAGCTACAAGCGCCTCTTATGTTGCAGTTTCTGTGGGCCAGGAATTAGGGATGGGCTTCGCTGGTTAGCAGTGAGTCAAGGTCCTGCAGCAGGGTGCAGTCAAGCTGGGTTAGAGTCTCATCTGAAGGCGTGACAGGGGAGCATCTTCCAAGGTCACCCACATGGCTACAGGCAGGAACCTCAGACCCTCCCTGGCTGTGAGCCCCAAGCTTCCGTCCCTCAGCAGAGGGGCCTCTCGACAGGGCCCCTCACAGCATGGCAGCCTGCTTCCCGCAGAGCAAGTGGCCCACGAAGGAGAGAGTAAGAGCCGGAGCGGGAGAGAACCTTAGGCGGGAGCTGACGCAGTTTTTATAACCTCGTCTTGGATGTGTGACTTGGCAGCCGGTGCTGCCGCCTTATCCCGTTTCCCCAACTGAACCACCCTGGCACGAGGGGGGTGGCCCGCACCGGGGCCACGTTCAAGCCTGCTCTCAACAGTCACCTTGGGTGAGAAGTTCCGTCCTTTGTGCTCCCCTCAGGCCTTCCCTCAGTGCCTCGTCCGCATCGCGGTGCTGGAAGTGGGCTGGGAAGGAAGAGAGCACCGCGTGCACGTCGTGTCAGTGGCTCTGTCCAGGCGTCGCCGCGTGCATGGCTCGGAGCTGGTCGCCACGTGGCCTGCGGGGAAGGACGGCTGCGCTCTGTGCCCGCAGAGTTGGCGTGTTTTCCTGGGGAAAATGCCAGAACGCGCATAATTACAAGACAGGGCAAAATACTGCAAATATAAAATAAAGCAGTTGTGTTTCACATCAAGCACGTAGTCAAGTGTTATCTAATTTTTAACTAGCAAGTTAAAGCAAGAGGTTAGGCTAGGTGATCTCAGGATCCTGATCAGCTTTCAGTTTTCTAAGGATTGTGTGTCTAAGGAATATATCAGAGTAGAAGGAAATCCAGTGGGGCATCATGATCTAGAAGCTTCCACAGTTGGCCAAAACGGCCTCCTGGCCCTCCCAGAAATATGGGATGTCTGGGCTAAGAAAGAAAGAGGTGGAAATGCAAAGTAGTGCCTATAGGATGGGTAAACAACAAGGTCCTACCGCATAGCACAGGGAACTATATTCAATATCCTGGGATAAACCCTCATGGAAAAGAATATGAAAAAGAATGTATGTATATGTATGACTGAATCACTTTGCTGGACAGCAGAAATTAACACAACATTGTAAATCAACTAGACTTCAAAAAAATAAATTTTTTAAAAAAAGAAGGAAAGGGGTGGGGTGAGGGAGTACAGTTATTTCTGAAAGTCTCAGAGGCCAGAATTCACAATTTCATTGCACTTTAGCCAAGAATGACTGGAGTGATTCTGAAATTTCCAGCAGCTTTCCTTGTGTACATTTCAAGAAGAAAAATAGGGACTTAAATTTCTCGTTTTCCTTTGAAAACTATACATGACTATACATTGGAGGAATCTATGTGATCATGTCTGTTTTTTCCGCAGATATCCTTATTTTCTTCCCCCTTGAAAATTCACAAGTATTACTACTTACCGTGAAAAGTCAACCCACTTCATTTAAAATGCTCGTGTTTTGCTCTTGGCATCGAGGGGACTGGCAAGCACTGGAACAACATTCCAGCAAAATCAGTACCAACTTCAACTCGTTTTGTCACAATAATTGACCCAAGCTGAAAAATAGGTATTTGGGGTGAGTCAAAATCATGCTGAATTTGTTCCTTTTCCTTCCACGAAACTTCTATTTTTTAAAAAAAATTGTAGATATATTTTTTAACATTTTCTTTCTCATTATTCCCCTATATGCAGCTTTATAGTCTATTTATTTCTTCACCTGTCTATAGGGATGGTTTTAAAACAGGCAGTATTCTGCAAATCGTGGTTGCTGAATGTCTTCCCTGTTCAAGAAAGCCAACGTGCTCTAGACTCTGTTCCCCAGGGAACAGAGTATCAGTAGTACCTGCATCTTGGTGGAAATGCAGAATTACAGGTTCCACCACCAACCTACTGAATTAGAATCTGCATTTTACACAAGATTCCCAGGTGGCTAGTATTCACATTAAAGTTGGGAAGCTCTGTTCTAGAACTGTCATTGAGAGTGGCGTGTTACTTGTATTTCTCGACGGTATGCGTGCACCAAACCAAGCTTGCGGATGGACGTGGGGAGTACTGGGGACTTCTGGAGATCTCTCTCTTTCTCTCTCCCTTTCTTCCTCTCTCTCCTTCCACCCTCCCTCTATTTCTCTTTCTCCCTCCCTCCCCCATCCCTCCATCTCTTTCTGTCTCTCACTCCTTCCCTCTTACCTGCATTGACTTTATCCTTTGATTTTCCTCTGGAAATATTGAAACAATCGAGACTTGTTTTTGTTTTTCCTCATCACTTGGAGCTGATCCTTTTCATCTTTGATTCAGCCAGTTCCCTTCAAAGCTAAATATTAAACAGATCTGTCTCCTGACAGCTGACCCCAGATCAGGACGTGCCCGTCGTCCTCCCCCTGGGGGCGGAGAGCTGAGCCGACAAAGGTGGAGGGGAGACAGGATGGAGCCAGCTCCCGGCCCCTGGGGACGCCCCAAAGTTGTGTCTCTGCCTTCACATCAGCCAAACAGCCAAGAGTCCAGCAACGGAGCACTTCTGGACGGCATTCTTGTAGAAATTCCTTTTTTGCCAGAGGGTGAAAGGCTTACTAATTGATTTTGTCTGCCTTTTAGATGAACTTAGAGAGACACAAGGGTTTGAATTCTAACTGAGAGGTACCATTTTTAGATACTGGAACAAATGTTTCTATGTATGTCATATGACTTAGCTTTGCATGTTAGATTTTTTTTTTTTTCCACAAGCTTGTCATTCTGTTCAGGGAAGTAAGAACAGTTAAAGCTCATTATGTTGACTTTTAAAAAATGTATTTCTTTCAAAAACCATTACTTCTTCACAGCAAGTTAATAAAAAGAAAGCTAGCTCTTCCCAAACGCTTTGAGACTTGGTGGCCCTGCCTCTCCCTGAAGACTCCTGGCCGCTGAGAACCCAACCTCAGGCTCTTCGCTGCCCCCAGGGCTTGTACCTAAACTCAGCCTGCTGTTGGGCTCACATCTGATGTGCTGTGTGTCTCATTATGAAAATATGGAAGAGAGGAGATGGGAAGAGAAAACAGAGAAATGACAAAACACCCCTTTGCCTGACCACTGCATGCTGAAGTGAGCAAGCTGATGGGGCTCGGGAACATCATGGAAAATGACAGAAACGGCAGTTCTACAGTTTACAATTGTTTTAGACACAGAAAAGCCAACCAGCCTCCTAGTCATTGTGAATGACCAAAGTTTTTAAGAGAACAAAAAATCACGGGAGTCAGAAAGCCCGCACATAATCCCGAAGGAAAGAACCTGGGCTCAGAGCAAAGAGTTGGTAGGGGCGCCCTTGCCCGTCTAAAGGGAGAATTGCGGAAAACCTATGAATTTGGGTTCATAGTCTTAAGCCCTGTAATTTCACTTTCATTTCTCCTGTCTTGTTCTTTTGGATTGGAGTATTGCTTTATGTGAGTTCTGATAAAGAAAAACATGGGCTAGTGTACTTGCTCATTGCATGAATCCCTGGAAATAAGAGGTGAAAAAGTGTGTTTGTTTCCTCTTTATCCTGACTTCAACTAAGTATAAGCTTAGGAGCCCTTAAAGTGTTTGTAATATAAAGTAGAAACTAGGGATATATTGGGTTTTATTGTTATACCTTGTTTATTTTTTAATTCGTTACACCATAAAGTTTTGTGGACACTATGAAACTTAAGATTATTGATATGCATTTAATACAGTAAGTATTATGAAGGGGTAGTGGAAAATAATATTCATAATTGTGTGCCCTATTTCTGAGAGAAATCTCTTGACACTCAAAAAATGCACTGGGTTAGTAAAAGTATAAGCCCAGAGGGAAATTTTTAAAACAGGAGGGAACATTATCTACTATCCTTTGGAAGGAGAGAGACACAGATAGAGTGAGAGAGAGAATTATTAACCTCGTTTAGAGCTCCAATTTATATCCTTTTTTTCCTACATACATCTTCATACATCTTTCTGTAATTTACTTATTTCTACAATGGACCAAAAATCTTTCTGGAACAAGCAAGAATATAAATTTCTTATTTTGATAATTGTCTGTTCAAAATCAATCTTTACATTTTTTTTTAACCTAAAAGGTATCCTGGAGCTCAGAAACCGATGACTTTGTAACTATTATTAAAAAGCAAGGGCTCCTCCTAGTGATCCAGATAAACCAATGCAGAGCACTAATTCCAGGTACATTCGTTTTATTTGTGATGTAACAGGTTCATCATCCTTAAACACATAAGGAGAATCTACCGTCTTCAGAGACCAATAATGACTATACACGTGAATTTTAACGAAGCTGCAGTAACGCCTTCAGGCCACTAGGGGCCATTTGAGTAAATTACCTCTCCTGCTCAAGGGAGAGCTCCAGCGTGGGCCCCCGCAAAAGCAGGACCTGCTCCCGTTCCAAACTGGGATGTTCTTGGGGTACTAATCAGGCTCATCATATGCAATCGTTCAGTATTTCTCTCATCTGATTGTTGTTCAAAATCTCTTTAAAAGGAAAAAAAATAATGCATACTGTCTCCATCCTGACTTTACAACCAATTGCTCCACAGTAGGGATGCGTGTACAGAAAGGATTGCTCTGCCTTATTTATCATCAGCAGCAAAATGCGGTAGAGGGAAGATGGGAAAGCTGATGTCCCTTTTAGTGTTATCTGCTGTAGTCAGATATTCCTTGCCTACTCCTTACCCTAAAAAGAAACGTAGCTAAGAACGCGACTGCCCAGCCCTCAGCAAATCTTGCATCCGTCACCACCCTTCCCCGGCCTTGTAAGAGACGAAGGAAGGGAGGCACTAGTTAGAGGGGGCAGGGTGTGCGTGTGGCTGCTATTTTCTTTCTCCTTCCCTGCCTCAGTTCACTTATTAAGTAGTACTGTTCCAGGCCAGGTGCACAAGGAACCGTGGTCTTTTTGAAAGTAATCAGCAGATTTTGTAAGACATCACCTTCCTGGTTTTACTGGTGTTGAGCTCTAGAAAAGAGTATTGGACACGCCCAGGTAACCACACAGGTCTGGGACACCCAGGTGTCTGAGCAGGTTGCAGGCAGTGGGACCCAGGCTCAGGCAGCAGCAGGAAGGCCACAGGACATTTCCTTCTGATGGGTTTACAAGACGGTCCATTGTTAGCGTGTGGAAATAGCTTTGAAGGGAAGCATTGCAAGCCGGTTTGTGGTAATTGGGTTTAAGCGCTGTGCTGAATAGAATATAAAAGTGACGCATCCTCCTAATAATTACAGTTGTAGTCTCAGGTTTCATTAGAAGTTTTAGTCATGCTCCGACTCGCAGATTTGCCTTAAACCTTCCACGTTTCATCTCAAAAGGCAACTGGCTGTGGGAGCATAACAGGGAATCCAGAAGCAGGCTGGAATTTTCCTCCACAAAGTACTGTGTTCTTTTTTTCTTTTTAATTGACGTATAGTTGATTTACAATGTTGTGTTAGTTGCAGGGGTACAGCAACGTGAATCAGTTATACATATATTCTTTTCCCTTGTAGGTTATTACAGAGTATTGAGCAGAGTTCCCTGTGCTACACAGCAGGCCCTGTTGGTTTTCTACTTTACATATAGTTAAGGTGCTGTGTTCTCGACACACGATTCCTGCTCGTCTGCACAGCCTGTCCTGCCACGTGGGGTGGTGGCTAAACAGAGGGTTTCAGGGTCAGTGGGCGTTTCCACGTCTTCTCATGCACGCGGTGTTGGGGGTGCCTGGGTGAGGGCTGAGTATTCCAGGTCGGGGTCTTCCTGTGGTCTCAGCTCCCTTAGCCTGGCATATGGACTTGGGGGAGATCAAGTCTGAGCTTCAGGATGTGGACAGGGGGCCGGAGCTTTGCCTGTAAATTACAACAAAGTCTGAACTCGCAAGGGGACAAAGTGGCCACGACTGGCTTGGGCCCAGGGCCAGGGCCTCCACAGAGCAGGGGGCGAGCTGGGGACCCTCCCAGAGCCGTTTGGAAACAAACGGGCCGGGCCAGGATGGGACAAATTAAGCTGAGGATTAAAGACAATTTTAAGAGAGACACGAATTAGAGAGTTGCAGAGGCCGACTGTGTCTGTCACGTGCTCTTTCAGTTCAAGTATCATCTCGCCGTCCGTCTCCTGGCGCCAGTGAGACCAGGGTGGCTGGCCTGGCAGCTTAGGCCTCTACCAGGATGTCCGGAGGCAGGAAGGGCAGTGACGACCTGGAGCCGGGGGTGTGGACGAGGCGGGGCGCACAGGAGGGCTGTGACCCGGAGCCCGACGATTGGCTTTCTCCATCCAGATCGGGAAGGCGCTCAGGGCTCGTCATGACAGCAGCCCATCATTTTCCTGAAGAGCTGAACGTGAAGAACAGGGACACCCAAGAGCCCACAGGTTCCCAGGTTAGTTCTACCCAACCCCTGGCCCCCCACAAACCCCAAGCCCTTAGACGTCTAGGGCTTCAAGGTCCCTTTGAGGTCACCATCAACTGCCCTTGGCCAGGACTCACGTCCGCTCGTCCCTGGCATGTTTATGAAATGAGCACTGTCTCGAGACTACAGTTTCACAATCAACAATGGACCTAAAAATAGAAAAAGTTTTGTTCGGAGATAATTTTGGCTTTAAACAGCAAGATCAACAAAAGAGGCCTTCAGGGAACTGGTGGTCCTGTACTCCAGTCTAATGAGACTCTGGGCCGCCTCCCTGAGAAAGGGGAGGGATGCAGCTCCAGCACCAACCTCTTCTCATCTCCTCATGCTGACCTAGAGTAGGGACAAAGCCCCCATGGTTTAAAGTCAGTTGTGACTTTAAACCATGATGACCCCACGACGTGGGTCTAGGTGGCACTGTTTAATGGACTATCTCAGGGCAAAGCAAGGCCCGTGGTCTAACTGGCTGGAAAGCTTTTCAGAACCCCAGAATGCTGGTTTCCAAACCCCTCTTCCTCTAAATTTTTAAATCCCTGGATAATTGCCTGGAAATGTAATCCGGATGTTTCTGACTCATGTATATTTAAGCCCATCCCCTTGTTGTTTTCAAAAGGAATTTGATGGAAATTCAGAGTGAGCTTTTTGCTTTTTGTCTTTATCCAATCAAGGACTCCTGTAAATTAGACTCACAAAAGTCAACATGGGTTGATGTGAAGTCTGACAACTTCTGTCTCATGTTTGCTTACTTTTCTTCTTAATAGTCTTGTTAAGTTTCCCAAAAAGACAGGAAAGAAAGGTACCATCCCATACCTTAGGGTGAAGCCTTCTTCCTCTGAGCTGGCAAATTGGGATTCCATCAGTAAGCAGTGAAGCAATAATGAAGTTTCCAGCAAGTCAACTTAGGAAAGGGAGTAAAAAAAATAATAATAAAGCAAAGACAAATATTGATTCTCAGGTTCTTGCCGTATTGTAGGAAGTCCTTTTCTCTCCAGCTGGGAGATAGAGGGACAGCTTGGTTTTGTTGTTATGTCAGGAAGTAACAGATCTCAAAACACAACCCGGATCCAGTATAGGGTTTTGGAGCCATAAAGACCTGGATTTGAATCAAAGTTCTGTCCCTCTCACCCCAGTCGCAGCTAGATGCCTGACCTGGACGAGTTAATGGGTGAGTTACTGGAACCCTCAGAATACCTATTTCCTCATTTTTCAAGTGGAGGTCATAACATTTAACTTGTAACTTTTAGCTAATGTTTATTGAGTGCAGATATTGTGCTAAGAACTTGACATGCATTATTTTATTCTGCCTTTATAATATCCTTATTCTCCAGATGGGAGAATTGGTACTTAACGGTGTTCCTGGAGCTGGGACACAGGCACAGCTTTCTTTCTCCAGCGTTCTCATCCTATTGCTGTGAATTCCAAACGAGATAAAAGATATATAAAGTGGTGCTCATAGAAGGTAGAGAAGAGAACCAATATTTATAAGAAACGGACCCACTCTGAGCCATCCCCACTACACGTTCCACTTTCCAAGGCTGTCCTTTGGCTTGTGCGTGCAGAGCTTTTGTGGAATTTATTTGAAATCTCTAGCAAAGGATCCCAGGGACGTGCATATCTTGACTAAAGGAAAGTTCCCCAATTTCTTTTCCAACATGCCCACAGCTTTAAGAAGGATGCATTTGGAATGGTAAGTGGGGAAATAGGCAAGGATCCAGTCAATCCTTGTATTACATGGGGCAAAAGATGTCTCTTATGGACCCCACACTCTTCCCAAAGGGATTTAACTGCGCCCTGGTTCAGCACCAACATTAAATCTAGAAAACGCAGAAGGAGGACTTTTCTGTTCAATGAATTATTTGTGCCAATGACAAAGTTTCTAAAACTTTTCAAAAACACAGGAGTTGGGGCTTCCCTGGCGGCGCAGTGGTTGGGAGTCTGCCTGCCAATGCAGGGCACACGGGTTCGAGCCCTGGTCTGGGAGGATCCCACATGCCACGGAGCAACTAAGCCCGTGCGCCACAACTACTGAAGCCCGCGTACCACAACTACTGAGCCTGGGCTCTAGAGCCTGTGAACCACAACTACTGAGCCCACGAGCCACAACTACTGAAGCCCCTGCGCCTAGAGCCCGTGCTCCACAACAAGAGAAGCCACCACAATGAGAAGCCCACACACTGCAAATAAGAGTAGCCCCCGCTCGCCGCAGCTAGAGAAAGCCCGCGTGCGGCAACGAAGACCCAACGCAGCCAAAAATAAATAAATAAATTAAAAAGAAAACCCATAGCAGTTGGCTCTATTCAAAAGGGCTGATAGTAAGTGGGTCCTCTGACCCACCCCCCAAAAGATTCTGGGATCCTACCTGGTCTGTACTCAGTCATCCTGATTCAGGAAATGTGGCTCTCTATAGAGATATGTGTCCTAAAAGTCCCTGGATTACCCCAATTCAAAAACAAACACAGCATGTTTGCATGATTGAGCTAAGACATTGCGATGAGAACAGACAGTGTGGTTACATCAGATAAAAATAGGAATAAAAGTGCCCATAAAAGTGGAAATGCTTTTTTTTTGTTTTGTTTTAAGCAATTGACTCACAGGAGATAAATCCCATAGCCATGTTTATATTATAGGCATTGTAGGACTTTGCATCCTAAGAGATAATAGTTTCCATCTAACCGAATCTACTGGAACATATATTAATCCCTTTTTTGTTTCAGGAGGAAGAGAAGTACATCACAGAAAAGATATGAAATGATTGAAATATCCTTTTTTGCTCCCACAAAGCATGATTAAACATAAGATTGACCTCGTAATCTTATTAACATTTGTGCTTGACATGAATTATAATATAATAATGATGACAGCCATAACTTCTATTTATTGAGCACTTATTCTGTGCCCAGAACTGTGCTGGTCCCTTGACATAAATTATTTCATTGAATAGTCTCAGTTTTCCTACTGAGAAAATTGAGACTCAGATTTTAAGTGATTTTTCTGAGGTCACATACAAAATGCGTAGATTTGAATTCCATGTCTCTTCGACTCCAAAATCCATAGGAATCCGTATCTCCCGCCTCTAAAACACTAATGACCTATGAAGGGGAAGAAAACAGGGGTGCAGGGGCATGGGGATTGGCATCTGGGAAATACCTGGTCCATATCAGGTACTTTACACAGGGTCCAAGTTTACATCATTAATTAGCTGAGCACAGGAAGTGGATCTGCTTCCAGAGTTCACTCTCGTTCCCTCAACTGAACTTGCTGCCTGAAATTCTTGAAATTGAGTTTCTTTATGTGAATTTCTAAAAATTGAAATACATATTACAATTAGACTTAGGAATCACCTAATCCTAAATCTAACTACAAACAGTGTTAGGAATTAAACTTGAAACATTGATGTTCTGGTATCTATTGCTCCATAGCAAATTACCCTAAAGTGTAGTGGCTTAAAAATAACTGCTATTGTTATCATCATGATTCTGTGGGTCAGAAATTTAGGCAGAGCACAGCTGGCTTGCTTCTGCTCCATGATGTCTGGGACCTCAGCTGGGAATACCTGAATGGTTGGAGAAGTGAAACAGCAAAGGGCTGAATAAACACACTCTCTCTCTCTCTCTCTCTCTCTCTCTCTCTCTCTCTCTCTCACACACACACACACACACACACACACACACACACAGACACACACACACATTCTCCAAATAGCAAGCTTGGGCTTCCCCACAATATGGCAGCTCAGAGCATCAAGACCAAGGGCTCCAAGAGATAGAAAGTGAGAGCTGCCAGTCTCTCAAGGCCTGCACTCAGAAGCTGGGTACCTATTGTATTTCTACCATATTCTACCATATTTTGTTGGTCAAAGCAGCCACAGAGCTCACCCTGATTCAAAGGGAGGGAACAGTGAGCCCACTTCTTGATGGAAGGGGTACCAAAGAATTCGGGGCCATTTTTAATCCACCACAGTTAATTTCAAAATTGTCTAAATACATTCATGGTGGTTGAATCTCTGACGTCAACATGACAGGATACACAGTGAAGTGTTCCCCCCCACCCCCAGGCTTTATCCAAACTTGTCAATAATTATTAATATTAGCCAATGATTATTTGGGCTTTCTTATACCTGCATGTGAAGATCTTAGAATGTGTCTTCAGGAAGGAGTAAAAGAATATTTTCTGGTATCCCACCATGCCCAAAGCAGTTATGTTTTCCCATAATGGTTCATTTAATCCTCTTACTTACCTTAATGCATTATGCCCACTTTACAGGTGAGGAGGCCAAGACTCGAAAAGGCCCAAAGTGGTTTCTAAATATCGACATCCTTGGTGCCTCCAAACTCTTCAGACCTTCAGGGTCATTCTTCTTTTCAAATCTAAAGGCAAACAACTCCAGCCTACCTCACACTCCATGTGGAAGAGGAATCCAAAAATCTACATCTCCCCATTGTTCTAATTTCCTGTCTCTACCGTGTTCTTGGTCAGACGGAGCTTCTCTCCGGTTACTGGTCACATCTTTTCATCCTACCCCACCCTAAATGTGAATCCCAACCACCTTCCACTGGGTCCATCCAACTCCTGTTAATAGCAGGAGGTTTTGGCTGTGCCTGAGTTATTCTGAAAGTTTGAGGGCAGCAGGGAGCTCACATCCTACTTGGCAGAGAAAGGGCTTTTCAGTGAATACTAGACAATACTGTTTTTAAAAATTCCCAGGCCACTTCTGTCCCTGGGAATTGGCTGTCACCAGGAACTACAGTTTCCCGCCATGGTCCTCCAAACTCACCTCACTCCCCCACTGGCTGCCGCTGGAAACGAATATCCCAACAACTGGTTTTACGCATAACAATTAGACCCCCCCTCTGTTTTGCCCTTGGCCACTGCAGCTGTGTCCTGACCTGGTGGTGTCTCCCTTCACGTCCAGAGAGGTCATCAAAATACCTTCATGCACCATGACACTTCTCTTCCTAATAATTGTACTGTTGTCCTCTATAAAAACCAGGGTTTTCCCCTCTCCTTACTGCACTGCAATTAAACACAAGCCAATCTGAGTCTCTCTAGCCTGATCCTTTCTCTCTCCTGCTGCTTTGGCAAACTGGAGCTAAGGCATGGATGCCACAATGAAGGCACCAGGGCAATGGTGCTCATGTGATGGGTATGCTTTGTGTCTAGTTTCAGTTCAAATGAATATTTTTAAAATCTAGAATTCATTTAGCAAATAACTATTCTCTGCACATAGTAGATATTTATTAAGTACATGAAGAGTGAATAAATGAACACTAATGAATGAGGAGCCATGATGTTGAATGATAGAAAAAGTCTCAGTACTTAGTTTCATAGCTTGACAGCTAAGCTAGCAAAATAATGAGTGAAATTCAACAAGGGAAAACATGAAATTGCAGTAGAACACACCAAGCACAGCCAAGGGAGACCAGGGAAGAATAATGAATGGCTATAGAATGAGGTGGAAGAAAAGCTAGCAAAGTCTACAGAAATTAGTATTGCTTGGATAGTTTTTAAGTTTATTTAATAGAAACTTGGAAGAATAAATGTTTTAATAAAGCTTTCAATAATTTGCAAAGTGCTCTGAACGCCAGGAAGTCATAAGGCAGCTAGAGATTACCTAAAGAACCAGAAGGATGACTGTTCTTGGAACAGACAAAGAAATATTTAGACAAAGAAATATGAAGATAAGGCAGCTCTGAATGCAGATAGAGCCATCCAAGGAGGAAAACACCAGGATCGATGAAATATATTTCCAATTAAAAGCCAACACAGCCCCCTTTTTAAGGGCTCGAATCTGGGTGTTCCTTAGAGCTCAGTCCTGCTGCAGTGTTGCTGTGCTCACTTTTACGAGGGACTTTGCTACACAAGATGGGGGATCATGGAAACTGTGGTGGGAAAATCACGCCCCGTCTTTAGCTCCCTTAATAACAGACCTCGGTCTACACAAAGTCCACAGTGTGGACGGGTATGTGGACGTTTTCCCACAGTGCCAATTTAGTTAACTTTGGAGGGCCCAGTCACTTTTGCCCCCATCACTTGAGCCCCACTGGAAGCAATCTTGATCCCTGGATAGCGTGCGTCCCTGATGAACAGGAATGATGGTTCTCCTATGACATGGAGTCCTGCTGAGGTCACCACACTCCTCTGCCCACTCGTAAATTTAGCACTTCCCTTTCTTATGTCAACAAATCCCAGATAATGATTTTCACTACATTCCTAAGAGCAAAGGAGACCAAACAAAAAATAGTTCCAGTGACAAGCTATAATAATACAAGAGACAACTTATTCCCGTATTCAGTGAACATCTGGGAGACTCCTGGTTTATGATATGCTGTCATAATTACATTTGTATACCTTTATCCTAGAATTCTTAGTCTCCTAAGAGTTTCTAAAGTATACCAATTCAGAAAGAATGCCATCATTTTTGTCATTTTTTATTCATAGCAAATGAAAACCAACACATATACATTTAGAAAGTGATATTAGGGATGTTATATCTTGTAGGAAATCTAAGTCTAGAAAATATGCTGCCTGGTGCCTTGAGATGATTTTAAGAACACACTGACCACTGGCAGTGTTTTACTTTCTTTGGGTGTATTTTCAGTATTGCACTCCCAAATGTTGTTTGGGGTTGAAAAAAGACTTTTTTTTTTGGCCTTTTCTGTAAAGCATATAAGGGCCCATTGGATACAGCCCTCTTAAAATTTAGTAACAGGAAAAGCAAGTATCTTCTGAAACAGTGAAATTCTCCCTTTCATCAGAATCTGAAAACAATGTAATCCATTGTGTTTCCTCTTTCCATGAACTGCCAGCAAGCCCAGAATTAAATTTAATGTTAAGTTACATTAACTATTTTAAATCTCTCCATTTATATGCTTTCTGATTTTCTATTTTAACCACCTTATTGTGAATGCACATTTTATTGAAACCTGCCTAAAATACTTTCTGGGAGAAGGGAAAATAGAAGTTATTCTTTCAAAAAAAACACACAATTCTAATTCCTTTGGAATGGATGGGTTCTTTTAGATGAAAATCCTCAGGTCAATCACGAATCATTAGTCACTTGGGAGAACGGTCTCCACACGTTCCCTGTGTCCTTGTGCATAAGAACACCAAATTAAAGAGGGTGTGGAGAAAAGGGGGCCCTCTTGCACTGTTGGTGGGAATGTAAACTGATACAGCCACTATGGAGAACAGTATGGAGGTTCCTTAAAAGACTAAAAATAGAACTACCATACGACCCAGCAATCACACTACTGGGCATATACCCAGAGAAAACCGTAATTCAAAAAGACACATGCACCCCAATGTTCACTGCAGCACTATTTACAATAGCCAGGACATGGAAGCAACCTAAATGCCCATCGACAGACGAATGGATAAAGAAGATGTGGTACATATATACAATGGAGTATTACTCAGCCACGAAAAGGAATGAAATTGGGTCATTTGTAGAGACGTGGATGGACCTAGAGACTGTCATACAGAGTGAAGTAAGTCAGAAAGAGAAAAGCAAATATCGTATATTAACGCATGTATGTGGAACCTAGAAAAATGGTACAGATGAACTGGTTTGCAAGGCAGAAATAGAGAAACAGATGCAGAGAACAAACATATGGACACCAAGGGGGGAAAGCAGGGTGCAGCGGGGTGGTGGGGTGGTGGTGGGATGAGTTGGGAGATTGGGATTGACGTGTATACACTAATATGTATAAAATAGATAATTAATAAGAACCTGCTGTATAAAAAATAAAAACCAAATTGAGAAAAGTAGAAAGGCCATTTGGGGTTTGACTTCTTGATGAAAATCTACCTTCTGATTTGATTCTCTGCTGAGTTTGTTCCCTGGGCATGGAGAGCAGAAAAAATTCTATCTAATCACAATTTTTGTTCCTAGTTGATCCCAAGTGACAGCAGAAGAGAGCTCTCCACCTCAGACTAGGACCCTGTGCGGACACTTCTCTAGATGCATGTGGTTCTGGGTCTGAAAAACTAGCATAGGGTTTCTTTAAGCATCTTTATCAAGAGATGCTTGTGCTATAAATTAACACAACATTGTAATCAACTATACTTCAATTTAAAAAAAAGAGAGAGAGACACTTGTTCTCTCTGGCTCTGGAGGCATAAAATAGCATCAAGTCAGACTTTCTGGTAATGACATTAGTATTCTAATATCTGATATGCCAGATTCCAAAGGGCTGCAAAAATAGTCTAAAAAAGCCAACCAAATCGCTCTAAAGCTTTAAAAATAAACATTTGTGCTTCAATTATGGGTAAAGGCCTGGGAAAGAGGAAAAGAATCCGCAGAAGCATTTAAACGAAAGCCGTTTGTCCACCTCGAATCACATTCTTCAAACAGTGGCTTGTACTGGTGGGGTTCTTCAACTCCTTGTCATTTTGCAGCAATAATAGCTTTTTAAAGACTTTATGAATTGTGATTAGAGTTTAATGCTGTAGCCCAACCCTCCCTTTAAAAAGATATGTAGTCAGTGAATCATTCTTTATAACAAAGAGCCTGGGAAAAATTAAGGAAGGTCACACAGGAATTTGTGGAATTGGTAACCAATCAGAAATCCTGAGATAAAAAGTTCTCTGACCTAGAGAACATTTTGGAAATTTAGTAAACCTGGAGCAAAGTTATTTGAAATCCCCCAGTAATAAATAAAATGGTTAAATTCCACTCATTCCTGTAACTGCTCAGAGCTGATGGCTGGGTCTTATCTGGGAACACAACCTCCAACCCTTGAAATCCCTGACGGGATCTGCCTGCCCTGGGACGCAGCTGGCAGTGGGAAAGGGAGAAATTTCCCAAGTGCCTTATCTTTTGCGATTAGTGCTTTCCACCAAAGCTGTCATCTTTCACTGCCATCCAAACTGGAAATTAAGGAACAGGGCCTCCCTGATGGCAGGGGCTACGGATGCTGGCAATAAATATATGAGTGAAATAAAAACAGACACAAAAGACCAAATTAAAACAACCACCTGAAATGCACAGCTTCCACTCCCAACAACCCTCTCTCAATTGATGACAGGATTATTAATTCAGAGGTAACTTGTCCAAGGTTTGAGTTTCCTTTAAAGAGCCTAAATATATACTAATATATATTTAAAAACTAAGAACATCTGATCTATGGTAAAGAATATTTAAATATGTAAACAAAGTAATTTTCTTTTTTTTCTCACCCACACATATCACTTTATTCCAATCTGAATAAGGAGGAGGAGTTAAAAGAAAAACCAGAAGCATCTGTATTTTTTAAATATATTCAACAATTGCTTTAGACAAAACTTGTACCTTTAAATCCTAAAAAGCAAACCCATATTCTAACGTAACTGATTTTTATTTACTTAAAAAATCAAATCTGGGCTTCCCTGGTGGCGCAGCGGTTGAGAGTCCGCCTGCCGATGCAGGGGACGCGGGTTCGTGCCCCGGTCCGGGAAGATCCCACATGCCGCGGAGCGGCTGCGCCCGTGAGCCATGGCCGCTGAGCCTGCGCGTCCGGAGCCTGTGCTCCGCAACGGGAGAGGCCGCAACAGTGAGAGGCCCGCGTACCGCAAAAAAAAAAAAAAAAAATTACGAAGTCTAGTTAAATAACATAACACTTTGTGCTTTCATCTTCCAAGTGTCTGCCCCAAACTTAATCTGCCTTAAGTCATAAAGGTGATGTGAGCACAAGACAATGAATTAGATAATGGTGGCTTTTGATATAGTTAGACATTATTAAGTATTATTATTTTAAAAATCTAAGTTTTTATCCAATAGCAAGCTGAATCTCTTTTGTTCAAAACTCCTCAATAATCTTTTTTTAATTCTTGGAAAAATAAATACATAAAATAAAATATGTTTTATTAAAGCTGAATCTTCTTTTAAGCTCACGATGGTGTGAAATAGCAGTTCTGAGTTCCGACTCTGGAGTCGAATGCGTTCCAGCCCTCATTCTGTCCCATGGAGCAATGGCAGGTTGGACAAACAGACCCACCCACACCTCAGATTTTTCATCCCTTCATCGGGAGTAGTAATAATGGTACTAAACTCACTGTGTTATCACGAGGATTAAATGAGGTGATGGGTATAAAGTCATTAGCACAGCTCTTAGGTATCACTCAGTAAACCTCCCTTGTTTTCTTTGGTTGCCAACTCACATTACCTCATGTTTTTAAAATGTGGGCTTACCTATCCTTTTCCAAAACCTGAGAGGTTTATCTAACCAGTCGTAGGCAAGGCTGGTCCACCATCAACCTCACGTGTGCAGGGACCTGTCCCTGTGAGACATCCACAGGGGCAGCGTGGAATGTCTGCTTTCTGTGTGCAGGGTCACGTCCACGAGCAGAGAAAGGGTTGGGTTACACCTAGCATTCTGCTACGTGGGTTGGGCTGCTTAGCTCGTGTTTTTCTTCCCAGGGGTACTATGTACCATCTCACAGAGTGGTTTCTGCACTATTTCATAGGAAACAGCTTTATATAATTTTCAGAACTTGTATAAATATTCAGTTGCATCCCTATGCATTCAGAGATTTCAGGTTTGGGCAGAGAGGTCTTATTTTCCCAAAAGAGATTATCAGTCATTTATTTTATTTTTAGCCAATCCTTGAAAAAATTAAATATGGCTCACGAAAATGTATCAGTGGTAGAATGAAAACGTAAAGTATAAGTATGTGACAAAGAAGACCCAAGGATGGGGGTGGGAGGGTAGGTACTTGCAGTGGAGCTGAAACTCCAGGCTGCAGCCACATCCAGCCTTGGGGTGATGGAGGTGGAGGTGGGTCTCAGGCCTTTGGAATCTCTGACTCTAAGCATCATGGTCTCTGCTGTGCTTGCCTGAGTGCTTTGACCGCAAAATACACCTTTGGTAATCAAAAGTGATGAAGTGATGGCATTTGGAGAACACAAGTAAAACAATAATTTTAAGTGTGCCCTAATTAACATTAGGCCATTATTTCAGGCAGTAATGGAGTCACTTTAAAGATCACAACAGGTTCTTTCTCATAAAATGTTTCCTTAGGACATGGAAGACATTTTTCTTTCTTTAGTAGGCAGTTATGCAAGCAATTAATCTAAAAGAGTTTTAAATCATCCGGTCGAAAATAATAGGGAATTGGAACTCATATGTTTTACACAACTTGAAAGTATATTGTCTATCTAGAGCTTAACCCGGTTCATCTTGCTCCTTTGGCTAGAGTTAACACATAGGTTTTGCAAGAGCTTTCATATTCATAGTCATAGTCAAATTTCATATAGACTATAGCATCGCTTCAGTATCAATGACTAAATATAGGTGAGTGAAGAACAGAGCAATCTCAGCTTTAAGGCAGATTTATCCGTGAAATTATAAGATATGAAAGTAACTCTTCATGAAAGCCTCTTGCTCCTTGATTAGAAATATTAAAGAAACTGTTGGATTTTTTAAAAAGGGGGACAAACAACCAACTACGATGTATACTCTGTGTCTGTCTTTCTGCACCCTTCCCATCCTTCCAAGCTTCACCTTACCTACGAATGTGGTGAGATGCATTCTACATGCTGACTCAGGTCACTGGGAACAGAGCTAAATAGGATCAGGCTGAGAACTAAGAATATCCCTCTAAAGAAATCACTGTGCAAGAGGACATGAATGAGCATTCTTCGGATCCTTACAGCTTTCCGTCCATAAGTCTGAGAACAGCAGGAAACGTACGCATTGTCACGTGCCTTGGGGAAGGTCAGGTTCCCTGTGTTCACCCCTTCCCTCCTCCCCTGACCGTCTGTCTAATAAGCTTGACCGAAGTGGAAGTTAAAGTGGTTGGACTTGACCCATCCTTCGTGAACTGTACCTGATTCCTCTTTGTCACCCTCTCCTTTAAGAGTTTTCCTAGAATCCTGCCTTGACTGTCTAGGTTGAAGACAACCTCAAATCTGGGTTCTAATTCTGTTTTTTTTTTTGTAGGATGAGAAAGTGCAGTTTGTCAATACATTGGATTTCAGTGACTCTCTATTTGACCTTTGGCGATCCTAACCGGGATCAGTTCAGACTCCCTATGAATTGACCTCCCCCCATATTTTATTATTCAAGGACATTTAAGGTTTTCCCAACTTGGTTATGACAAAAGCAGAAACACACACACACACACACACACACACACCTGGGGTAAGATATGATAGTCTAACACATTTTTTCTATGTATTTTTATATTGTCTTTCCCTCCCTCATTCTTATGCAAGACTTTCCCCCCCTGTCTTTCCTTACCTCGGTCCCTCCAGGAACTTTCGGCCTCTCAAGCTTCCACACCTATTTCAAACCTTCACTGAAATCATTGTGTTGACCTGACTAAGGAGTTGTCTGCTGGAGCAGAATCATTCGGCCCTGATGTCTCAACCAAGACTTCACTTTCTTATCTGCTATTTCTGTACGGGCCTCAAGTATAAGCTAGACCTTCCTTAATTTTCTCTTCTAAGCATCAAAAAATAGTATCTGCTGACCTTTGTTCCTATTGTAAAAGGACTTTACTACCGTATTACCTTGTCAGAATCCATTCTGAAAATAAACGTGGGATTTTGTTTCGGTTTGGGCTTGGGTTCTGAGTGACGGCATTCCGCCTGCTTCTTGTAACCATTGTCTATGATTACGCGAAGTTCCGTGGGCTGGCTGAGACAGACAATTCTGGGTTTCTTTGTTTTTCTGGGTTTGCAATAGAAATACTAACAGTAGTCTCGCTGAAGAAACAAGCCCAACACAGACAAAAACAGCCTGCTAAGGGGTAATGTGTCTCCTGTCTGCTGATGGTGCCAAGAGAAGCGGCTTAGCGTGAGCCAGAAGCAGAAAATACCAGACACCCCCATCTGTGTAGACTCGGGAAGTGTCATCAGAAATCCCTGACCTCCTGCCCTGAAGGTAGCCAGTTTATCCGTCGCTGAGGTTTGGAGAGCAGGACGGCAGCAAATTCCAAGGGAAGCCCTGGGGTTATCTCACATTATGTCCTGCTGCCAACTTCAGCACAGCTTTGCCCTCGGGCTGAACTCCACTTTGCCACAGGCTGCAGGGGACTAAGCCCAGTGGCTACAACAAACATCAGCTTTCCCAGCCAAGCAGGAGCCACCTAAACAAACCTATGGCCTGTTCCCCAGAGAACTTTCTGATTGCTTATGAATAGGGCAATGGTGCAGTCCCACCCTTCTGGCGTGGGATGGTCAAGCTGTGCTGGTACACGCTCAGAGCATCTGCGTTACCCCCCAACTGCAGCCTCTCCTCACCCAGAGTGCCTGAAACCCGCTCAGAGCCCTGAAACCCAGGCAGAGAGGGCGGCGACCCCAATTTCTTAGTGGCTAGTGGGAGTCTACTTTTCCTTTTCCCCTAAGGGGGAAAATGCGCCTGGGTGTAGGTTCCAAACCTGATGTCCTAAAACGGTAACTACGCGTTACCATGCGTCCTGAGCACGTGCCACCCAACAACACGTTAACACTTGTTAACACATATATTAATTCATTCATCCTCAGAACGATTCTCTGGGGCCACCTCTCAAGGTCACAGGCTGATCAGCTCCATTCACAGTGGGGAAAATCCAGGCACAGAAAGGGTGGGTCCTTTCCCAGCTGACAGGCAGAGGCAGGGGCCGATCCTGGGTCATTTGAACACGGGATCTACAGTTTTACATTCTTTCTGTACAAACACAGGTCACGGGGCAGAAGGAAACTGCACTCAGGGTTCTGGGCCAGGGCAGGCTGGGAAAGTCTAGGCGTCTCCAAACCTTTTAAGTCCAGAGGAATGGGAGGAAAACAGCAAAAGGGGCCACAGCAAGGGTCCTCAGCCGAATTCCGACCAGACTAAGAGGGTTTGGAAGGTGGAAAGTCCCCCTCCTTGGCTCTTGCATTCCCAGCCCCAGCCTGCAGGCAGAATTAAATTGTAAAGACATTCCCATTCGGAGGCTTGGCCCTTGTTATGTTAAACTCCTAGTGCCCTGAATCCAGACTCACCTAACCAGAGAAACTAGCCCTTTCAGTGTAAAGAATGCCCTCCTTCTTTGCTGTAGCTTACTGTCCAGGTGTGACCCTCACCCTCATGTCCACGCCCTCCCAGCCCTGCACCAAGCAGCCCCCAGCCCCCAGCTAGAGCAGCAGGGACGGTCCACTAGTTGGCGTGTCTCACATCCTCTCCACGAAGAAAGCTGATGGTCCTAAAGTGACTTTGATCTCCTACAAGGTCAGTCCCCTATGCCCATCAGAGATTCAAATGTCAATGTAATTTTTGTTTGTAAGGGCATCTGATAATGTTTGGGGTCTTCGAAAATTGGCATCAGATGCGATACAGTGAACACAGTTGTCAGGTTATTTTCTTTACTCCTGCGCTGAAGGCTCACCCTCTTAGTAGGAAGAGTCCCCATCCAGGTAGTAGAGCACAAAGGATACTGATTCTCAGAGGCCAGGAGAATGATCCCAAAGCATCACGCAGGTCAAACAGCCTTAGGCGCTCCTGGTGAATAGGACCTTCCAACAGAATTTCTCAAACTTGAAGGTGTATACAAGCGTCCCGAAGAGCTTGCTAAAAGGCAGATTCTGATTCAGAAGGCCTGGGCTGGGGCCTGAGACTGTGCATTTCTGAAGAGCTCCTAGTCGATGCTATTGATGAAGAACAAACCCTTAAAAATGTCCTTTATCCTGAGACTCTATGCCCCAGATTGATGCAGCACAAATGAATACAACCCAGACCCTTCCGGAGGATGTGCTTCTTATTACTGACGCCCCCGGAAAGAAAATGAACTCTCCCTGGGCTCTTTGGATGGGAGGGTCTTTTTAGATCTTGACGGTTTTCAATGTTTTGTCTGAGTGCTTTCCCATAACCCAGGAAATATTTCCTGTTTGACCGATATTCTGTTTTAATAGAGGCGTCACTACCTCAAAGGAACGCCCTGTCTCTGAGTTGAGTTGAAGCAGAGGAAGACTTTTCTGGGGCTTTGTGGTTCGGTTATTTCATATCTCTGCATGCGGGTTACGGGATCAGGCTGAACTGGGCTGCAACAAATGTCCACTCTATTAAAAACTGGAAAAACGATCAGGATAAGAGCTCTTCTCTTTTTGAGGACAGCCACCTCACGTAACCCCTGATGGGCCCATGAGGTTAGATGCAACGCAGCAGGGAGGCAAGCCCCAAGGCCATTCATTCGGAAGCAGAGGACCCCATTCAGATTCTCCTTCTGGGAGCCACAGGCGTTGCTGTGTTGGGAAAACTACCTAACCTGAGCCTCCTTAGCCATAAAACAAGTGAGAGTGTCATGAGCAAAAGAGATGAGAGATGGCAAGATGAGAAGGTGAACCCGCACGGCTCGCCGGTTTGCCTGGGACCAGCCCCCGATGGGCCCCATCAGGGTTCCCTGGCATCAAAGGCTGCCAACCTCTCATGGTTTTCCCATGAGGAGAATCTGACTTTTGATATACTATGGAAAGCTCCTTCACAGTAAGAAAGCAGAGACTCAGTCATGGGATCACCGTATAGATTCCCATCTGGGTTTTCTCTGCAGGGCACCTCCACTGCTTTGACAGGTGACGGGAGTGCTTAAGGTCGCAGACAACTTGCTAGTGGCTGTTTTCTCCGATAGCCACTAGTGGGTGGTGGTTTATGGCACCGCCTAGGAAAAACATGCTCAGAAGACAACTTTTAAGTTTTGTTGTTTTGGGAAAATAAAACTCATATCAGGTTTTCCTATTTCAGTTCCTCAGCTGAGTGCTTCCCGCTCTTTAGAAAATGTTTCCCACTTGCCTTTAAAAAAAAAAGTCTCGATATAAGTGCCTCTACCTCAAAGGAAGTGAGGAAAGCCAGGCTGCCCTTCACGCATCCACCCTCCAGCTTGTAGTACTGTTAAGATGCACAGGTTCCATAGATCTGGGCAGGACCTGAGAGTCTCAGTTTCCAACCAAGTCTGGGGTCATGCCACGGCTGCTGGTCCTTGGGTCGCACACTTTGAGTGGCAGGTACCAGGGATCCCCAGCCTGACCGGCTCCCGACCCCCTCCTTGCACAGTCCTCATCTACACACGCTTCTCTCTAGCTCAGAGCTCTTGACTGAGGGCCTGATGTTAATCCCCACTGCCTGTGCCTCCCTCACCCTGTGTCCTCCCTGCCTGACTATCCAGGACTTGGGGCTGAGTCTCTCCTGACTGATTTGTGGTCTATGGCCCAGTCCTACAACTTGGCACCTTCAGTGTCTCACTGAAGACTCTCCAATCCAGTCTGCAGCCTCCCTGCCCGTCTCTTGGGCCAACCTATTCTGAATGGCCAAAGGCAGGTTCATGAGGACCTGGTCACCATAGCAACAAGACACAGATAAGGGCCATCCTCCACAGGGCACCTGGGACCGGCTGTATGTGTTAAACTCTGGAGGAAGAAGCCTGCATTGGGCAAGCCTGAAGAGAATAGAATTTTAAAATTGAAAAGAATCTTGGAGGTAGTCTTATACAAAATCATCACTATGTAGAGAATCAAGGTCCATAATAAGAATAATGAACATTGACTGAACACTTACTGTATCTGCTTTAATCTTCCCAACTCCCTCTTGAGATAGGTATAATCATCACACCCATGGTATGGGTGTAAAACTGAGGCTCAGAGAGGTTGAGTAACTTGCCCAAGATCACTCAGCTTTTAAGTGATACAAACCCAGGTTTGTTTGATTCCGCGCTTGTGCTCCTAACTACACTTAAACAAGGCTTTCAATCAGGAGAGGCTGGGCAATTCTCTCTGAGGATAACACAGCCGTATCCAGAGCCAGAACCTGTCTCATCTGACTCACGTCTTTCCCCACGGCAGCAAGATGGCTGCCTTAAAGTAAGCTTCATGTCACATGTTTCTGGCCCTGAGTCTTGACTTTGAGTACAATTATAATAAAGAAAAGTATTCGTTATCTCACAAAGCATCTATAAGTGGATCGACAATAGTACAGAAAAAAATATCTAAATCGCATCAAAACGCAGATAAAAGGCTTGATTCAAAAAGGTCCCTTTTTGAAAGAGCATATCAGATTTCCTATGTGTCTGAAAGTTTTGTATGTGGTACCCAGTACCAAAAACACAATGCCTCAATGACACAGCATTTCTGGCAGCTACATCCACACATAGGAAGAGTCTACCTAACTTCAAAGGAATTGACTGAAAAATTTTTTCAAGCCAATGAATCAGCTGTTTGATGTCGTGTATGAAAAAGGCCTGCCTAAAACTGACTAATCTTCTAAATAAAATGGACTGGCTGTCCGTATTGTAACTACTACTGCAATGTCCAGCTCTGCGTTAGGAACTAACATTCTGTGGTTATGGATTAGCTATTGATCTGTTCCTGTTAGTAGGGGGAGAGGAGTTTAAAGGGCTGGTATGTTAGTTACGAAAAGAGCGAGTAAGAGATTATCCGAACTTGTCAGAGGATGCAGAGTAAGGATTGTTATCCAACGTGTGCCGCGACAAACTTCCTGCTG
>NW_006798732.1:1607057-1650486 GCF_000442215.2 Lipotes vexillifer | reverse complement strand
TGCTGAGTGTCCCAAACCTACTGGAATATCCAGACAATTACTTTAACCGAGCTTAGGGGCTGGCATTCTGAAAAGACGCATCTATACTTTCAAAAGCTCTTCATCTTTCTGCTTCTTTGAATTAACGTTTCTGCAGGGCACTGGGATTTAATTAAATTTCTCACTCCTTTAGTAACACCGTGGTCTCTTTTAAACTCTACTGTTACCTGCCCCTACACGTGGCTGGCTTGACGGTTCATTCCTCAGGGCCTGGGCCAGCCCAAGCCACGACCACAGGATGGGTTCATCCGTCCCTCAGGGAGAATTCAAGCTATGGGGTTTATACTCTAATACAGATCTAGGGTCCCTAAGTTTTAGAAGGATAGAGTGGGATAAGGCCTTTGAGAATGTCTAATCCAGAAGTGGTTCTAAGGTGGTGTTTCATAAGCTGTCAAAATCTTTATACAAAACAAATGCTCTTCAGCCACCATCTATAAGAGAAATCAGGCAGGAGGTGCTCCGGCGGAAAGAGGGATTAGGTGGCCTCTCTTGATTCCTACATCCCCGAGGTTCTTCCAAAAAACCCAGGAACTCTCCAGAAGACTCTGTGTAATCATGCAAACTTCCAACTCAGAGAATATGCTTTACCAAGGTCCGGGAGCTTCTGAGCTCAGAGTGAGAATGGCTCCTCTGTTTCCTGTCACCTAGTAGAGAATTTATAACTAACTTCCAGCTGTCTCGAAGAAAAGCCTCCATTCTGCCCAAGCCCAGGGCTGCTCGTTTTAGCTCCTCGGCAGCTCCTTTCTCAGAGCTGGGGCCGGGAACACTGTTGAAGACCCCGAGGCCTGGGGGCAGAGTTCATCTCGGGAGCTGACTTCCATCCCTTCTATCCAAACTATCGAGCTGATATCTAGCTGTTACACTCTGGTGCCCAAGGGGGTGTTATTCATCTGGATGACGAAACAAAGTGAAACCAGGACTTTGCTAGGTCTGTTGTATGATGGATGCATTAGAACTATAGCAGAACGTGGGGAAATTCAGGAACTTTCTTGTCTGTGGACAGAGCTCTTCCACTTAGCTCCGTGGGTCACCTGCGGGGCTACCCGCAAGCATAGAGCTGGTAGATGCTGGGCACTACCGGCCCACGGTGCTTAGCCTTCGTTAGCACTGCAGGAGAAGATGTGCGGCTCTTGTGGCAAACGTTAATGGCCAAGGCTGAGATACCACAATAGACTCTGGATGCTGGCAGGAGTGGGCCAGACCGTGGTGCCGGGTCATGACACACCAGGGGCCCGGATACAGGGAGTCACGCCCGTGAAGCCCTAGGGTGCCTTCACAAGGGCCCCACCCAGAAGGTACGGCTTTAACACCCGGACATATCTACAGGCCCTTCTAGTTCATGACGGTAGCTTAATTAACAATGTAAAGCTTGACAGCAAACGCCCCCAAATCCCTACGGTTGAATAAGAGATGGCGCTCCAGAGCTCTACGTGTGAACGTGCTGTGTACTCCAAGCCACTTTTGCTTGGAAACTCTGTGTCCTTCCCTCGCTCATCTGATTCAAGGTTCCCTCACCACTGGGTGTGTTCTCGCTTTAATGCACTAGCTTCAAAGCCAGTGCATCTAAGGGAGCAGATGTCCTGCATCAGTTGTGACACTGGAGGATGTGGCCGAGAGAACGGGCTGAGTCGGGGAAGCCTTGGGCACTGCGGATCCATCACAAAAAACTGAAGGTGGGCCTAATGCACCAAACTCAGCAGGACTGTTAGAAGCTTGTGTGGGATTCCCAGGAGGCAGGCCAAGGCTGTGCTAGTAGAAAATGGGATGGAGAAACAGAAGCCACAGGCATTGGCTTGTATGGTCCTTAAGTCTGAATAAATAATAACGCCTCTATCCCCACAGCCAGCAGTCTCCAAAATGTCCCAGTGGCCTCTCCTTCCAACTTCAGGAAGCTTTTACACTAAGAGGACTCAGTTCTCCCTTTTTGGAGGCAACACAAATTCAGTTTCTTCTTAGGAAGCGGCAGGAAATTGGGGATTCTCTAAGGGCATTTTTAGAAAATTGAACGTGGAACTTTTATCAGCGGATGCATAGCCGGCTTTAGCCCACAGCCCTCGCATTCATCAGAAGCAGTGCTGGGAGAGAAAATTAATGATAATCCTAAGTACATAATGGCTTGCGGGAGACCAGAAGGCTCTCCTCTGATGGCTGGACTGGAGGCTTGCCCCACGGTAATGAAAGATGCCGCCTGTGTGCTTGACCTTGGTCACGGTTCACGCTGCAGAGGAAAGAGCTGCAAAGTTGGTACCGACGACTTAAATCTCTTTCCTGGTAACTGAAAGCAGCTCAGATTGGGATCATTGCTGATAGTGTTGTACTTGGTTATTTAAGAAAACGGAAGAAAGAAAAAAACCCTTGCTTTCAATATTTCTTTCCAGTTTAAGCATAAAATCTCACAGAGCCCTAGGAGAATATTACACCAATCACAAAACAACAGGTTATTGTGTACAAGGGACTCAAACACGGCTGCAGCCTTCCTGTTAGCGCACGTTAGTGGCGTGTCTGCAGGCAGAAACCAATTACACCCGGCCTAGTGTGTAAGTGAAATTGATGCTTTGCATTTTCCAGAACATAAATTCTGTAGCTATTTCGCAGCGAGACAGTTTGCAATGGCTTTGGTGTGCACTGCCTTTCTCCTCGGTGCTATACTGGGAGTGATCCTCCAGAGTGGCTGTCACACTCTAGGCCTTGAGTAAATTGTGAGAAGAAAATTCTCGCTGAGGTGCACATGCCTGACATCAGAGTTCGTTCTTGGAATCAGAGAGGGAAGGAGAGGAAGCCTGGGTTCACCAAGTACCTGAAACAGGGGCGAGAGCTTTGGAGAGTCCTTGGAAATTGTTGTTCAAAGCGGAGATTCCGTAGCTCTGTTGAACTGGTCGCCACTGAGGTATTTTCTACAAAGAAAAGACCTTGGGAGGTGCAAGGCCACGTGCTGCACCGTCTGAAGCAAACCTCTCCTGCTCAGGCTGCTTGACTCATCCCCACAGCCCCGCCCAGTTCTGCTGGGGAGCCAGGCGAGGCCATTGAATGTTCACCTCTAATGACTTTTGTCTGTATTCTTGTCTTTAGAGTGTAAACAGGTTTATGATGGGCCTGAGCTTTCTGTGCTGAGTTCAAAGGCAAGCCAGATGGGAGAAGGGGGGACAGGGCAGAGGGAGGGTGGCTCCAGGACTTCTGCTGCTCCAGACAGGGCTGGCTTTGCTGTTGCACCGTGATGCCCATCAGTTCTTTAGAAGCCGAGGCCCTGGTTGGCCTGGGGCCACCCTTGCCAGGGTTCAGGGCTTGGCTTTGTCCAGAGTCTCCGGATGCTACTGACCTACTGTTTCCAGGGGCCAGGGGCCTTGGAGTTTGGAGACCCAGCACCTCACAAGGAAGGAAGGAGACACAGGAGCAGTGCAGGGCTCACTTCCTCCACTGGAGACCAGTGGCCAGATCTGGGGAAAGCTGCCCGTCCGCAGCCCTTGCCTCTGACTGTGACAGTTTTTCAGAACATAAGCAGGGCTGGTCTGTTCTCTCTTGAATTAGAATTAGGAACAGATCCCCTTTTACAGAGGGTTGTAACCGAGCAGGACCCTAGGGGGCCTTCCTGGGACAGACCCCCTCCCCCATGTCCTCTGCTGTAGCTCCTCTCTGAAGTACCCAGATAATAGTATCTGATGCACATTTCCTGAGTTGTTTTATAGATGCTAAAACCACCACCAAATGGA
Organism: Lipotes vexillifer; assembly: GCF_000442215.2. NCBI lineage: Eukaryota > Metazoa > Chordata > Mammalia > Artiodactyla > Lipotidae > Lipotes > Lipotes vexillifer. Next base: position 1,646,740 of record NW_006798732.1, on the reverse strand, counting down.
AGAAATTAACTAATTCATGACCATGTGCACATATAGCCCCCAGACCTACTGAAGCCTGAGCATTGATGCTGACCCCTGTGACACCACCCTGTTACCTCACCATCAACCAATCAGAGAATTGTGCCTGAGCTGATCATCTATCCTGGGGTGCCCCTGCCTCACCTGGCCTTTAAAAATGCTTTCATGAAACCCACTGGGGAATTCAGGGGTTTTGAGCACTAGCTGCCCTGGACTCTTTGCTTGGTGTCCTGCAATAAACCCTGCACTTTCCTTCAACACAACCTGGTGTCAGTAGATGGGTTTTAGTGCGCGTGGACGAGCAGACCTGAGTTTTGCTCTGTAATGGGTGACCTGCTCTGTTGCCACATCCATGACTCTGCACCGTGCCTCTCTCTCTGTCTAGGCCCTCAGTGCTGTGGCGCACAGATCCTTCGTCACCTGGTGTCCTTGAATCTCAGCTTCTGTCAGGGGGAAAAACTTCTCTCTACCCTCTTAGGTTCCTCAGCTGGACCCTGCAAATTAAACTGACGAAAGACAGATTAATAAGAGAAAAGGCATACACATTTTTTGATTTTAATGTTTCCATGCACAGGGAACTTCACAGAAAAGAAATGAAGTCCCAAAGAAGTGATTAAACTTGAACGGCTTACATACCATTTTAACAAGGGGCAATACATTGTGGAGAAGTGACAAGACAAAGGAAATGGGGGCTGGGCTTCTAGAGAAAACTGTGCGAAGGTAAACCTGTGGAGGAAACTAATGGAAGATATGGGTGAGATAGTGAGGTTTTGTCTGTAAAACTCATCCCAGTGCCACCTCCATCTCCAGTGAAAACCATTATTTTTCCCTCCCTGGTACGAAGGTGAGGGACACCTTCACGGGGGATATTTATGCCCTGTTTTAGGCAGATAGTGGAACGGCAGAGAGCTTTTCCTGTGCCTGCTTCTTCTCAGTTGCCTTCAGCTCAAAATAATCCTCATCCCATAGTGACGTATGTTGGGCTGGCATAGTCTGATCCCCTTCACCACCCCAAGCTTGCCAAGCCCCCCTACTTCCAGGGCATAACTGGAGCGTGCGGGTGCAGGGGTGAGGACCATCGAAGGCAAAAGCCATATGCCATTTAAAAGGTAACCTCTGCACACCATACCGCCTGCATTCTTTAAAAGAAAAATGCCATTTCAAAATTTTTATCGAGCTATAATTTTATACATAAAATAGATACATCTTAAGTGTAGAGTTCTATAGCTTTCACAAATGTATATACCCATGTACACAATACCTGGAACAAGATTCAGAGCAGAAGCATCCTTCCCAGCCCCCTCCCTCATCTCAGAGGCAGTCCCTGTTCTGATTTCTGTTCCTGACATCCTTTGTCTATGTGGCAGTGACTCTACTGGTGGAGCTTTCACCTCTCATCACAGAACTGGACCTGCACTTTCACCATTCCCTGCTGGGCCTGTGTTTGCTGGAATACCCCTGGATGGGGCAGGGCTGTAGGGAAGTGGATGGCTGAGACTACAGGAGGGGAGGAGGTGATGGAGAGCCACTGGTCTGTCCTGGGCAGGAGTGGACCTGGATTTTGATTCACCAGGATGGGAGAGAGATCTCGCTTGATGAAAGAGGGAAGCGTGCAGAGGAGAAGGGAGCGTGGATGGGAAGGTCTGTGCCCAGGGTAGGAAGGAGCATGTCTCAGGGAAAGCACAGGCTCTGGGCTTAGGCAGACCTGGCTCTGAACCCTCCCTCACCAGCTCTGTCACCTTAGGATGTTCTCAGCTTCCTCACCAGTTAAATTGGGTTAGCAATTTGGAAGCTAATAGCCAAGGGTGCAGTGAGATTTAAAAGGGGATTTGTATGCAAAAGACCTAGTGCAGTGCCTGACACATGATAGGTGCTTAATAGATGGTAGTAGCTTTGCTACTGCTTCCAGGTAATCCCAACTTTTAGTAAATTGTTTTCTTTTAAATTGTTTTGAGAAAGAGCTCCAAATGGATGATAGGATACAGATCTGCTAAGATCAGAGGAGAGGCTCTTGCTCTGTGATGGAATATCATCACTGTCTTATCATGGAACAAATTACACAGCGGTCACAGGAAGTGCTAATTTGTTCTTTAAAAATGAGTGATCTCACAAGTTTCCTAGTAGTACTCACTGCCTCTGTGAGGAAAGAGCCAACATGATTCTGTATAACTACATTAACCACAACACATTTCCACTAGGCCAAGAAAAAGACAAATCGCTTAGGATTTATAGGTCCTGTTTTTAAACCTATAAAAAGTCATTATTAAAGAGTGTTTGTCTGTTACCATGAGCTGGGCTTCCTCTAAACTTTTATTGCCACAGCAGACCACCAAGTAAAAAACAAAACAAAACAAAAATGAATAGATATTAGCGTTCCAAACCAAAACGTAACAAACAAAAGAACCCAAACCCCAGTTAAGCAACTCAGTAATCAAATAAGACCAGAGATACTGGATTCATACAGATCGATTAGTTCTGGCACAAAGTTCCAATCCCTCGTGTGAGCCACACCAGACAAAGCTGGTCGGGCACATGGAAAATCTTCGGGAGGTTGTTTTGGGTTCATGTTCAAAATTCAGAGAGGAAAAAAAATGAGCCACCGTGCAGTGCGATTTGTTGGGTCAACGGCAGTCAGAGACTATCACACATTAACACATAGGCACTGAAAACACACAGAGACACACAACCAGCTTGGTGGGAGAGTCCCCAAGAAAGCAGTGTCAGCCAGGAAACTGAGCGAGGTAACCCCTAAGTTTCCTTCCAAGTGTAGAAATCCCCAGTTCTCTGTCACTCCACCCTCCCAACCTTCAGGGAAGGCAGGCAAACTCAAGGAGAGATGGAATCTCATCTATGACAGGAAATCTAAACGTCTGTGAGAAAGAGGCACTTTTCATTTTCTATAAAGCATGGTGTTAAGAGAAAGGTTTATGGGACCTCTGTTTCTGATTATGGTATAGGAAGTAAAAAGACGGTCACTCTTGCCCCCAAACCCAAAGCAAGACGAATCAACAGGAAGAGGAGAGATCTACCATAGATGGTAGGGAGAAACCCACCAAACTTGTGAGAAAATTATAATGACTGCGGGACACAACGTGAAAAATTAGAATGCCAAGGAGCTCCAGTCACAGAGTCAGTCCATACCCACCTATCACACTTCTTTTTTTTTTTTTTTTTTTGAAAATGCCCCTGAAAAATGCCCGCATGATTGCTTGGGATTTCCCCTGTTCTTTTCGCGGGCCTCTCACTGCTGTGGCCTCCCCCGTCGCGGAGCACAGGCTCCGGACGCGCAGGTTCAGCGGCCGTGGCTCACGGGCCCAGCCGCTCCGCGGCGTGTGGGATCTTCCCGGACCGGGGCACGAACCCACGTCCCCCGCGTCGGCAGGCGGACTCGCAACCACTGCGCCACCAGGGAAGCCCTATCACACTTCTTAATACAGGTCTTCACCAAGTTCATGGACAATGTGTCGAAGGCTGGGACCAGAGAGCTGAGAGAGGTCTCCCAGGAGGTAAGAGGGATCTCGGCCAAGTGCAAGGCAGCTGCCCTCTAAAGTGGGGGAACGGTGACAGAACACCACCCGAGGCAGTTAGCGGGAGGGCAGGAACTCCAGGCTCTCAGACATCAGAGGAACGGACAGTTCGCCAGTGAGCCTGGCAGCGAGGCTGTAAGGCAAAGTGAGATATCCCACGGTTTGGAGAACTGGCAGCTTTCGGTAAAGCATATAGAGAAATACCTGGACCCTCTCAGATGCTCAGATTCTAAGGCCTGCTGAAGGCAGAGAACTGACCAAACACCTGAAGCCACTGGGAAACTGGATCAAATTAAAACTGCCGCAAAGCTCAGACCCAGGCCGACTGCGGATCAGATGGACTCGGCCCTCCAATTCTGAAGACGAACAGGGGAAGCGACATGACATTTCCTAGAAGTATCATCTACTTGTCTCTCTGGTGTTCTTTTATGTAAAATATTCATTATACAATAAAAATTATGAGACATTTGAAGATGTTAAAAAACACACAAAAAACCCAGGTGACTCATGGTCAACAGAGGGAATGGATGAAAGAAGCACACCTGGAGATGGTACAAATCAGAATTTTGAAATAACAGTGATGAGTATACTAAAGGATATAGTGGAAGAGGTAAACAACATGGAGAAAGAAACAAGAATTTCAGCGGGGGGATGAGTGCAATGAAAAGTAAGAAAAATAAATGCTAATGAGATTCCACTTCTGACCAAAGGGGAATACCTGTGATTAGATTTACCATTCTGCATGAAACAACAAAAAAACAACTGGACAAAATATGGGAAACAATGATTTTTTTAAAATTGCCTTGTGTTTTTTTTTTTCTAACATCATGAGAGAGGTCTCCCAGGAGGTAAGAGGGATCTCGGCCAAGTGCAAGGCAGCTGCCCTCTAAAGTGGGGGAACGGTGACAGAACACCACCCGAGGCAGTTAGCGGGAGGGCAGGAACTCCAGGCTCTCAGACATCAGAGGAACGGACAGTTCGCCAGTGAGCCTGGCAGCGAGGCTGTAAGGCAAAGTGAGATATCCCACGGTTTGGAGAACTGGCAGCTTTCGGTAAAGCATATAGAGAAATACCTGGACCCTCTCAGATGCTCAGATTCTAAGGCCTGCTGAAGGCAGAGAACTGACCAAACACCTGAAGCCACTGGGAAACTGGATCAAATTAAAACTGCCGCAAAGCTCAGACCCAGGCCGACTGCGGATCAGATGGACTCGGCCCTCCAATTCTGAAGACGAACAGGGGAAGCGACATGACATTTCCTAGAAGTATCATCTACTTGTCTCTCTGGTGTTCTTTTATGTAAAATATTCATTATACAATAAAAATTATGAGACATTTGAAGATGTTAAAAAACACACAAAAAACCCAGGTGACTCATGGTCAACAGAGGGAATGGATGAAAGAAGCACACCTGGAGATGGTACAAATCAGAATTTTGAAATAACAGTGATGAGTATACTAAAGGATATAGTGGAAGAGGTAAACAACATGGAGAAAGAAACAAGAATTTCAGCGGGGGGATGAGTGCAATGAAAAGTAAGAAAAATAAATGCTAATGAGATTCCACTTCTGACCAAAGGGGAATACCTGTGATTAGATTTACCATTCTGCATGAAACAACAAAAAAACAACTGGACAAAATATGGGAAACAATGATTTTTTTAAAATTGCCTTGTGTTTTTTTTTTTCTAACATCATTATTGGAATATAATTGCTTTACAATGTTGTGTTAGTTTCTGCTGTATAACAAAGTGAATCAGCTATATGTATACATATATCCCCATATCCCCTCCCTCTTGCGTCTCCCTCCCACCCTCCCCATCCCACCCCTCTAGGTGGTCACAAAGCACCGAGCTTATCTCCCTGTGCTATGCGGCTGCTTCCCACTAGCTATCTATTTTACGTTTGGTAGTGTATATATGTCCATGCCACTCTCTCGCTTTGTCCCAGCTTACCCTTCCCCCTCCCCATGTCCTCAAGTCCATTCTCTACGTCTGCGCCTTTATTCCTGTCCTGCCCCTAGGTTCTTCAGAACCATTTTTTTTCTTTTAGATTCCATATACATGTGTTAGCATACGGTTTTTGTTTTTCTCTTTCTGACTTACTTCACTCTGTAGGACAGACTCTAGGTCCATCCACCTCACTACAAATCACTCAAATTCGTTTCTTTTTATGGCAGAGTAATATTCCATTGTATATATGTGCCAGATCTTCTTTATCCATTCATCTGTCGATGTATACTTAGGTTGCTTCCATGTCCTGGCTATTGTAAATAGTGCTGCAATGGACATTGTGGTACATGACTCTTTTTGAATTATGGTTTTCTCAGGGTATATGCTCAGTAGTGGGATTGCTGGGTCTTATGGGAGTTCTATTTTTAGTTTTTTAAGGAACCTCCATAATGTTTTCCATAGTGGCTGTATCATTTTACATTCCCACCAACAGTGCCAGAGGGTTCCCTTTTCTCCACACCCTCTCTTGTTTGTAGATTTTTTGATGATGGCCATTCTGGCCGGTGTGAGGTGATACCCCATTGTAGTTTTGATTTGCATTTCTCTAATGATTAGTGATATTGAGCATCCTTTCATGTGTTTGTTGGCAATCTGTATATCTTCTTTGGAGAAATGTCTATTTATGTCTTCTGCCCATTTTTGGATTGTGCTGTTTGTTTGTTTTTTTCATATTGAGCTGCATGAGCTGCTTGTATATTTTGGAGATTAATCCTTTGTCAGTTGCTTCATTTGCAAATATTTTCTCCCATTTTGAGGGTTGTCTTTTCATGTTTTACATGGTTTCCTTTGCTGTGCAAAAGCTTTTAAGTTTCATTAGGTCCGGTTTGTTTATTTTTGTTTTTGTTTCCATTTCTCTAGAAGGTCGGTCAAAAAGGATCTTGCTATGATTTATGTCATAGAGTGTTCTGCCTATGTTTTCCTCTAAGAGTTTTATAGTGTCTGGCCTTACATTTACGTCTTTAATGCATTTTGAGTATATTTTTGTGTATGGTGTTAGGAAGTGGTCTAATTTCATTCTTTTACACGTAGCTGTCCAGTTTTCCCAGCACCACTTATTGAAGAGGCTGTCTTTTCTCCATTGTATATTCTTGCCTCCTTTATCAAAGATAAGGTGACCATATGTGCGTGAGTTTATCTCTGGTCTTTCTATCCTGTTCCATTGATCTATATTTCTGTTTTTGTGCCAGTACCATACTGTCTTGATTACTATAGCTTTGTAGTATTGTCTGATGTCAGGGAGCCTGATTCCTCCAGCTCCATTTTTCTTTCTCAAGATTGCTTTTGCTATTCGGGGTCTTTTGTGTTTCCATACTAATTGTGAATTTTTTTGTTCTAGTTCTGTGAAAAATGCCAGTGGTAGTTTGATAGGGATTGCATTGAATCTGGAGATTGCTTTGGGTACTATGGTCATTTTCACAATGTTGATTCTTCCAATCCAAGAACATGGTATATCTCTCCCTCTGTTTGTATCATCTTTAATTTCTTTCATCAGTGTCTTACAGTTTTCTGCATACAGGTCTTTTGTCTCCTTAGGTAGGTTTATTCCTAGGTATTTTATTCTTTTTGTTGCAGTGGTAAATGGGAGTGTTTCCTTAATTTCTCTTTCAAATTTTTCATCATTAGTGTATAGGAATACAAGAGATTTCTGGCGTTAATTTTGTATCCTGCTACTTTACCAGATTCATTGATTAGCTCTAGTAGTTTTCTGGTAGCATCTTTAGGATTCTCTATGTATAGTATCATGTCATCTGCAAACAGTGACAGCTTTACTTCTTCTTTTCTGATTTGGATCCTTTTTATTTCTTTTTCTTCTCTGATTGCTGTGGCTAAAACTTCCAAAACTATATTGAATAATAGTGGTGAGAGTGGGCAACCTTGTCTTGTTCCTGATCTTAGAGGAAATGGTTTCAGTTTTTCACTATTGGGAATGATGTTGGCTGTGGGTTTGTCATATATGCCCTTTACTACGTTGAGGAAAGTTCCCTGCCTACTTTCTGGAGGGTTTTTATCATAAATGGGTGTTGAATTTTGTCAAAAGCTTTTTCTGCACCTATTGAGATGATCATATGGTTTTTCTCCTTCAGTGTGTTAATATGGTGTATCACATTGATTGATTTGCGTATATTGAAGAATCCTTGCATTCCTGGGATAAACCCCACTTGATCATGGTGTATGATCCTTTTAATGTGCTGTTGGATTCTGTTTGCTAGTATTTTGTTGAGGATTTTTGCATCTTTGTTCGTCAGTGATACTGGCCTGTAGTTTTCTTTCTTTGTGACATCCTTGTCTGGTTTTGGTATCAGGGTAATGGTGGCCTCATAGCATGAGTTTGGGAGTGTTCCTCCCTCTGCTATATTTTGGAAGAGTTTGAGAAGGATAGATGTTTGCTCTTCTCTAAATGTTTGAAAGTATCTTTAATTCAAAGAAAGAAAGATCAAATAAAGAGAATTTCACACCAGAAAAGCTGAGAGAATTCACCTTTAACAGACCCACAGTACAGGAAATGCTAGCAAAGTTCTTCAGGCTGAAGGAAAAAGACACCATATGAAATCCTGGATCTCGTGGAAAGAATTGAAACCACAGAAATGGTAAGTATTAAAGACTGAGTATGTTCATGTGTGTGTGTGGGCACAGATGCACACGTATGTCTGTGTGTAATTTATTTTCTATTTATAGCATATATAAAAGTATAATGCAGGCATACTTTGTTTTATTGCACTCTTCTTTATTGCACTTTGCAGATATTGCCACAAAGTGAAGGTTTGTGGCAACCCTGTGTTGAGCAAGTTTATCGGCACCATTTTTCTAACAGCCTTGGCTCACTTCATGTCTCTCTGTCACATTTTGGTCATTCTTGCAATATTTCAAACTTTTAAATTATTTTATTTTATTTTTATTGTGATCTGTGAACAGTGATCTTTGAAGTTACTGTTGCAAAAAGATTACAACTCGCTAAAGGCTCAGATGATAGCATTTTTTAATTAAGCTAGAAACATTGGTTTTTTAAGACATAACATTAGTGTACTTAACAGACTATGTTACAGCCTAAACATAAGTTTTAAATGCACTGGGAAACCAAAAATTTGGTATGACTTGCTTTATTGTGATATTCACTCTGTTTCAGTGGTCTGGAACCAAACCCACAATATCTCCGAGGTCTGCCTATATAAGACAACAAGAGAATAGGTTGAGAAGAGATTAAATTATGTTCCTGTAAGCTTCCTATACTGTCTATGAAACACTACAATATTATGTAAAACTAGTGAACTTAAATATACATACTGTAATTTGTAGAGCAACCACAAAGAGATATCGTTTGAAAGTCAACAGAGGAGCTAAAATAGAACACTGAAAACTATTCATCTAAGGAAAACAGAAAAGTAGGGCTGGAGGAATGAATAAAAACACTTGGGATAAATAGAAAACAAATACCAAGATGGTAGGTCTGAGCTCAACTATGTCAGTAATTAGCTATGGTTTTCTTTCTTCCTTCCTTTCCCTTTCTTTTCTCCTTCCTTCCTCCCGTCCTCCCTCTCTATCCTTTTCTCCCTTCCCTTCCCCCCTCTGTGTTTCCCTCCCTTCCTCTTTCTTTTGTATCTTCTTTCCTTCTCATCTTCTTTCTTTCTTTCATTCCTCATTCCCAACCTCCTTCCTTTCCCAGATACCCTTTACCAAAAGTATGGCCTGGTAGGATGTGCACTGGTTCTTGAAATCTCGTGGATTTCCTCTTGCAGCTGCTATTTGAGTCAGTTCAACTGACTTGTCTGCTTTAGGCAAGAATAAGCCTCAACTGGCCACCGTATGTCCACTTTGTCTAAAGCAGTTGGTTCTGCAACGACTGATCCATGTAATGATACATGTCATGAAGACATAATCACATGATGGGTAATCTATAAAAGTTCAAATCACTGTGTTGTACGCTTGAAACTAATATAACAATATTGTAAGTCAACTATACTTCGACTTAAACAAAAATAGAATTAAAATCAGAGCGTACACAGTCAAGAATAGAGTAAGTGTATATCCAGCTTCGGTCTTTTTAATGACATTGTGAAGTCTTCTCCCTCCTTCCTGAGGCTGGACATTCTCTTCACAGACATCCAGGTCATAACTCTGTCAAAAGGAAATGACAGTTATCTCAGCAGAAGTGGTCAATGTAAGAAGAATCTGAGGTGTACAGAGACTCTCTTATTCCCCATGTCTCTTGGCCCCAGCTTTACCGCGCCTACTCTGCCCTGGACCTTACTGATGGAGTAATTTTAACACTGCTGTTCCCACAGCAACATCTCTTACAGATATTTTTCAGATCCTAGGTTGGAGTAATTTGAGGGGATCATATTTTCTAGATGTTCATTCTGATGTCTGACATACATTTAAAGTTATAAGATATATCCAAAAGGATGTATTTTCCTCCTAGGAGTGATGACTGTAGTTCCAGTAGCTGACATTAGGTGTCCCAGTTAGAAGAATGGGGCTGATCAATAGACTTGCTGCAGATTCATCTAACTAGCATCTTAGAGGGATAGACATAATTTCATCACTTATCCGACATGAAAGATTAAAGATGAGTCACCTACATTTCCATTTTAATAATAATGAATGCAAGTTTTGGAAATAACATCTTCTATAGATATATTTTTGTCTGTTTCAATGATGGTTTAACTTAGCAAAATCAAAAATTATTGTTTTTATTGGAGTATAGTTGATTTACAATGTAGTATTAGTTTCAGGTGTACAGCAAAGCGATTCAGTTATACATATACACATATACATACATACATAGCACATATATATGTACTTTTTAAGATTCTTTTCCCTTGCAGGTTATTACAAAATATCGAGTATAGTTCCCTGTGCTATACAATAGGTTCTTGCTGGTAAAACCAAGAATTATTTTATCTGATTGCTGCCTTGCTTTAGTATTGAAAGCTTTTCTGAGATTTACTTATGTGTGTAGCCAATTTGTTGACGTGTAATGCTCTTCCTTTGTCTGAGAGCAAAGCCGTCAGTACTCAGAATTAATAGGGATGAGTGACAGCATGGAGGTAAGCCCTGATTCCACTGGAAACTCACTTTTCAATCTCAGACACATCTTTAAACTTCCCTGAGCCCCAGTTTTCTTCCACATAATTTCTGCTCATATCTAATTCCTGTAAAATGGAAGTTTTCTAACCCAGTCCTTAATTTTAAAATTAAAAAATCCCCAATTTTATTAGGAAAAGGAACTTGCTTCCTGGAAAGGGAGTTCAGTTAGTGTAATTCCAAGCCTCTCTCTGGACCTTTACTTTCTGGAAAGATGGAATGCCCTACATGACAAGTTTGGGGAAAATGCCTGGGCACACATAGCTCAGTTCCCTTCCTCTGGGGAAGAAGCCTGTCCATAGAAAGCACGAGTTTCCATTTGCTCCTCCAGGTCTTGGTCTTCCTGAGATAAGACCCCCTAATGAGTTTAACATTGCTTTATTGGAAGGATAATTCTGTCTATTTCTAGAGTCCAGTGAGTAGACCTGTTGGCTATCACAGAAAATGACCTTCTCGAATTTAGTGATATCAATAATAAAAGCATTTTAGACTCCTTGTTTAATCTATTATTTTGTTTTATAGAAATATACAAACTGTGGTCAAATGCAGGATGAAGGTTGTTGGGGGTTTCCTTCGAAACCCCAAAATCTATCTGATAGAGACTTGTGAAGATTCCACACAGAACAGAGAGGCAACACAGCATAGTGGTTAAAAAGGTATGCTCTGGTACCAGCCTACCCCAGTTTTAATTCCAGTTTTAGCTCTTCCTGGATGTGTCCTCAGGCAAATTGTTAAGTCACTGTGCCTCCGTGTTCTCATCTGTAAAATGGGGGAGAAATAGTACCTGCCTTATAGGGTGATTTTGTGAATTATATGAATTAGTGTAGTAGCACTTAGAGCAGTGCCTAGTACATTGTCGGTACTCAGTAAACGTCAATTACCATTATTAACCATTATAGTGTAGTTACATACAGTACCTGCATCACAGTGAGCATTCAAGAACTTAGAGTTATGATTATCACCATGGCAGTGGTCAATACAAAAGAGACATTTGTGTTATTTAGGATAAGTAGGCAGAATATAGAGATATGCTATAACAAATAGACCCAAATATTCAATGGCTTTGAGAAGTATATTTTTCAACTCAAGTAACAGTCCAGAGAAGTGAAGACTTATGTGCACATAAAAACCTGTACGTGAGTACTCATAGCAGCTTTATACATAATGACCAAAGACGAGAAAGGACCCAGTTGTCTTTCAACGGGCGAATAATTAAACAAACCACAGATTACTAGTCAGTAATACAAAGGTATGGACTATTGATACACACAACAACTGGATGAATCTGCAGAGAATTAGGCTGAGTGAAAACAAGGTAACCCAAAAAGGTTACATTCAGTATGGTTCCATTTATAGAATATCTATGAAATGACAGAATGATAGAAATGGAGATGTGATGGGTGGTTGCCAGGCATTAAGGAGGAGTGGGTGGGAGGGGAGGGTGTGTGGCTATAAAAGGTCAACACGAGGGATCCAGGGATCTACTCAGTGACGGGGATGTTCTATACTTGACTGTATCAACACCAATATCCCCGTTGGGACATTGTGCTGCAGTTTTGCAAGATGTTACTAGACAGAGGGACTGAAGAAAGGGTACTCGGGGTCTCTTCGTTATTCCTTACAACTACATGTGAATCTACAATTGTCTCCAAATTAAAAGTTTAATTTAAATACCCCCTGATTTGTGTCTTAACAAACAACATAAAAGATACAAAACATAACTTGCATTTAAAATTTTCACCTGATTTTAAAAGACAGCTCAAAAGTGTTTTTTAAAGAAGAAACTCCTCATTGGAAAGCTTATTCTCACTGGGAAAATATACACATTTGTAACAGTTTGTAATGGTTTTGGCTCATATAGTTCATTACTCGACCCACACTCTGAGGTCAATCTAGACGGTTGTTCGCTGTGGCAAATGCCATTTTATTCAGAGTGAGCTGATCTCCAGACGGGCAATCAAATTCCAAAAGGCCAGCAAGTGACCCACTGCCGATCTCTGGGGAGAAGCAGAAAGGTGGGTGTCCACTGCTCTTGACTTGAATGGTTATTTTGTGGTCCCTGGATCTAGGGTCTAACAGTTTCTGAGAGAGAGAGTCCATTGGAAAGAAGAGGTTCTGGTATTTTCCAAAGGGCCAAGTCTCAGCGATTGCAACTGGCATGTAAAGGTGAATTTGGGGAGAAGGGTCTGAGGCGGGCTGACCCCCTGCCTCTCCCACAGGTCACCCTCCGTAGTTTATGGGTCTCCCTTGTGATACCTCTTCCCCTGCATGGCTCCCCAGATATCCATTTTAATCAGATTCTTCGACTTCTTTAAAGATCAGTCATTGGTTCAAAAAATATTCATTGAGTGCCTATATTGTGCCAGGCGGTGGCATATAGTGGTGACCAAGGCAGCTCTGACATTCCACCATTATCACCTTCCCTGTCTTCATCATGTGACATATTTTTTGAGCGCCTTCTATGAGCAAGACACTGTGCATAACATTCCCTGACCCTTATGCAGTCAATGCTATCTGATCCTCATGTACAGACAAAGAAACATAGGTCGAGGAATGCAAAGGATGCCCAAGGATCTGTGAGTCTGCTCCACATTGTAATATCTCTATTTCTTCTGGGTCTGACCACTGGTGCTCTGAACCTTGACTTAGGAAACCAAAATGAGCTTTCCCTGCACGGATGTGATGAGATATTATTCTCATCTGTGTTCTTGACCTCACATCCTCTTTGCTACACCTCCCTCCGTGGAAATCTGAGCCCTGGGCTGACGATCCCATTCTGACCACTTGACCTTAATTTTGCACTCATTACTTGAAGATCTGATGTGTCTTTTCTTTTTATCGAAACCACTGTCCAGCAATCTAAGGCAAAACTTGTAAAGGTGGCATGAGGACTTTTGTCACTACTATTTGACAACCCATCATGTGGAAGGACCTGTGAAAATCCTTGCCCTTTCCCCACCTATTCCTTATTCACAAGAATGAGTACAACGTCTCCCCTACCTTCTGCCAGCATCAGCCTTCTTTCTTTTCCCCTCTCCGAGAAAGCAATGATAATAACTAATATCTGAGAACACTGTAGTCATCCTTTGGTTAATCCCCCGTTGAATCGTCTGAGATAGTTACTATTATTGTCTTTATTTAACACATAAAGAAACTGAGGTTTAGAGAGACTATATAATATCCCCAGGGCCCTGCAGCTAGAAGAGGCAAGACTTGACCCCCGTTTGCCTGTGCTCCTACTTCCCTGCACTAATCCACCTTTAGGAAAATGGTACTGACCGACGGAGTGCACGGCCAAGCTCTTGCCTGGGCAGCACCTTGACTCTGCCTAACCAGGTGAATGGGTGGATCAACAGGAAGGATTCCTAAATTCTTTTGGTGCAGTTATTCCCTCATGGAATATAACACGATAATTACAAGGTTGGGCAAGCACGTGCACAATCCCTACTCCACTGCTTACTCTGTGGCTGTAACTAAGCAGGTCATAGAGTTTTTCTGCATCTCAGTTTCCTTCTCTGCAAAATAGGGATCATGTTGTTACCTATATCTAAAAGTTGTGTAAGGAATTTATCATTGGACTTAAGTCTATGATTCCTCTAGTTCATGGAGCATTTCCTTGCTGAGGTTTGTGAAAGGTTAAAAAAAAAATGGATCATTTCATTTTCACAAGCATTCTCAAATCCCTGAGTAGGTTTTAATCACACCCCCTTTAACTAGTCTCCTTTCCAGACTAAACTGTCCTAATCTTGGAAATCTTGCTTCCTTTGGAGCTAGAATCACAAAGTACCAAAGTGGAAACAAAAACACTCTCTTCTGCATTTATGAGTCAAAGTGCTGGTTCTTAGCAGAGCTCTTCCTGTGAAAAGACTGAAACACTGAGGCAGAGAAGTTCAAAGACCCAGAGCCACTGAATAAAAACAAAATCCCTTAGAATTACACTGATGGTTCTTCCAGATAAGCAGGTAGTTCTTCGAGGTAATTTGGAGAGAATTCAACAGTGTTTATTACAGGTTCACTCAAGAAAGCCAAACATCCAGCCCTAAAAGCAATTTCAAAGCAAAACTCTAAACAGTATTTTAGAATACAGAGGAAATTATATGCACAGTCTTACCTCCCAGGGGTTTTGAAGGATTAATGGGGGAAAAATAGAAGCTATAAAGAAAAAATCGCTAGAAGAAGGAAGGAAATATGAGAAATTCACTATAAATGGGACACAAATGTGCATAATGTGACTTTTAATAGACATTAAGTAAATACCTGTAGGTAGATTGACTTCCTGTCCAATGGGAACACAGCACTTGGGAGGCATGACCAAATGGAGCAAGAATCACTGCAGAAAATGGAAACTAGTTCAAGCATACATTACTTTTTCTTTTCTTCTTTGACTCTAAATATCAAAGGAGCATTAGCATCTGCCCTAAAAGAATATCTTAATAATTGATTGGGGTTGCAAGACAGATTATTTTGTTTACTAGGAAAATGATACATAAAATACCAGATTTTATGATACTACTTATGGTGCATCACACTAAGTGCCCCCAATGGGGGGGGGGGGGGGAAAGCCACAATATTCTTCAATTAGGATAGAAAATATTAAAATGTTCATCATTCTTAATAATAATGAACAGACAATGGCTGAATTTAAGGCCTTTATGTTGCTCTAAACCTTCGTGTGAGTTCTTTAAGGGAATACTGAAAATTGGGCTGGACTTCTCTCTTAAAAATACTCATGAGACAACATCCCCAAGAATAACTCTTTGATCTTCCTGGAAGTCTTCATTGTTTGGAGACTTCACCTCTGCCTCTGACTTTTGTAGTGATTCTCCCCAGAAAGACATTTCCTCTCTACACATGGGACAACACTGCAGCTGGGTGTATACTCTACCAAGGGCAGTTGTGTTTCACCAACCTGGGTCAAAGCTCTGGACTTAAAGGCCTGAGGCTAATCCTCTCTGAATTCAGGGGTTTAGAATCGAGGTAGCATAGTCAGGAGCACGCAGACTTTAGGATCAAAGTGTCCCAGGTTTGAATCCTGCCTCAGCCCTTCACTAGGTAGATGGTCTTAGTCAAGTTCCTCAGTTTCTCATCTCCAATTCCCACCTGCACAATGGAGGAAGTAATACTTACATAGCAGGGTTGTTGTGATGAATAAATGCGATTATTAATCTGAAGAACCTTGCTTATGGTGTCTGTGTCATTGTCGATATAGTGGTTGTCATGGTTCTAGGCCAGAACTCTGAGCCTACTGAGGGGCTGCAAATACCACACAGGCCTTGAGCAATAGATTAGTGACAGTGCTGTCCTAGAGTTGGCATTTTCTCCCCAGAGATGAAATTCTTTTCCTTCCAATGCCAGACCTACTGGTTCCTGTCTTACTGACCACTCAGCAGTGAAACTTTTGTATAATCATCTTTGTTTTAGAACCACCGTGTTTTGGAGATTGTCCAAGGTCAACTTGCCAATGCCGATCATCAAATATGAGGACCCCACTACGATCAGAATCTAGTGCTTTTCTTTTTGGTATACGTAGGAATTGTCATAAAGAAACACCTAATCCATATAGACTAGAGGTTTAGAATTTTACAGTGTGAGATGCCTTTTTTTAAGTGCATGTTAGGTTTCCTCAATACATTCTTTAAATTGGCCTGGTCGATGTGAAGCTTTCTTATATCCAGGTGCTGTAATCACAAGAGTGACAACTCAAAACTGTATTGCTTTCCTGTGGGAAGAAAGCTGGGGATCCTGGCTAAACACTTCACTAGAAGGAAAAGCACTTCTCTTGCATTGATAATAGTTTCTCCTGCCACTTGGTTAAATAAGAAGAAAGTATAATTAAGAGGCACTTCTTTAGGCATTGTTAATTTGGGGACGAAATTCTCAAGAATGAGAAATTTATGACAGTTCCCAGCACGATAGGTAGAGAGAGGACTGCTTGATATTTATGTGCTTATTTGAAAGTTCCTTTTTCTCCAGTGTTTCAACATCTCATTTTGTTAGAATGCACACTGAATACCTAGAATCTCTTTCTTTTGGAAAAGACAAAGCTGTCTTGTTAAAGGAATAATATTCCCTGAGAGAAGGCCCAGCACTGAATGGTTAAATGGTTACTCCATAAAGAGATTAAAAATGGAAATCAAGGAAGGTAAGAAAGGCGACAGACACATGACTATGAACCTCATGGATTCCACTAGTATTATTTCTCTTAAAATATTGTCATTGTCTTTTTTTTTTTTTCCTAAGGGAAAATAAGCCTTGGATTTAACTGGTATCTAAACTGCATTTCTTATTTTATTACTGCTTCCTTGGGTGGCCATGGAAAACACATTTAGTCTTTTGACACCTTGGTTTTAACAACTATAAAATGGCTTAATATCTTTTACTTTTATAATGGACTTTGTAGTAGTTATCTATTTCTGTGTAACAAATTGCTCCCAAACTTAGAGACTTAAAACAAGCATTTATTGCACCACTGTTTCTGTGGCTCCATTTCTATGAAATCCAGACATGGCTTGCTTGGGCGCCTCTGCCTCAGAGTCTCTCAAAAGACTGCAATAAAGGTTTGGCTGGGGATGCTGTTTTATCCAAAGGCTCAACAGAGAGATAATCCACTTCTGAGCTCACTCCTGTGGTTGTTGGCCTGATTCAGTTCTTCCTAGGCTGTTGGACTGAGGCCCTTAGTCCTTTGCTGGCTGCTTCCCAATGGGGCCATTCCCAGTTCCCTGCCACGTGAGCCTCTGCATAGGGCAGCTCACGGGGTGGTAGCTGGCTTCTATCTGGGTGAGCGAATGAGAGCCTCAGAGCAGGCTTGTGAGACAGAAGCTGCTGTCTCTTTACAACCCAATCTCAGAAGTGACATCTTATCACTTTAGCCATCTTCTATTCATTAGAAGCAAATTTCTGGGTCCAGCCTCACTGCAGGGGAAGGAGTTACACAAGGGTGTGACTGTAAGAGACAAGGAGGCTGCCTTCCATAGATCTGTGGGATCACAGGGAAGCCTGCATCTAGATCAGGGGGAGTCTCTCAAAATTTCACCCTTTCCCTTAAGTAGCACAGCTTTGATTCAGGCATTCAAAACCACATTTAAAAATTCATTCACTCATTAGGAAACATTTCCTGTGTACCTGTTATTTATAAGGCACTGTGTGTGTGTGGGTGCTTTGAAAATGTCAAAGATAGAGGAGTTAGCAATTCAGGTGGCAGAGAGCACGCTTTGACAGAGAAGTCGTCTGCTCTGTGGGTATGTAAGCATCACCCAGGGACAGACGGCCAGCTCTGCATGAAAGCAGGGGTGCAGTAGGAACTCATGCAACCTCCACACCCCTAGCCACGCTTCCATCAGCTGAAACTTTGGGAAGGATCTAGAATGGGAAAGGGATCTACCTTTAACCACTTTTAGGGGAGACTTGTATAAAGTTCTCAACACTCTTTTGGGGTAAACACAAGGTACCAGTCCTTTTTAATACTCTTTCCTCGGGACCCAAACCATGGGCTGTGGTTCCTGTGCGATGGGATGAAGACAAAGATCTCTCTGGGCTCCATCTGCCACCAAGCAGTGATGCTTCTTAGGTTATTTCATTGTTACTAGTGTTCATTTTTATTTTTATTTTATTTTATTTTTTTTTTGCGGTACGTGGGCCTCTCACCGTTGTGGCCTCTCCCGTTGCGGAGCACAGGCTCCGGACGCGCAGGCTCAGCGGCCATGGCCCACGGGCCCAGCCGCTCCGCGGCACGTGGGATCTTCCCGGACCGGGGCACGAACCCGCGTCCCCTGCATCGGCAGGCGGACTCTCAACCACTGCGCCACCAGGGAAGCCCCTTCCTTGACTTTTATATGTGTGCTTCTCATCCCCCCAACTAGACGACTCGTCTCTAAGAGCAGAAGAGTCACTTCTCACCCTTCCTTTGCATCAAAACGACTGATTAACGTGGCATATGTGAAACAGATGATTTATACACAGATGCCTCTTTCAGAGGGGCTTAACTGACACCTAGAACCAGTTAGGAACAACCAACTTGAGATCATTGGTTGAAGGGCTTCTAGGGGCGTAATCTTGTTCACATTTGCCCAACTTTTGGTTCCGTCCTTCTGCTCCGGCTTTCTTTGAGTTTTAGTTTAATTTTTCCTGTCCCTTAACCTCTTTTTTTCATGAAAACATACTTTCTTTTCTGTCATGCTCTGCCTCAGCTCAGTTTCTGCTCCTGCAGCAGCCCCGGACGGGGGGAAAATGGGCACCAGGGTCTCTCCCAAGGAAGACAGCAAGGAAGAAAGATGTGCCCACCAGGGAGGGTCCACGGCCCCTCCGGAAGCATGAGTGTAGGCTGACTTCTTTGCTCTTTCCTTCTGTACTTTTCAGAGTTTTTCTATTTAAATGTAGGGACCCAGGTCTACTATGGTAGTAGTAGGTATTTTAATACATAAATATCTTTATCCTCTTTGGGAATGTGTTTCCTGTTTTGACTTGTTCTCTAAATATATATAATTTTTTAATTATAGGTTTACGTCAGGAGGACAATTTAGTCAAGTATAACTTTCTTCGCAGAACATGTCCGGGTCTCAGCACATAAACTGTGGAATGTGAACAGGCTCGGAGAACACATGAATCGAGGTACCCTCTCCTTGACTCCTCTGCCCTGACATTTAAAAAATGTATCTCTGCTCTTTTCTTTAGCAACTAAGTCTATAAAAGGAGCTGCTCTCTAAGAAGGGTAGTAGAGATCAAAACCTTAGCTCATGTCACCCAGATAGAAAAACATTCAAAATCCTGTCACAGAGAGAGAAAGCTCCTTTCTAGGAGCACCTTTGAGGTCCAAGGATACAGAGGCACAGATGTTTCACCCACAAGCCCTTAGACCCTTTGGTGATTGGGGTCTTGAGTTTCGGAACAAGGCTGAGAGGAAAGGCAGCCTGCTGGACAGTTGAGCTGTGTTACTCATCGTGTGGTTGGACATTAATGCGACCCACGAGCATTTCCTTTTCTACATCTCATTCTGCTTCTGGGATATGCCAATCTGTGAGTCAAAGGAAGAGTTTCTGACTTGGAATCCAAAGGCCTCAGTTTGAAAACGGAGAGGCCTTACCTCCAACTGGGACACGATCAAATAACTTAAGTGGGTTTGTGGCCTAAAAGCTAAATCAAAGTAGAAACATATAAATAGGTTGGGATATAATTACATAAATGCGCCACACGAGTGAAAGATGCACTTCCGCTATGTCACATGTTGGGTTTCCTGGAAGCAGCTTCTGAGGCGGAGGTATGTCTGCAGATGGTTTACCTGAAGGAGTGCATCCGGGAGCAACACCTGTGAGAGACTGAGGGAAGCAGCAGAGTTTGGCAAAGGGAGACGTGGGGCCCCACTGCAGTCGTGACAGGGACAGGAAGCCCTAGAGCTGGGGTCATCCTTGTCACAAGCCAGGCAAAAAGGGCAGCTTCTCTAATCCCCTCCCCACTTTCCTCACTGCCTTTGCCACTGGGCAGCTCTAAGGCAAGAAGGGGAGATGCCTTGGAAAACACGGCCCTTTAATGCCGAGGGTAACTCCCTGCGAGGGACCTGGTTGTGAGCCAGTGGCAGCCCCTCCCAGCAGCTGAGGGGAGGGTCAGGGCGACAGATCACAGAACCTACTCCACTCTCTATTCTGAAATGAGGTAAAGGGTTTCTGACAAAAATCTGGGATTTAAAGGTAAAGTAAATGTTTATATAATTTCATATTTAATTATTAAATATAAGATTAAAGAATTAATATATACAAACTAAATAAGAATAGCTAAAAAATAGCTCACAAGTGAATAGAAAGGAGCCAGAATAATGCCAGCGATGAAGCCCTCAGTTGAGCACAGGCAGATTCAACAGCATCCGTGGCAGTCAAAGGAGAGCTCCAATGGTGGGACACTGTGAACGACGGTGGATAAAGAGAATGAGTTTTTCTTCCTCCTCTTTTTTTTTTTTTTTTTTTTTTTTTTTTGCCACGGCTTTTGCAACTTACAGGATCTTAATTCCCTGACCAGGGATCAAACCTGGGCCCTGGCCGTAAAAGAACGGAGTCCTAAGCGCTAGACCACCAGGGAATTCCCAAGGGAATGATTTCTGCATAATATGTGTGTGTCCTTCCAGGCAACAGTCAACAGGAAGACATTCCTTCCCGTGCTTGAATTTGAAGAGCTCAGTGAGATGCAGGTGACATCGCAATGTCTTCAGGAGTCTTTTGGTTTTGTATTTAACATCTTTATTGGAGGACAATTGCTTCACAATGGCGTGTTAGTTTCTGCTGTATAACAAAGTGAATCAGCTGTATGTACACATATGTCCCCATATCTCCTCCCTCTTGCGTCTCCCTCCCTCCCTCCCTATCCCACCCCTCTAGGTGGTCACAGAGCACCGAGCTGATCTCCCTGTGCTATGCGGCTGCTTCCCACTAGCTATCTATTTTACGTTTGGTAGTGTATATATGTCCATGCCACTCTCTCGCTTTGTCCCAGCTCACCCGTCCCCCCTCCCCGTGTCCTCAAGTCCGTTCTCTACATCTGCGTCTTCATTCCTGCCCTGCAACTAAGTTCATCAGTACCACTTTTTTTTTTTTTGGATTCCATATATATGTGTTAGCATATGGTATTTGTTTTTCTCTTTCCGACTTACTTCACTCTGTATGAAAGACTCTAGATCCATCCACCTCACTACAAATAACTCAATTTCGTTTCTTTTTATGGCTGAGTAATATTCCACTGTATATACGTGCCACATCTTCTTTATCCATTCATCTTCAGGAGTTTTTACAGAGAGCCTTCACAAGCATCTGACCAATGGCATAAGTAGGTACAACTTACCCTCAGAATTTCCAGCATTTGCAGTGATTTGTATCATACAATTAGAATCAGAAGAACGATAGAAGAGTTGATGCGTGTCATTGGGCAGAATGCTTCTGCAGACCATGAGACTCAGAAGTCTGAGACGAGTAAGTCAGGCACAGGCGTGTAGGAGGGTAAGAAGCAGAAGCTGTTGAGGGCAGGTTATCAAGGGAGATGAGGGAAGGGTGTTGGGACCCACTCAAGACAGGAGCCATTGGAAGTAATCCCCGGAAGGAATTCACTAATACGGGGAAAGTAGGACTCGGTAGTTTCTACCAGAACTGATTTAGCTATTGCCATGGCATCTTATATATTTAGTACCCTGTGCAATTTATTTCAAAGAGTACCTGCAACTCTGCTCAATGAATCTTTTAATATTTTTCCTAAAGTCCCAAGTCAAAAGAACATTTCTGGGCTGGGACGTCCTAAGGAGTATGTAAACTCACCCAACATTTGTTGTTACTCTTCTGGTGCCCCAGGGGGAAGACCAGGCAAACAGCAACCTTTAGAAAATGACTCTACACAAGGCTGCTCCTTAGTGGGTGTGCCACTCACCTGCTGTGTGATGTTTTCATGCATATCCCGTGCCGAAGAGAAAGAAAAGAGAAGAGGAGCTGGATATGAGAAGCGATTGTCATCCTTACTCAGCCGGGAAGTTCCCCTGAGCACATCCTCAGACAGAATTTTTTTCCATTTCTTTCAGTGAAAATGTGTTTTCAGTTCTGACCCAGAACAAAGGGTGAGAAGGCTCACACTGAAATATCTGTACCTCTTAACTTCTGTCATTTCACATTCATAAAAATTAGCCCCTCACAAATTTCCCTTCCCAGAATGGCATAAGTGCCAAAACTGTTATTATTAGCCCTGCACCGCTCAGGTTTCAGGCTAGCAAGGCATCCTCAGGAGTATTAGACCTAGAAAAGTATATTTCTCCTCTAAACAAAGAGAGAGGCAAGCCTGCTCCTGGGTTCGAATCCTGGCTCTGCTGTAGCTCTATGACCTTGGGCTGCTTCTCTTTGGCTTGGTTTAATTTGTAGCAAAAAGTGTTGGGTTAAATTCTGACAGTATGCTTCAAACTTGGTTGTCCATGAGAATCACCTTTAAAAATTCTTGATGCCTGGCACTTCCCTGACCTGTCCCACTCTAGAACAATTACAGTAGAAGTCTCCAGGGTTGCTTTCAGACACGGTATGCAGTCAAAGTTCCCCAGGTGATTCTAGTGTGTAGCTACTTTCATGGACGTCCAGGTTAGATGATCTTCAAGGATGCTCCTTGATCCAAGGTTCTAAGCTTCTGTGAGACTGCACTTGTGGGGCTTTAAGTCTGGGTACCACTATTCCCGACCAGGTTTCTTGGCCTTCCCTAATCAATAGAAATTGGTAAGAGGCCAGACAAGAAATGCAGGCAAGGCCTTATTGGGGCCTCCGCTGCAGCAGGGGAGAGAGAGAACAAGTAGCAGCTTCCCTTGCTGGCTCGCTCCCCGAGGGGGGTGAGCTGCTCCCTTATATGGGGAGAGGGCAGGGGCGGGTCCAGGGGTCGGGCTGGAGGCGTGGCTTAGGAGGTCTGCCCACCCCGTCGGTGGTGTTGTGTGCAGGGGGCGTGCGCAGTGCCCTGCTTTGGCTCCTGGTACCCTGTTTTTGCTCCCTGCTCTTCAGAAGCAGCAGGTGGGTTTTTGGTCTTTTTGTATCTTCTTGTCCAGAATGTGTCCCAACTGTGCATGCACACAGTTGTTTTTAGTCCCTTATAGTTTCTTTGTATTTTGTTGCTTGAGGAGATGTGTGTCCAGGTGCAAGCACTGCAGCAAAGGGTCCCAGGTCCCAGGTCCCAGCCTGTCTCACCACCTTACCTTCTTTGGAAACTAGCTGCTCTAACTGCTTCCATCAACTGCCAAGTTAAGCAGCTGACTCTGAGGAATGAGATGGTTATTTCTCCCCCGCATCTGTCTTCTCCAGGTCTTGGCTGTTGACAACCAGGAAGATTCCCCCCTCTCAATTTACAATCTATAAAAAGGTCACCCTAAACTTGACCTAAGTCCCATCACAAGAGTACACATCAGGGTTCTTAAATTTGTTGGTCAGACTGACCCCTTTGAGAACCTCATGAAAGTTATAGATCCTCTCACAAGAAAACTTCACGTCTGTGTACGCATAACAAACTCAGAAAATATTCATGGGCTCCAGAACTCCTGGTGCAAAGAGAGTCCTATTCCATTTCACCATAATATATACGTAAAAAATTTACTTAACCCAGGAAGGCAGAAATTGCAACATAGCAGGAAGCATCAGGACTGAAAGTTGAGTCCTGAGTTCTAACTTTGGTTCCACTTCGAATCAATTGACACTTAGGGGTCAGTGAATCACTTTATGCCTCAGTTTACACCCATGTCCAATTAAGAACCCTAACACCGACTCTGCCACATTTCTGCCTTTTGCCTCCCACTCTCGTGAAGAATTGGCACATTCCTCTCTCCAGCCTGTGCTTCGGACCATAGCGCCAAGGTGTGCTTACGCATTTGCCACCTCATTCTGAGTGCTTGCATTGGCCAAGAGGCCATGAGGATAAGCGCATGTAAGGGTGCTGGAGCCTGGAAGGGACTGCGTGAAGGGCCCGCATGCAGTGTCCATCTGTTTGGAGTACAGGACTTGGACTCTGACCTTGGGAGGGGCAGGTGGAGAGCCTGTGGACCCACCCTACACCAGCCACAGTCCTTCGTGCTGGAAGCCTAGAACTGGAACCAGATGTCTGAGAAGCAATCTCCCAGACTTCACACAAGCTGCCAAACTGACCACGGGAGTGGCAGAAAATACCCAGCTGGTGAGGGTCAAGTGGTCTGGAGAGAGTGAGAACCATGCCTGGCCTCTGGGCACAGGCATCTGAGGGAGCTCTGTTCCCAGGGCGCTAACCTGACAAGCATGCCCGGCAGGCGCTGCTGGGAGGGTGGGTTGGACAGCTCTGAGGGGCCCCAGCCCCACCAGGAGAGCACTGCATCGTTCCACCACGAGCCTTGAGCGGCTGTGTCCCTGGCCAACAGCCCCACTGCCCCATCTGCCCCCAGCCCACCTTCTCTGACAATCCTGGAAGCAAGGGATGGGTGAGAAGGAAAGGTAGCAGTTCCTGTCTGGGTCGCTGGGCTTCTCCTCAGTATGGTCACTTAGAGATGGCAGAGGAGCCCCCGGGACCCCAGGAGAGCTTTTCCTCTTGAATGATATTGAGGAAACAATCAAAGAAGACTCTCACTGGAAGTGGTGAGGTGATTTGTGTGTGAATGGGGAGGCTGTCTGGGGGTCTCAGAGAACCTGAGGGATGGCGCTCCTGGGGACAGAGGGAGATGACGAGAGAAAGGGTGACAGCCTTTGGAGCCATGACTTCTCATCCCCAGGCTTCAAAGAATGACACACCTCCACCTTCAATCCCTCAAGTGCATCGTTTCCCCTCATTTCGTCCTACTGGAAAGGAAAAAACCCGGCAATGCACGGTGCAGCAGCAGACAGATGCGGTTTTTGAAAAAATTTTCTCCCAATTCCCCTTTTGCTGCTCACGGACTGTTTTGCAACTACCGTTTCCAGCTGGGACAGAGGGATATACACAAGCAGCATATTTTTTTAAAATGTTTACTTCTTTGAAAATAAAGATAGGCATCTCACAGTTTCTTCCCATAAAACAAGTGATGTGTGTTTCCAAGCTGGGGCATTTCTTACTGTCTTTATAGGTCTGACAAAAGATGCTTTCTACTGCAGGCTCTTTTCTTGTAAACCTTTTTCTTTTTGAGAGAGAAGCCGTCATGTTCTGCACAGAATTGCATTCCAGTATATTCGAATCATAGAGAGAAGACACAAACAACTGTTGATGGGCATAATGGGAGGTGGAAGGTCACTTTGTGGTCCCCTGTCTTGCTGATTCAGCAGAGGGACCACCAGCCAGAGGAGACCCAGCAGAACCATCTAAGACCCAAGAACTCACGAGCTTTCTTGTTCGCAGGACCTCAACTCCACAACTCTGTTTCAGCGAGGTGAAATACACTGTCACCATTGGTGTTGACACCTGGCCACGAGGTTCTTTACAAACCTGGGAAGAAATGGAACAAAGCTCCTACAGTCTCCACCACTGGGGAAGCTGCCATGCAAGGCGACTCTTCCTCACGCCTGCTGGGGTGAGGGGGGCACGGACCTCTTTGTGCCAAAGAGACAGGGCTTCATGTCTGTATCAGCCGGGGTCCAGCCGGGAGCCAGACCATACCAGGCAGTCTAGGAGAGAATTTCCTGTAAAGAATTGTGAACTACAGATTGTGAAGAACTGAAAAGGCAAACAGAACAGTTGGATGTTACGGACATAGAAACGGGAAAGCGACCCTAGGCTCAAAGGGGCTACAGATACTGGGAAAACTGCGAGCTGGACTCGGGTGCTGCTCCTTTAAGGGAAGCCGGGGTGAAGGGGCAGCGTTGCTAGGACGACAAGGACAGAACCGGAAGCAGGAATTCATGGCCCTTCTTCCTCCGCAAGTCTCTCCAGCGCCCTCTGTCGGCGGCGCCTAGCAACTGCAACTGGCAAAAAAGTCATTTGCAACTCCCAGTCCCAGCAGGAAAGCAGAGAACTGAGGATGAGAGACAATGGTTTAGTAGCTAGTACCCTTAGCTCGGTCTCCATTGCTTTGTCACTGTTGTCCACCTTTCCTCCTTTCCCTGACCTGTCATTCATTGCAAGCTGTGGAACTGGACCCTTTTGCTTCTTTGAAATCGCTAAGCTGAGGCAGAGGGTGGATTTGGAGAGCTTCCTACGTAGGTTACCGACATGCCTGGAACCCAGGATTTCTTAACCTCAGCACTATTGATGTTTTGGGCTGGATAACTCTTTGTTTCAGGGGACTGCCTTGTGCCTTGTAAGGTGCTGAGCTGCATCCCTGGCCTCAACCCACTAGGCGCCTGGAGAACCTCCTTCGTCCTGCCTGGGCTCCATTCGACCCAAAATGACAACCAGGAAAGTCTCCGGACGTTGCCAACGTCCCCTGGGGAGCAAAATCTCCACCAGCTGAGCATCAGTGCTCTAACCCCTTTCAGTGTTGTTATTCTGAATTTTCTGGTCAGAGAATTAGAACGGAAGGCTGCCAGTGCTTTCAGAAACTACTTTGTACTGTTCAAAGCCCTTTCTCTGCTCTGTTGAACCATATCCCAGCAACCCAGGAGGCAAGGAGGGACAGATACTGTACTTTCCACTTTACAGGCTAGCGAACTGACTCAGAACCACCCGCCAGCCCCCAACCAGGAAACCCTATCAAGGCAGAGGCTGTGATGCTCAGAGAGCGCATCCTCACATTTTTAGAGGGAACGGGGCATGGTTGGACGTGGACTCTGGCGGAGAAGGGAACCTCCCCCGCACCCCAAGCTACCAATAATGTCCCTTCTATTTTTCTTCTCAAGTGTCCAGCTGTTGCCAGGAATACCATATAAAACATCTTTATGGAGTGAACACAGGCCCCAGAAGCTTATACAAGCTGGCTCCGGAGTTCCTAATTAACTCTCGAGTGAGTGCTTCACGCCAGCCCTACCTGCGCCTTGTCCCTTAGGGTTTGACTTCTGGCTCACCTGCACGGTGGCCCTTGTGCCTACGACTAATAAACGCTTTTGATGTTTCTCGCTGGGTCTGGGAGGACAGAAATAAAAGTCACTTCCAGCTAGCTGTGCTCCAGCCTGAACACAGACCGTTCACTGAAGCACTGGGGAGACGCTGACTGGCCCCGACCGATCCAGCCAAGTAGTCCCTGCGGACGAGCACCACTCTTGTGCTCGGGGTCAGGTACGGCCACCCCAGGGCCTTTGGGTGACAGCAAAAGGAATCTCCTCACCGCCGCATAGAGAAATCATTCTCAAAACGTCGGGCAGGCGTCTTCACAGCTCTCCCCACACTAGAGATTTCTGGTAGCTGTGAAGAGCAAGGGTGAGAGACCGTGCCACCACTGGACAGGACAGAAAGGAAATTATGAAAATAATTTCCATGTGCTCATGGGCTTGTGTGGGCATGTGTGTGCATATGTGTGTGTGGGCATGTGTGTGCATATGTGTACATGTTGATCCATGACTTCTCATATGGAGCCGACAGAAACCAAGGTCATGGGTGTGCAGACCTTTTGCAAACCCTGTGTTCTAACTGGCTACCTTCTTGGCTACTTGATGACTTGATCACAAATTTACAATTTGTTACATCCAGTCCTTATGTTCCCAGTAGAGAATAAAGCCACAAAAAGTACCTAGAGGTGTTATACAAATACTTGGAAATACTTGGACAATTTATCATATTTCCCTCTACTTACAGATGTTGAGCATGTGAAAAATAAAATCTAAATCTAGATCTTTGCAGCTCAGAATTCATAGAGAAATAGGAAGCTCTGCTTTGGCAAAAGACTGTGTTATAATTTGCCTGAATTTTTCATGGCACTTAGCATACCGCTGGAATGGCAATTAAACTGGCCTTTCACTGATACTTGTTACTTAAATGACCAGAAGAATGATGTAAAGATAAAGATACTGATTTTTTAAGTGACAAGTTGACAGCTGGGGTTGGGTCTTTCCAAAAGGGTGAGGGGATTTTCCTTCTCTCTTTGTTGATCCTCACAGCACCCGGGAGGGTGGCTGTCCTGGAGCCAGGAGCACGCTCCAGGCTGATGACGGGGGTTGTGACATCAGAGCGTATGCCCTGCAGAGGACTTAGTCTATAGGAAGTTTCTCCATGACCCCGAGCGACGAGGAAGAGCATTTGATTGGGAGTTCACTTCCTAACTGTGTGACCCAAGGAAACTAAAGTGGGGACAAGCAGGTCAGTATTCATACCCCAAAGTTGCTTCGAGGATGAACTCGAGCAAGGTCATGCAGAGAGCAGCATGCAGACTGGAGAGGGCTTTCCAGAGGCGGTGGTTATTAATGAGGGCGCTCGAGCAAGATCGTCTACGTTGACGGAAGTGGGCTCCTTGTG
The DNA here is from genome assembly GCF_000442215.2 of Lipotes vexillifer. Lineage (NCBI taxonomy): Eukaryota > Metazoa > Chordata > Mammalia > Artiodactyla > Lipotidae > Lipotes > Lipotes vexillifer. The sequence continues at coordinate 1,618,296 of NW_006798732.1, read as the reverse complement.
CATCTGAGGAATTTGCCTCCGTCGCAAAACAAATCTGAATTCTAGCTCACGAAATCAGAACGAGTAAGGACTAACTAGCTACTGGTGTACCTGGTGTAAAGTAAATATTCTTCAAAGCTCGCTTACAAGGAAACCAATTCACAACAACAAAAGCAATTCGTTTATAACAGGAAACAAAAGTATGAAATACAGAAGAAAATGATGACCCAAATTCCTTATTCCTTAGAATCAACCACCTTTGTTTTGGCATACTCAGACTAGTTTCATGATTTTTAAAAAGGAAGATGATTTTTAATAAGTAATAACATAGATGATCCACAGACAATGCAACCAAACAGTACCCTGTGGGGCCTTCCCAGAAAGACCCCCTTCCCCATGTCCTCTGCCTGCCTCTTGTCTATAGAAAAACTTTAGTCTCCCAAGCTTCCGCAGTTCCAAAGAGTACATTTAATCAGAGAAGTGAGAAAATGAAGAAAGAAAACAGTCTAGCAAGACAAAATAATAATAGTTTTGCCATTAAGCAAAGTCAAGGACCCTTAGTTCCTCCGCAAGGGCTATAGATACTATTCTGAGCCGTGTCCTTTGAGCTGTTTTGAAGAAACTGAAACCCCCTCCAGGTGGAAGATGTTACCTGCATGCTGACCACCTGCACGCAGACCCCCGACCAGCTGGAGCCAGAAGGTTGACGATGTTGACTCCTGATGACCTCACCGCCAACCAATCAGAAGAGTGTCCACCAGCTGATCACACACCCACAACCCGCCTCCTTCACCCTGTCTTTAAAAACCTTTCCCTGAAAGCCTTTGGGGAGTTCGAGCTTTTTAAGCACTGGCTGCCCGGGCTCCTTGCTTGGCACCTGCAGTAAACCCTGACCTCTCCTTCACCACGGCCCTGTGTCAGTAGATTGGCTTTACTGCACTCAGGCAAGAGGACACAAGTTTTGTTTGGTCACAATTAGACAAAGACCATGAATGCGATACAAAAGTGACTGAAGTGAGGGAACTAGCAGGCTGGTGCCACAACTTGTTTTGTGGGTGAGAAGAAGTGGGTCAAGGTTTCCTCACTCAGAGGTCAGCCTACAAAAGCGACGGAGCACCTCTGATTAACCCTTCAACAGCCACCAGCACTGGAGACCCGTGGGCCCCCGCTGAGCGTCCTTGTGTGGACTCTCCATGGGTAGCTTCTCTGCAGCTTGCCTTACTTAGTACTTAGTACTTACTTAGTACTGTGAGTCCTGTATTCGAGCGCCAAGTACTGTGAGAGTATTACTAGTCATCTGTTTCAATACTTGGCCTTCCAATTCTTCCTGCTTTACCTCGTCATGAGTTTGGCCAACACGACAATCTCCATTTACTCTGTTGGGAAGGCCTTTTGTAACCAGGAGCCTTTATCAAGTTCCTGAGTCCAGGAAGCCTGGAAGAAATGAAGCCCTACTTAGGCTGGGGCTGAGAAGTGGCTGAGCAGGACCCCTCTGCCCAGCAGGAAGAGAACAGCAGAGGGCACAGGGCAGTGCCTGGGCTCCCAGCAGTTCTGCTGAAGGGGCCGCCTTATTTCATGCCAAAGAGAACCTCAGAACCAGAGATACATTCCAAAGCTCCAGGTAATCTTCTGTTTTCCCACTCACTGTCTGCCCGGAATCATAGATGACTCTGCTGCACTTTAATTAGTACAGTTAAGTAACTGCTAATATCTGACCTATTTTTTCACTGTTCCAAATGCACCAGTGTCGAGACTCTGTCCTGCTTGCTTGGAAAGAAAGCAGAATAAACAAACCTAGAAAGATAACCCAAAGAGTACGTGATGGCTAAAACGAAGACAAAGCAGAAAACATTAGGTTAGAAACGATTTCTACCACTTTGAAGTCTAAGACGATATCTCTGAAAGACAAAATACAGAACAAACATATGCATGAATATATACTGTTACGTGCAATATCTAATTTGCAGCAATATATTGTGGGAAAGAAAACCCTCAACAAATGGAAATTTCTCCCAAAGTCTGGCAAAGAAACACCCCTCTGCTCTGATTTGGAAAAGAAGCCTGTAAACAGTGTTGTGGTGTCTGGTTTTACGTTACAGATGATTTGCAGATATCTAACTTTGATTATAGTTTAGCTTTGGAGATTTTTATCACAGAAACGTATTTCAAAGAGCCCTAGCATTCAGATGATGGGGGAGAACCTTGTCAAAACAAATGCTTGGGCTTCTTTAAGCCTAAGAAAATGAGAATAGAAAGAGTGGACAAGCTGAGGAAATGCCCCCGCTGGTTTATTTCTCTGGGTTTTGTTCCGCTGCGAGCTCTTTTTTTCCTGCAGACAGAAGGTTCGCTCACTAGGGTGATGGTGGGACCAGCGTGAGTGGAGGGAAGAGTCGAGTCAGACCCCCACCCGCAGATGCTCTGATAAGGGTGGATCCAGCTTGCTTGGTGGCAAAAGAGCAATGACAGAGGCAAAGGACCACATTCCTCTAATACGGCGAGGCGTGGTCACTCATAGCTGGGCACAGAGCCGAGGGCAAACCACACTGCCCCGCACTGTGTACTGCCGAAAGGACGGGGCCCTTCAGAAGCGGCCTCGAGGAAGGCCAGTCGTGGAGACACCGTGCGGCCCGAAAAGGGGGTGCGGTAGGGGAAGCAAGCCCCGGAACTTTCCAGAACCTCTGGGGCAGGGCAAGTGTGATCTGCAGCACTCGTGCCGGGGCACATCGGGTGCTGGCTTTCTAGCACCAGTGGGTGCAGACTGTTTCCCGGGTGGTCCCGACCTCGCCAATTAATGCGCATGTGCTGCGGACCCACCGTGCTGCCTTTCCTGAGCTAATTAATCACTGTGAACATGAGAAAGGGTACGAGGGAAGGGGCGGGGGGCAGGTAGGGCAGGTGGCAAGACCAGCTCTCGCTGGGGCTGTTTGCAGGCCCTTCCCGATGCCCTGCCCGCCCTCAGGAGCCAGTGCTTTGAGCTTCTCCCTACCTAGCATCTTCCTGCTTCTCCCTTCCCTGGAGATCTGCAAGCTTTGCCAAGGTACCCACGGGCGCGCGGGGCAAAGGGAGAGCGGGATCCTGGGCTCCGGTGAGAAGATGCCATCTGCTGGAGGATCCGGCCCGGCGTCTGTGAAATTACACACTCAGGGGAGGGGCCCCGGGAGGAGTGCGGAGCTCAGGGGCCGCTCTTGAAAAGCTTAGAGCGTAACACGGTCCAGGGCGCCGTGCAGCGATCTACGCAGAGACGGGCAATCCTGGACCTCCACCGGCTGCCCCTGTCATTTGTAGCCACTGAACCTATCAAGTCACCTCTGAGCCTCAGCTTCCGCACCTGCCAAATGGGTATATGGACCCCCGGCCCCGTATATGTATACGAGACCACGTGCGTGAAATTGGAGAATGGCGAGCTGTTCGGCAAGTATTAGACACTGTGAGTCACGGAACAACAAAGGCTGAATGTACGCAAAGGTCCCCGGGGGCCCTGCACACACACAGCCTGGGAAAGAGGGGTGGACAGGGACTCAGCTCAGCTGTCGCCAGGCGGATTCTTCACCACGGGGGCCCGCCTCCCAGGGGACGGAGGCAGGTCCCCAGCAAACCGGCCACACCCACCTCCTGTCAGGGTTTTGAGGGAAGGCGCCCCCATGTTTTGTGCCCAGGTTCTGGGGGCTTGAGTTTCCTCTCCAGAGCCGGCGCTCCCAGGCGTCAGGGGAAGCCGGAGCAGCGGGAGCTTAGTGGTTTGACTGGAGGGGAGCCTACAGGAAATCGTTTAAGAAGATAATAAGGGGGATTTTTCCTGTCTAGAGACTGAGGCCCCTGAGTCTTGGCAGATGGTGCTGTTCTCTCAGGTTCAGGAATAAACGCAGAAGAGCCTCGGCTGATCCTTAAGTCAGCGCCTTTGGGTCGGTACCCAGACCCTCCTGCGGCAGAACCGAGCTTGAATGCCTTGGGTTTGCCCGGGCCGAGGCCCCAGAGACCCGCGTGACTCTCCCTCCCTCCCGGGCCCCGGAGTCCCTGCCGGCTGGGCGCCGCCCGGGCCCCTACTCTCCGTTTCCCCATCCTCCCCTGCCTGCTAGATCGGCCCTGTCGCTTGAAACGTGATTATCTCTGGAACTGAGATTATCAACGAATTCCTACTGAGGCGGAGGGCAATTACTTCGGGTGGTGCCTGACTGCCACACGTAATTTTCATTTCAACAAACGGTTTGACCCCGAAAGGTGACTGGAAATTTTGCCTTCAGAGATGTGTCTGCCCGGGAAGTGCCATGTGGAAAAGGAGAAGCGTCACATCCACCCGAGAAAGGAGACAGCAAAGCAGCAGGACGACGGGCCGTGCGGGCAATCGAGCCCCGTCCTCCGTCTCAGAGGCCCCAAGCGCAGGGGCAATGGAGGAGCCACGAATTCATGAATGCCCCGGGGGACGAACGGGCCCCCGGAGCTGGAACTCTCACTCGGGGTCGTCGAGGGCTCTAGCGCAACGCCGTGAGTCCTGCAGATGAAGGAGCTCCGGCCTGCGGAGCCCGCAGCCCACCGGGCACGCTCTCAGTCACCCGCACGGGTCCAGGTCCTCAGCCCTCGGGAGGGAGAAGGGCCCTCAGGCCCAGTGTGTCCCCGCTCAGAGGAGGCCCCGCCTGGGTTAGACGCCTGCTCGCCAGCGCCGTCTGTGCGGCGTGGCCAGGACTCGCCTTGAGGCTGGCAGGGCAGCTTTCGTCACTCCCATGCCCGAGAGGAGGGAAGGCCCCGCGCGGGGTTCTCAGGATCCGCGTTTCCTCTTCCCTGGCCGTCACCCGATCTCTGATCAGTGTGCAGTAAACAGAAAAGAGCCCGCTCTCTGCCATCACAGATTAAGTGACACCGGCTAAGGACTCCATCTTTCACTCTTCCTTTGAAATGGACCCTCCCTCCCAGCGCTGCTTTTTGTCCCATGAGAGGAACGCGGTGCTGGCTGGCTGAGAGCAGGGCCGCTTTTCCACATCCAGACTGAGCAGTGACAGCGCTTTGGCTGCTGGGGCAGGGTGTGCTGGGAGGTCTGGAACGATTAAAGCCACACTTAGTTGTAGAGCACTTGCATCTTTATCATCCTTTTAGCCATGGAATGAGCACCCCAGAGGGAAAGCGGCAGCCTCTGGAGTGGTCCCATCGAAGCGAGAGGCAGGATGTGGGCAGAACACTCTCCAGCAAAGGGACGAGGCACCGTTTGCTGCATTTCACATCCTGCTGCCATTCCCCGAGTCACAACTTGCCTTTGACCTCCCTGATTGCTGAAATACCCAATCTAGCTGGTTGCAGACACCACAACCTTAATTTTCCGAGTTCAGGAATCAGCAGAAGGGGCGGGGGGCAGGTAGGGCAGGTGGCAAGACCAGCTCTCGCTGGGGCTGTTTGCAGGCCCTTCCCGATGCCCTGCCCGCCCTCAGGAGCCAGTGCTTTGAGCTTCTCCCTACCTAGCATCTTCCTGCTTCTCCCTTCCCTGGAGATCTGCAAGCTTTGCCAAGGTACCCACGGGCGCGCGGGGCAAAGGGAGAGCGGGATCCTGGGCTCCGGTGAGAAGATGCCATCTGCTGGAGGATCCGGCCCGGCGTCTGTGAAATTACACACTCAGGGGAGGGGCCCCGGGAGGAGTGCGGAGCTCAGGGGCCGCTCTTGAAAAGCTTAGAGCGTAACACGGTCCAGGGCGCCGTGCAGCGATCTACGCAGAGACGGGCAATCCTGGACCTCCACCGGCTGCCCCTGTCATTTGTAGCCACTGAACCTATCAAGTCACCTCTGAGCCTCAGCTTCCGCACCTGCCAAATGGGTATATGGACCCCCGGCCCCGTATATGTATACGAGACCACGTGCGTGAAATTGGAGAATGGCGAGCTGTTCGGCAAGTATTAGACACTGTGAGTCACGGAACAACAAAGGCTGAATGTACGCAAAGGTCCCCGGGGGCCCTGCACACACACAGCCTGGGAAAGAGGGGTGGACAGGGACTCAGCTCAGCTGTCGCCAGGCGGATTCTTCACCACGGGGGCCCGCCTCCCAGGGGACGGAGGCAGGTCCCCAGCAAACCGGCCACACCCACCTCCTGTCAGGGTTTTGAGGGAAGGCGCCCCCATGTTTTGTGCCCAGGTTCTGGGGGCTTGAGTTTCCTCTCCAGAGCCGGCGCTCCCAGGCGTCAGGGGAAGCCGGAGCAGCGGGAGCTTAGTGGTTTGACTGGAGGGGAGCCTACAGGAAATCGTTTAAGAAGATAATAAGGGGGAGTTTTCCTGTCTAGAGACTGAGGCCCCTGAGTCTTGGCAGATGGTGCTGTTCTCTCAGGTTCAGGAATAAACGCAGAAGAGCCTCGGCTGATCCTTAAGTCAGCGCCTTTGGGTCGGTACCCAGACCCTCCTGCGGCAGAACCGAGCTTGAATGCCTTGGGTTTGCCCGGGCCGAGGCCCCAGAGACCCGCGTGACTCTCCCTCCCTCCCGGGCCCCGGAGTCCCTGCCGGCTGGGCGCCGCCCGGGCCCCTACTCTCCGTTTCCCCATCCTCCCCTGCCTGCTAGATCGGCCCTGTCGCTTGAAACGTGATTATCTCTGGAACTGAGATTATCAACGAATTCCTACTGAGGCGGAGGGCAATTACTTCGGGTGGTGCCTGACTGCCACACGTAATTTTCATTTCAACAAACGGTTTGACCCCGAAAGGTGACTGGAAATTTTGCCTTCAGAGATGTGTCTGCCCGGGAAGTGCCATGTGGAAAAGGAGAAGCGTCACATCCACCCGAGAAAGGAGACAGCAAAGCAGCAGGACGACGGGCCGTGCGGGCAATCGAGCCCCGTCCTCCGTCTCAGAGGCCCCAAGCGCAGGGGCAATGGAGGAGCCACGAATTCATGAATGCCCCGGGGGACGAACGGGCCCCCGGAGCTGGAACTCTCACTCGGGGTCGTCGAGGGCTCTAGCGCAACGCCGTGAGTCCTGCAGATGAAGGAGCTCCGGCCTGCGGAGCCCGCAGCCCACCGGGCACGCTCTCAGTCACCCGCACGGGTCCAGGTCCTCAGCCCTCGGGAGGGAGAAGGGCCCTCAGGCCCAGTGTGTCCCCGCTCAGAGGAGGCCCCGCCTGGGTTAGACGCCTGCTCGCCAGCGCCGTCTGTGCGGCGTGGCCAGGACTCGCCTTGAGGCTGGCAGGGCAGCTTTCGTCACTCCCATGCCCGAGAGGAGGGAAGGCCCCGCGCGGGGTTCTCAGGATCCGCGTTTCCTCTTCCCTGGCCGTCACCCGATCTCTGATCAGTGTGCAGTAAACAGAAAAGAGCCCGCTCTCTGCCATCACAGATTAAGTGACACCGGCTAAGGACTCCATCTTTCACTCTTCCTTTGAAATGGACCCTCCCTCCCAGCGCTGCTTTTTGTCCCATGAGAGGAACGCGGTGCTGGCTGGCTGAGAGCAGGGCCGCTTTTCCACATCCAGACTGAGCAGTGACAGCGCTTTGGCTGCTGGGGCAGGGTGTGCTGGGAGGTCTGGAACGATTAAAGCCACACTTAGTTGTAGAGCACTTGCATCTTTATCATCCTTTTAGCCATGGAATGAGCACCCCAGAGGGAAAGCGGCAGCCTCTGGAGTGGTCCCATCGAAGCGAGAGGCAGGATGTGGGCAGAACACTCTCCAGCAAAGGGACGAGGCACCGTTTGCTGCATTTCACATCCTGCTGCCATTCCCCGAGTCACAACTTGCCTTTGACCTCCCTGATTGCTGAAATACCCAATCTAGCTGGTTGCAGACACCACAACCTTAATTTTCCGAGTTCAGGAATCAGCAGATGACGAGCCCGCCTCAGCTGCTTTTTAGCGCCAGCGGAGAGACAGCAAGCAGCCCCAGGAGGGAGCCTTGGACCTTCATGCCCGGCGTGGCTCAGAGCCCCGCTCTCTGGAGCACGGGGAAGCAATTCCTGTTTCTGTTTGCAGTGACAGCCCCCAACTCAACTTGGTAATGATACATTGAGCCCATTTATACAGAGAAATCATTTCCAATTATTGCACTACGTGACCTCACATGAAAATTCAGTTTGCTCAAGATTTTCCCAGGTATCAGCATAAGGTACAGGAAGCCTTACCCACAGGGAGACAGGCCATGCATAAAGACGGGCAAAGATAATGCACAGGAGGTACCAGCTTTGCCCAGCGCCTCCTAAAGCTTCTGCCCTCACACAGTGACACAGTGGACACGCTGCAAAGAAATTAGGCTTCACTGACAGAAACTGGGGGTACGACAGACTCTGTATCTCTTGATGGTCACATCACAGCTCCAGCACAAAATTTTGTTTCTACTAGGCAAGCTTTCATAATGCAAATTGGATCTAAGACGTCAATTCATTATGGAGCGTCTTTGCTCTAAGACGTCAATCCATCATGGAGCATTTTTGCAGACCACATGACTTACAAATATGCCATCGGCGCCTGGAGTGGCTCCGAATGGGAAGTAACCAGTGTGTAGCCCGTGGCCCAGCTCACACAGTGACAGCTCGAGGCATTGTTTTCCTTTGTTTTCTGCCGCTGGTTGTCAATGCTGCTGTGATGTACTTTCCCGGCCTTGAAACTTGTTGATTTTTATCTGAGCTTACATGTAATCCAGAGTCTGCTCAATATTTGGCTTTCCTTTTCTCACTCCATTTTTGACTCCAGTTTTGATAAGTCTGGTTATTATTTTTAGGTTGCAAAAACAAAATAAGTTTACAGAGATATCTTTGTGGCTGAAATCCCTGCTGAAGACAAGTAACGTTTAGCTGGCAGCCTGAACCTCTAGCTCTTAGCCTCTCTCACGGCACCACCACCAACTTTTCCTCATTGAGATGATCCATATCAAATGTGATCCAAAAGTAACCAAGTGGAGTACTTTAGAGGAACACAGCCATTTCGTGGGAGCAGTCGTTGGCCTGGGATATTATAATTTTGAGGGCTTTTGATAAACTAAAGTGAAGTCAGAGACCAGAAGGGTGAAGCTGCTGGAAATCAATTCAGAGGAGCAGGGGAGAGTCAAAGGTCTGAGCTGTGGATACATCCTGTAGACCTGTGTTTCTGCAGAATGGGGCTCCACAAGGTCGATGTTATGGGGACTCAGATTTCTAATCATTAGAATTGTTCACAGGAGGAATGGGCTGCCTTGTAAGGGAGTGATCTCACCAGTGAGAAATTTCAAGCAAAAACTAGATGATGTCCTGTCATAAGGTTAGAAAAAGTACCCCTCCTGTGTCAACGAAAAAAAATGTCACCTGCCATATCAGTAAACAAAGGATGCTGCAGCCATCGAGCCATCACATTATAGCCGCCCCCGCGGTGAGCCCTGAGGAAATTCAGGATGGAGAAGGGAGGATATTGGCCCTAGGTAGTTAAGGTGCATATTAAAGGAATTACTTCAATGAGCCCAGACTACTGCATCTTCCCATACACAGAAAAGGGCTAAATTCATTAACAGACATTAATCCATGTCTGGTTTTCTTTCATTAACATTAAATCTTTTGAAGTTCCGACTACCTGGTCTTTGTTGCAAAAACTCCTATGTAACCTGGCTTTTCCCTCACCTCTTCAGAGCTGTCCCTCAGAGCGGTATGAGAGCCTGTCTCCTGGGCTTAAGTCCTCACTTTTGTCCTCCAAATACAACATAATTCTCAACTTTTAGGTTGTCTGCTTCTTTTCAGTCGGCGCTTGTAATGCTCAGATGTGGCATTCTCCACTAGGATCTCAGGAGCGCTGGGGAGTACACAGACCAGCAGGACTGGGTCCCAGGCAATGAACAAGGAGGGAGCAATGATGAACACAATGGGCCAGACGAGGGAGACCTGACACTGTCTCAGATGCAGAGCCCATCACGGGCTTCCTCCTCCTGCAAGATCAGCTCCTCCAGGTTGGTTTCTACACCCTTCTGGTCACATCTTTTCATTCACTTCAGCTTATCAAATCTCTCTCCTGGCAGAACCAGAAATGTTTTCTCCAACCAGGTGCCACTGAAAGCTCTGTGTTCTGATCCCACCAGGAACAGACCTCACCAGGGGCCACTGGTGAAGCCACGAGTTAAGGAAAACCTACTGAGAACAGGATCCTGTCTCATTCTTCTGGGCCCTGGCTTGCTGGGTGCGGAGCTGTGGTGTGGTGACCACTGGAGACCTCCCTGGCCCACCTGGTGGTGTGGAAGGAAGCTCTTGGGGAGTCTGGGAGAGAGACTCCAACAAGTCTGTTTGAGAAGCTCCAACCACATAAAAGCAGATGCTGGGCCCCTTGGTTTTCTCCCATTTGTGCTCCAGGGCACTCCTAATCCACATGTTTCCTACTAATTTACCCTTCATTCATCAAGATATTATTTGGTAAGAGCTTTTTGATGTCTGAGATGCTTGATGAGTCTCTTAAGCCCTTTCCCACTTTGTACCACGAAATTGTGTGCTCCCGGCGCTTATGCGAGCAGGAGGTAGGAAGAGAAGGTGTTGTGCTTTGCAGCCGCAGAAGGAGGACAGCCTTGCAGACAGTCCCCGCCCAGCCTGCAGGCCAGCGCGATTATGCCAGGTGCAGGAAGGCACACCACTTTCTCTACTGTGTTCTTTGGGTCCTGCCTCTCGGGGCGGGGCGGGGGGGGTCCCTCTCCTTCGGAAATTCGGTAAATCATCCCGCTCCTTTACTCCCTCCTTGACCAACTGTTTAATGAGCACTGTTTAATGACAATGGGCATTGACCCGGTGTTGGGCATCCAAATATGAACAACGCTCAGCTCTTGCCCTTGAACAACTCACATCCTAGCGGAGAAGAGAATTGCATAGACCATTCCAGAAAGGGCAGTGGGTACAGTACCGATGGAGTGCAGGACATTATAGAATAAAGGAGGGCACCCACCCCAGACTAGGATGGAAAAGATGTGTCAGGGAAGGCTTTTGAGGCTCTCCAGAAGCAATGAAGTCGTCTTAAGACACAAGGTATAAATTCTCTGCTGTTTATTTAACGTCCCTCCGACCAACCAATTGCAATATTTCATAGATAAAGAAGGGAAAGGGGTGAAGAAAAGGAGGCACTTGAAAATACTCGGTGGTCAAGGCTTGATCTAGATGCTTTAAATGAGGGATACTCTGGGCTTCCCTGGTGGCGCAGCAATTGAGAGTCCGCCTGCCGATGCAGGGGACACGGGTTCGTGCCCCGGTCCGGGAAGATCCCACGTGCCGCGGAGCGGCTGGGCCCGTGAGCCATGGCCGCTGAGCCTGCGCGTCCGGAGCCTGTGCTCCGCAACGGGAGAGGCCACAACAGTGAGAGGCCCGCGTACT
>NW_006798732.1:1602748-1606947 GCF_000442215.2 Lipotes vexillifer | reverse complement strand
AGCGGCTAGGCCTGTGAGCCATGGCCGCTGAGCCTGCGTGTCTGGAGCCTGTGCTCCGCAACGGGAGAGGCCACAGCACTGAGAGGCCCGCATATCGCAAAAAAAAAAAAAAAAAAAAAATGAGGGATACTCTGCTTTCTTAATGTCATGATGTGATAGTCCATCTGATGTTTTCATTAAGAAACACAAGCTCTGACCCCCAGCCCAGGAGTCACTCCAGCAGCTGCAGGCCAGCCCCAGGCTCCAGGGCACCAGCTCTATAAGCCAGGCTGTGCTGCAGTGGTCTGGCTGTTGACTGGCTGAAAATACACGGGATTTCACATGCTGGTATATTTCATGTGCATTTCAAGGACAATTTTAAGAAAAATTATTTTAGCCTCACCTATGTGAATCAGAGATCTTTGGTGCAGGCTTCAAACTCCATCTTTATTCATCTGCCTCAATTACCAACAGATTTTCTTAATTTTTTTCTGATAATAGAAATAACATCTTAATAGTAGGAATTTTAGTTGATTAAATAAAAACGTAAAGAAGAAAATCAAAATTACCCACCGTATTACCTAGATAACCAATGAAAGGTTTTGGAATTTACCTCTCTGATTACTTTCGGTAAGTCAAATGCTGTGTCGGAGTGTGTGAAGGTTTTAAGCCTCATGATAAATAGCCTACAGAAGGTTTTCCTTTTTTTTTCAGTTATACATATGTATTTTTTTATACTCTTTTCCATGATGGTTTATCACAGGATATTAAATAGAGTTCCCTGTGCTCTGCAGTAGGACCTTGTTGTCTCTCCATTCTCTGTGTAATAGTTTGCATCTGCTCATCCCAAACTCCCAATCCTTCCCTCCCCACCCACCTTGGCAACCACAAGTCTGATCTCTATGTCTGTGAGTCTGTTTCTGCTTTGTAGATAAGTTCATTTGTGTCATATTTTAGGTTCCACATGTAAGTGATATCATATGGTATCTGTCTTTCTCTTTCTTGCTTACCTCACTTAGTATGATCATCTCTAGGTGCATCCGTGTTGCTGCAAATGGCATTATTTCGTTCCTTTTTTATGGCTGAGTAGTATTCCATGTATATATACCACACAGAAGATTTTCTTCAAATGATTGGACCTCCTCATTCCGTAATTTCAAGTCTCAGGGTCAAAAATTGCCCTAAACTAACCATGAGTTTTTACATCCAATTAATGGCCAGCTGATCAGATAGGTCCAGCCCCAGGAGGCATAGAGGGTTTGGGCGAGGTAACCTGGTTTACACATTTTAGTCGTTCTAGGTCCAATCTATCCTTTGCCTATAGGACCTTGTGACCAGTCTTCCATAGCTGCTGATGCCAGACTTTGAATTATGGGAGGGTCATGGCATCCCAACCCCCCCCTTTATTTATTTTTTTTAATTTTTAAAATGAATTTATTTATTTTATTTTTGGCTGTGTCGGCTCTTCATTGCTGCGTGCGGGCTTTCTCTAACTGTGGCGGGTGGGGGTTACTCTTCATTGCAGTGCACGGACTTATTGCGGTGGCTTCTCTTGCTGCGGAGCATTGGCCCTAGGCATACGGGCTTCAGTAGTTGTGGCACATGGGCTTAGTTGCTCCGCAGCATGTGGGATCTACCCGGACCAGGGCTGGAACCTGTGTCCCCGGCACTGGCAGGCGGATTCTTAACCACTGCACCACCAGGGAAATCCCCACCCCCCCTTTAAATACACAAAATGTTACCAACTCTTCAGAAGATCTAGAAGAACCCTATTTTCCATCTAAAAGGAAGGAGTCATGAGACTTACTTGTGATATATGTGGAAAAGCAGAAGACAGAACTTTCTTTTTCTTTCTAAAAACTGAAAGGAAAACCAACTTCATTCCTTTCAAAGCATGATAAATCCCTGTATTAACTTTTTTCTCAAAAGAGGAATAGCATTTTCTTATCTACTAATGTGCTAATGTGTTCTTTGTGCTTGGGGTCAAACTTTGAATTAGCCTTGCAAATTCACGTTAAAGTTTATCTTCAGTCTTGTTTGAATTCTTTATCACTCAGAATTCAGTATCGCTCATATATACCATAATTAACTCAGAACTGAATATCACTCAATATATATCTTTTTGTAAAAGTGGCAGAGAAATAACTGTGACCAAGGAGAGAAATAAATAGCAGGGTGCTGTGTGACCTTTCATGGGTTTTATGACCTCTCTGTGCTTCAGTTTCCTCATGGTGAAATGGGGACAATAAGAGTACCTACTTGTGGAAGATTGAAAAATGTCCACAATCCTTCACTCCTTGTGTCCAAACCCTTTGCGACGTGAGCTTGCAGTTCTTTCCATCAAGTATGTAATGAAGTCTATTTCCCATTCCCTTTACTCTTATCTGAACCTGTGACTTTCTTTGGACAATAAAGTATGACAGGAGTGTCAGTGCCAGTTCTAACCGGAGCCCTGAGGGGCCTTGGCTGCTTCTCCTGCCTCTCAGAACTCTGCCCGGCCATCACGTGAACAAGCCCCAGTCAGCCCTCCGTCAAACAGCATCTGACCACACAGGCAAGAATGAGCCCAGTCAAGACCAGAAGAACCATCTGGCTAAGCCCAGCCCAAATGACTGAGCCGCAGAATCATAAGCTAAAAAATGCGTATTTTTTTTACACCATTGCACTTTGAGGTAGTTTGTTTGGCAGCAAACACTGATAGACAATATCATGTACAAAAATGAGAATTATAGGCTTACTGAGATGTTGAAAGATCAGTATTTGTAAGATATTGATAACTGTTCCCTGTTCTATGTAAATTCTAAGTGTTTGTTTTCATGATCGTTATCGTTAATAAGGTTTTAGGAAATCCACATAGTTCCACGATCTATTTGGAAAGAACAAAAACAAAAGTCTCAAATATTGGCTTTAGAAGGATATTTTGACTTGTGTTTCAGCTCACATCCAACTATGGTCAGTAAATTAGTGGATTTATCTCTGCCGATATTTTTGTTGCAATACTAATGTTTCCCAGCGTGACTGAGATCTTTTGGCACATGAACAAGTAGTTTTGCTGAAAGACAAGGCTTTAATCTTACAAGTACTTACTCTTTTGCCAGGGAAATTATACTTGTTTGAACTTTTCAAAAACAAGCATAATTTTGATTTGCGTGGACACCCCCTGGTTACTAGTGTATTATGTTGAGAGCAGACATGTCATAAGCAAAATCTACTCATTTCACTCTGTGTGCTGGAAATCAGCTGAGTCATCCAGAGTGACGTTAAATATAATTTCAGAATTGAAAAGAGTTCTTGTTCTTTCCTGTGGTAACAAGTGCTTTAATATATATTTATAGTTTAGTATAATTATTCATTATGTTACGTTATAACAATTACTGTTTTTAGGAACATAACTTCCCTACAACTTATTCGAAGTGATTCTATATGATTACCTGTGTAACAGAAAATCTAGAGAATTGCAAATCAGCTCAAGAAATGGCATCTAGGATTGCTTTTTCATAAATTTCAGAGACCAGAGGTACCCTCTCTGCTTACTTTAGTAAGTACAGAAGATTGCCAAGGGCTGCTAGAAGACAGCTCATTTGCCAAGTCTTACATTATAATTTTTCTCTATCATCCCCTGTTAGTAAAGCAAACTTCACTTTATAAATAATAAGACCTCACCATTGCCTCAAAATAATCGTATACATCATGTCACTGTTGTTTTAATCCCCCAACTATCTAGAGAGGTAGACCAGATATCTGTGATTATCTCCATTTTACAAAACAAGCAAATGAGAGAGAGAACTGGTATCCTCAAGGCGCCTTCCTGGCAAGTGGCATCACTGGGTCAAAGCCAGTTTTTCTGATTCCAAGTGTGGGGCTCCTTCAACAATACATCATCCAGCTCTTCATAGAGCCCTGAATGACGAAAAGACAGATGTGGCCAGAAAACAGTCAGGCACATCTAATTTTGAATCCTGGCCTGTCCACATATTAGCTAGGTGACATTGGACAAGCTATTTAACCTCTCGCTGAACATCATTTTTCATATATAGAAGAGGGGTGATGTTATGTGCCTCATGGAAGTTTAGTGAAGATTAAATTATCTATTTAAAGTGCTTAGCACTGTAAGTACTTAATTAAATGTTAATTGTTGTTACGATTTTGGTGTTATTCTTGCTATTATTAGCCTGCTGGCTGGATGGAGTAGTTAGGGGTCTCGGGGTCTGAAACCGCTC
>NW_006798732.1:1588335-1602717 GCF_000442215.2 Lipotes vexillifer | reverse complement strand
CCGCTCTTCACACTGTTGTAGGGATGCCAATTTCCCCCATTCTCTTCCCCAGAGATAAATCTAATCTTGTGGGAAAATAAGTCTGAATTACATTAGTAATTCTGAATTACTCTGAAGATTTGTGTTTTCTATATTCTTTCAACCCCAAAGCTTAAACTACCCTCTTGCATTTATAACCTGAGAACTGGGTTGCCCTTCTCACGGCCAGTGTTTTAGCTCAGCTGAAAGGAATAAGGAACAATTCTGAGACTGAACCATGCCTCCTTATAGGACTAAAGCAATAGGAAGAGAGTGTATTTTGGTAGGTGATTTTATATTAATTTGTGACTACTTTTTACCTTATCTGTGGTTGATAACATTAAACTCCAAATGGTCTCTGAGGATGAGTTAGAATAATGGTCCATCTATGTTAGAGCAGCTGCCTTCTTGGTTGGTCACTAGCACTTTCTTGTGTCAAATATCCCACGGACAATTTTTTTAAACTGATAAATACATAAGACTGTGTCTCTGTATTGAAAATCTCATGGCATAGGACTCTGGAGCTCATCTGGTTACAAAACTGCTGCATATGAAAGAGGTTTGACATCCTAGCTGATTTTTTTTTAAGGTTTCAGCTCTCTTTTCCAAAAGATACTCAAGGGAGTGGAAGGGTGCCCAAACGGAGATAGGAAAGGGCTAGGCTACATTATTCCCCCAAATAATCCTTCCCCTAAAAAGTCAAATGCACGTGAGGCATTTTGCAGTTACAAATGTAATATCTGACTAAGGCAAGCATCACCAAAGTATAGTAAGACCATGGGGTGAAAGTTGTCGGGAGGGGACAGTCACGGGGTCTCAAACGCTACCCCTCAGATTATTAATCATTTACAGAAAAGGAAAGTTACCTTCATAATGGAGAAATCTGTTGGATAAGAAATCCAACTTAGTAAATATAATAATGGAACACACTTCAGTTACTTTCTGATGTGATACACAGAGAAAGATTCAACATCACCTGTGTGGTACTCTTCCCCTCAAACACATAAACTGAATCTCATCAAGAAGAAATAATCAGCTATATCCAAATTCTGTATCATTCCACGTATCCAGATTCTCTGACATGCCACAAACCATTTGGCCTGGACTCTTCAAAACTGTCAAAGTCATGGAAGAAAAAAAAAAATGAGGGAATTTTCTGGATTAAAGGAAAATAAAGAGAAATGACAACTGAATGGTATCTGTCATCTTTGATTAGATCCTGCACCAAAAACAAACAAACAAACAAATGCTATAAAGTATAACTATAGGTTAGATGATGTTATTGATTCAATGTTTAATTTCTGGAGGCAATAACATAACAACATAACTTACTTTTAAATAGTTAGGCAAATATATACACATTTGTGTGTATATATACACAAAAAATTGCATATACAATTGTGTCTTGAGAGAGTCAGATACAGAGAGAAAGCAAATGGGCTGAAATGGTTTTTAAAATGCAGGTGAGGGAGGACAGCTCAGTTGACAGGGTTCCTGCAGAAAGGCCTAGGGCTTGGCAACAGCCTGGCTTCCAGATGAGATCAGAAGGGCACCACTGGCCCATCCCACGGACAGAGATGGCCGATATCTTCCTAACTTACATGCTGTTTCTTCAAGACACTCCCAAGTTTGCTCATAAAATGAGGCTCCCACAACATCTTAATCTTTCACATGCTGGTTTTCCTGAGAGAGTACTACTTTATTTCGTACTACGGCCCTTGAGCCAGACTGCTGTGGTTTTAATCCAGGCTGTTAATTTACTAGCAGCATGTGTGGATTTGGGCAAGTGACTTGATCTCTCCCAGTTGCAGTATCCACACTCATAACAGGGGTGTAAAAGGAATAACTATCTCATAGGATTATTTGGGGGAATAAAGGAGGTAAAGAAATGGAGTCTTGGCACAATGTCACAATGCCTTGGGCATAGGAAGACTCAACAAATACTTGTTATTACTAATATTAGTATGCATGCAGCTCAGAGCTTGCCCATGAAAGCTACAACAAGAAAAGTAAGGAACAAATATGTATCGGGCACCTACTGTGTGTTAGGCACTGTTATTGTTCAATGACCAACAGTAAAGGACCACTTCCCTGATGAAGTTTACATGGTAGCCCACACTTACATAAGCCAGGATAATTCAGAGTAACTTACAGGTATTAACGTGTTTAATTCTCAGAACACCTCTGGCTCTAAAGGTCTCATCTCAAACTTTCTGCCTAGTGGCTGGACTTGGTGGACATTTCTGGGGCTTTTGAAAACTAATTGAGTCAACATTGAGGTGTATAGGAGAGGAGTAGTTTGTTTTGCTGTATTTTGTTTTTGTCTTTCCAACTCTGTGAAACTGTTTAATGACAAAATCATTTTCTGGTTGAGCTGGCAGCTAAGGATCCAACAGAAATAATTGATGAAGTGCATTCATTATTTTTAGGTAAATGATATTCCCTGGGGTGGGGTAAGGGCAGAAGAGACTAACGGGAAAGTGAAACAAAGAAAAAACTCAATCTCCCTTTCTTACATATTTTAAGAAGCTTAGCTCACGAGGTCCAGGACGGATCTCCCCATTCTTGTCAAGGTCACCATGGTTCTACTGCCTGGAGAAGAAAAAGCACTTGGCATTTAAAGGAAGGCACAGCTCTGTATCATATTCTCAAGTCTGAATTTGTCCCAGCTCTCCGCCAGTGGCTCTCCACTCAGCTGCCTGGCTAGACCGGCCTTGTTGTGACCAGGCATGAGTCACAGGGGGAAATGCTGTAAGCTTGTCGACAGTCTGTCATCATTCCCTTCCTTGCAAAGCCAGACCTGAAGACATGTCTTTGTTGATCATTTTTGATGTGTTGATGAAGGCTACACATCTCTAGAAACCTCAAGACACCTTTCCAAATACTTTTCCTTTTTCATTTTATAAACCTCTGAGTATTTTCCAGGAAAATATTATCCGTATGTTTCTGTTTTGTGTCCACTTACTTCATCCTACTGTTTAGTAAGAAAAATTGGTATTCTCCAAGAAGTCTCATAATTTTTCTTTTCTTTCCATTGAGAGAAAGGGTGGCCACAGTCTTAACCAAGTTCAAGGATGGCTGGAGACTCAAAGCCATAGGCTTTTTTAATTTTTTTTTTGGCTGCGTTGGGTCTTTGTTGCTGAGCGCAGGCGTTCTCTGGTTGCAGTGAGCAGGGTCTATTCTTTGGTGTGGTGCATGGGCTTCTCATTGTGGTGGCTTCTCTTGTTGCAGAGTACGGGCTCTAGGCGTGCGGGTTTCAGTAGTTGTGGCACGTGGGCTCGGTAGTTGTGGCTCGTGGGCTCTAGAGTGCAGGCTCAGTAGTTGTGGTGCGCGGGCTTAGTTGCTCCACGGCATGTGGGATCTTCCTGGACCAGGGTTCAAACCCATGTCCCCTGCATTGGCAGGCAGATTCTTAACCACTGCGCCACCAGGGAAGTCCAAAGCCACAGGCTTTTAATTTTGCAAATACTATTTTCTTCTTCCTAATCAAAGAGACCAGGGTGAATACTCACAGAAGGCAAAACCATTTTAATAGCAGGTTGGACAAAACAGAAAGACCCAAGTAAATTAACCATCACACAATTTATATTCTGTTGACAATGTTTTCCTGAGTACTTAAAATGTTCTTATCCTCTAACCCACAAAATTCTACTTCTAGAAAATTGTCCTAAGGGCAAATTCGGAGATATACAAAGAGATTAAATTTATATGAAACTAAATATCCAACGATATGTTATTGGTAAACTATTGGTAAATTATAGCATGTCCAAAACATGAAATACTACACAGCCATTAATGAGCACTTAGTGACATAGGAAAATGTTAGTAACACATTAAGTAACGAGGCAAGCTACACAAACATGGCTCGAGAGTTGTTTAAAAGTTAATGGGAGGGAATAAAGTGGTGAATGTTTAGCTGTGCCTTCCACTGCCGTCTGTGGGATCTTTGCTCTCGAATGAAAGGGAAATTCCTTCTGTGTCCCAAGAGCTTGTTTCTGGAGAGTTGGGACTCTACACTCAGAGGACAGTTAACAAAGCTTTGTTTTAAAAGCCCAAGACCTTTGGAAGGATAGAGGTTGTAGCTTTGGAGAAGGAAAGAATGTTGGCTGTCCTGGAGGAATTGGAGTCTTCGGGACTGGGAGGGAACGAAAAAGGTGGCAAGTTTCTATGGGAGCTGAAGCCTGGGATCTTACTGCAGCTCCCAGGAGGAGGGGCCCGGGTGACAGCGTGACTCCCAGGGACGCTCAAGCATTTGTGTTACGCGTGATGGCTTATCCTCGTCTCTACCTTCCCCTACTGGGTCACTCCCACTAGGATACAAACATGTTCTGGTACCTTTCACTTCAGAACAGCCACCTTCCTAACCCCGTATTTCTCCTCCCCTACCTCCCCGTTGCTAAAAGTTTGCCCATAGTGGGCGGGCTCCCCTGCCCTGCCCATGCCCTCCCCAACCCACGGCCATCTGTGTGCGCCCATCCCAGGGGTACACAGGGTGGGAAACTGCTCTCCTTATGGTCACCCAGGACCTCTCCATTCCCCTTCCTCATGGCTCTCCACCTCCCCGGCTTCATTCAACCACTCAGACTGTCTAGAAACGTCAGCTGCTCTTGCTTCCGGGACACCGAGCCCTCCTGGATTTCCTCTGTCTCGCTGGTTAATCCTCCCCATGCTCATTGGCTGACCCCTCCTCACCAAATTCTAAATGTGGATGTGAAAGAACTCAACCTGCCTCTCCTTCCTTTCCCTTCCTTCTCTCCCTCGGTAATATCTACTTTTCAGAAATTTAAATAGCATTTTTACTCAAGATCATTTTCACACTCGTGTAAATCTAGATATCCTGACCTTTTCTTTCTTTTTTTTTTTTTTTTTTTTTGCGGTACGCGGGCCTCTCACTGTTGTGGCCTCTCCCATTGCGGAGCACAGACTCCAGATGCACAGGCTCAGCGGCCATGGCTCACGGGTCCAGCCGCTCCACAGCACGTGGGATCTTCCTGGACTTCCTGGCTTCCTGGCACCAACCCATGTCCCCTGCATTGGCAGGCGGACTCTCAACCACTGCGCCACCAGGGAAGCCCCTCAAGTTTTTACAATTTGTATGGTAACACAAAAGACCCCGAATAGCCAAAGCAATCTTAAGAAAGAAAAATGGAGCTAGAGGAACCAGGCTGCCTGACTTCAAACTACACTACAAAGCTACAGTAATCAAGAGAGTACGGTACTGACACAAAAATAGAAATATAGATCAATGGTACAGGATAGAATGCCCAGAGAAACCCACATGCATATGGGCACCTAATTTATGACAAAAGTGGCAAGAACATACAATGGTGAAAAGACAGCCTCTTCAATAAATTGTGCTGGGAAAACTAGACAGCTACATGTAAAAGAATGAAATTAGAACACTACCTAACACCATACACAAAAATAAACTCTAAATGGATTAAAGACCTAAATGTAAGACTGGACACTATAAAACTCTTAGAGGAAAACATAGGAAAAACACTCTCTGACATAAAGCACAGCGAGATCAAGATCTTTTTTGACACACCTCCTAGAGTAATGAAAATAAAAACAAAAATAAACAAATGAACCTAATTAAACTTAAAAGCTTTTGCACAGCAAAGGAAACCACAAGGAAGACAAAAAGACAACCCACAGAATGGGAGAAAATATTTGCAAATGAAACAATGAGCAAAGGATTAATTTCCAAAATATGCAAACAGTTCATGGAGCTCAATATTAAAAAAACAAAAAACCCAATTTAAAAATGGGTGGAAGACCTAAATAGACATTTCGCCAAAGAAGACATACAGATAGCCAAGAGGCACATGAAAAGCTGCTCAACATCACTCATTATTAGAGAAATGCAACTCAAAACTACAACAAGGTATCACCTCACACCGGTCAAAATGGCCATCATCAAAAAATCTACAAACAATAAATGCTGAAGAGGGTGTGGTGAAAAGGGAGCCCTCCTGCTCTATTAGTGGGAATGTAAATTGATACAGTCACTATGGAGATTAGTGTGGAGGTTCCTTAAAAAACTAAAGATAAAACTACCATACGACCCAGCAATCCCACTACTGGGCATATACGCAGAGAAAACCATAATTCAAAAAGAGACATGTACCACAGTGTTCATTGCAGCACTATTTACAATAGCCAGGACATGGAAGCAACCTAAGTGTCCATCGACAGATGAATGGACAAAGAAGATGTGGCACATATATACAATGGAATATTACTCAGCCATAAAAAGAAACGCAATTGCGTTATTTGTAGTGAGGTGGATGGACCTAGAGTCTGTCATACAGAGTGAAGTAAGTCCGAAAGAGAAAAACAAATTCGTATGCTAACGCATATCTATGGAATCTAAAAAAAATGGTGCTGATGAACCTGGTGGCAGGGCAGGAATAAAGCCCCAGACATAGAGAATGGACTCGACGGCATGGGAAGGGGAGGGGAAGATGGGCACAGTGAGAGTAGCATTGACATGTATACACTACAAATGTGAAATGGGTGGCTAGTGGGAAGCAGCCGCATAGCACAGGGAGATCAGCTCCGTGCTTTGTGACCGCCTAGCAGGGTGGGAGGGAGGCTCAAGAGGGAGGGGATACTGGGATGTATATATACGTATAACTGATTCACTTTATTGTACAACAGAAACTAACACAACATTGTAAGCAATTATCATTGACATGTATACACTACAAATGTGAAATGGGTGGCTAGTGGGAAGCAGCCGCATAGCACAGGGAGATCAGCTCCGTGCTTTGTGACCGCCTAGCAGGGTGGGAGGGAGGCTCAAGAGGGAGGGGATACTGGGATGTATATATACGTATAACTGATTCACTTTATTGTACAACAGAAACTAACACAACATTGTAAAGCAATTATACTCCAATAAAGATGTAAAAAAAAAAAAATAGCAAGAAACAAAATTGGCTCTCATATTTCATATCGAGGCATTCCTATAAAGTGAAAAAACCTAATCCTCATATTAGTTGTAAATAATACATCTTTATTATACAGTAAAACTTGGGAATTAATAAGTATGATATAAAACTGCAGCTTGTAAACATTGAATGCATTATTTATTAATTTTGATTTTTACTTGTATGTTTTGAATTTTTTTAGAAATAATTTTAGACACATGAAAGTATCCAAATTAGTGTAGAGAGTTCTTTTCTTTTATTAATTCTTATTGGCGTATAGGTGCTTTACAATGTTATGTTGGTTTCTGCTGTACGGCAAAGCGAATCAGTTATACGTATACATATATCCGCTCTCTTTTAGATTTCCTTCCCATTTAGGTCACCTCAGAGCACAGAGTAGAGTTCTGTGTGCTATGCAGTAGGTTCTCATTAGTTATCTATTTTACGCTTAGTGGTGTGTATATGTCAGTCCCAATCCCCCAATTCGTCCCATACCCCTTCTCCCTTGGTATCCGTACATCTGTTCTCTACATCAGTACAGAGAGTTCTAATGTACCCTTCCCCCTGCTTCCCCTGGTGGTGACAAGTTACACACTCAAAGTTCACTATCAATTGTCAGAACTTTATTTGGATTTCACCACTTTTCACAGGCACCAATTGTGTGTATGTGTTTCCATCAGATTTTATCAAACATATTTATAGATGCATGTAACCACCACCATGGCCAGGATACAGAATTGTTCCGTCATGACAAAGAAACTCCCTCAAGCTGTCCCTTTATAGTCACATCCTCCCAGGTGGTTGCTTAATCCCTGGCAACACCTGATCTGTCCTCTCTCTATAATTATGTCACTTTGAGACTGTCATATACCTAGAATCATACCTTTTGAAATTGGCATTTTTTTTGCTCAGAGCCTATTTTCCCCCCATCTTTCAAGTATCCTGCTCTCCAGGAAAGTGGTCTGCACGACCACCTAGAATTGGGGGGTGGACAACGGTATCGCAAAAGGACCAAAATAAGAATAATTTGGTGTGTCAGTGATTTGGTCTACTAACCTTGAAAAATAGATAATACCTTTCATATTGTGTTGGAGATGAAGATCTGTCATGAAAATTTTTCATGATGTCTGGCATCTCTGGGCTCCTTGTGGAAATATTCCCAGGACATAAAACCCGTCTCTCTATCTTTGTCTCTCTCCTCCAAATCCACTTCTTCCTCCTTCAGCTAAACCACTAGCCCCTCTCACCTGACCTTCCAATAAGTCTCTGAACCCTTCCCTCTGTTTCCTTTCTTATCCTTCAGTAATCCACTCCCAGTAGCAGCTCATGGCACCTGTGATCCATGTCTGGTCTCAGCTCTGAAAACACCTCTTTAGAGGGACTTTCTCTGACAGTCTAATCCCTCCTTCCCTACCCCCACCCCTCCCCAAATACTCGACCTCAGTAAATATTTATTGATTGAATGAATAACTAAATGAATACTCATGTGGCTAAAGAACTGCTCCCAAAGTGGAATAAGCAAGACAGCTGTCCTTACCACACTGTACAACTGCTCAGAAAATGCAGGAGGGCATGGAGAATGGCTACAGCACGTGGGGATACTGGCCAGATCTTGTTGATGATTTTAAAATCCATCCACATACACTGTGGAAAATGCTGTTGAAACTTGCGTGGTTATGATGGTTAGGATGTTGGCTTTCACCTAAACTGCCTGGAAAATAAAGATTGCTTTCCCTGCCCTCTCGTTGCTGATTTGATTTCTTTACATGTACAGTAACCAGCCACTTGTAAACTCCTAAGCCACATGCCAGGGGGAAGCACATGGCAAAAAGAGGCAAGTTTCGAGCCAGTGCAGAGGAGGAATTCCTCCAAATCAGCTCAGGTCTGTGGGTTCACCCGAGGCACAAAACGCTAGTTGGCTCTAACATCCTTATGGCAAAGCCCAGCCAACTCTACTGGATTGAATATTTCCTGCTTCAGCAAGAAATTTCTGGACTGAGCTATTGATGGATGGCGTGGGATAGGGGTAGATATTTGGCATTTGGGCACAAGGCAACTATTGATGGATGGCGTGGGATAGGGGTAGATATTTGGCATTTGGGACCACAAGGCAAAATGAATTAATGTTTTGTAGGGAAAAGAGATTTTTCTCAGTAAAGAAAATTAAAGGCTTCTTTCTTCAAAGAAAAGAAGTGAGATGAGATTTTCTGTTCCTAAATGAGGAAAAAAATGGTCCTCCACATAAAATATTTCTGTACCATCCCGATAAGACCAGGATTGGTCTTGAGGCGCAGACTGCAGGAGATCTCATTAAGGATACATACCTCTGTGTCCAGGGAGTCATAGCACAGGGACAAACTAAAACATCCGAGGAAGCCAGTTTATCTCACTAGGCATCACTGTCATCTGGAAAACAGGGCTGTTGGGAAATGGCCACCAAGGTAGGGACAGTGACATGCAGAGTGTGAGTTACTCTTCCTTGATGCTGTATATTCATTCTTTCACCCATCAGATAATGACTGCCTCTACCATGAGAGTGAAGGGCACTGGACCAGGTACCACAGGGGATTTCATGATGCCTGAGACACACCTTCTGTCTTCAAGAAACTCACCATCTAAGTACAGGAAAGTTACAGGGAAGATGTCTTTGAAAGTCTCAGGAAGACAGAACTTATTTTACCTGGCTGAGGTAAGAAATAGCTAAAAGGGGACAGGAAGTGAATCAGAAAATTCTTTGTAAGAGGTGACACCTGTAAGGGAACTTGCAAGATGGGTGGGGTTTGGCCAGGAGGGCATGTAGCCGAAGGGAATTCCTCACAGGTGGAGGCATTCACAAAGTCACCAGCAGAAGACCATCTCCCTGAGAAGGCAGAAGGGGACGTGGAGAAAATTGGTTGCAGTTCTTCTGAAAAGAGCAGAGAAGGAGCTGTAGGAAAAGGCTCACTTCTTTGATTCATGATCAGTAATGACATCAGCTTCGATTTGCAATATATAGACCAAGACTGTATACAAGGCCCCAGAGTCCAGTCCAGCAAAAATAGCTTGAGGAGACAAGCCAATAAATGCCCCGAAGAGGTTTGCATTGCAGGCTCAGAACTGTCTCAAGTTGAAGGTGGGCATGTGCCAACTTCACTGCTTCATCTCCCAGTGACTTTCTCTGAGCCACGTCACTGGCTTCTCCTGAATTACGAACGAGATCAATTAAAGTTCAGCTTCGGGAACGTCCTAGAGGCTTTAGAGGCAGGAATTCATACGAGGCTAAGTGTACAGGCTTTTGGAGTCAGTTTGTCCATATTTTAATGGTAACTCTTCCGGCTGCTGGCTTAGTAAACTTGGACAACTAATTTAACCTTCTTAAGTCCACTTCCTTGTCTCTAAAAATGGGGTTGATAAGAGTATACATTTCATGGGCTTAATGTTTAAAGGCTAAATAAGAATATTTGTACAAGACTTAATTCAGTTTCAGCAAAATTTCAACAAAATTTCAGAACAATTTTGTTCTAGTATGAATAAGCAACTGGTGGCCAGCTAATCCGGAAGTGGATGCTACACGTTGCTACAGACGAAAGCCTGGCGATGAGGGTCACTAACTGACTCAAGAGATCCAACATACCGAGGCATCATTATATGACTCAGAGTACAGAATAAACCACCTAAAGGAGAGCCAGCTTGCGAGCCTGAGCTTTTCGGCTCTGGGTCGGAAGAGATGACATGTAGAGACGAGCTGGAAAATATCATTCACCTGGAAAATTTTGAGCGGAGTCCACCTCTGTCTCTGTCTCTCTCTCCATCAACTTTCTGGAAAGTGATCCCTCCCTATGTGAAAGTTTGGGGCATAGAGGGACCCTCCATAAGTAATCCTCTCACTCATCTTTGGAAGCAGCCCTCCCAGAATTGCCAACAGAATTGCTCCATTATTCATGCCTTTCAAATGAAATTAATATCTCCCAGGGCTCATTTACCTTAAGGCTGTTCCTCTGATTTTTTTTTTTTTCATCCAAGGTGTCCACTAGATAATCGGGTAGACCTTTCAGGCAGTGGGGTCTTAGAGCATCCAAGCTTTTTGTACCTCCCCACGCCTGAGTCATTTATTGTAATATTCTTTTTCACTGGAATTTTAACACCTTCATTTAAAACAAGAAGTGAGGCAACTTCACACAAGATATTTTAGAACCTATAAACATCTCGCTCAACACGCACCTCCAAGTTCACTTTCGCTTGCCTGTGGGAATGGAGTAAAACGTACAGTTTATCCAGGAAGGGTCATGCCAAATGGGGACAAAGCACTTTGTTTAAAGAGCAGGGATCTTATTACTTACAACCCTCACCTTCTGGCCCTGGTTAATGCAGTAATTACTCTCTTAAATTTCCCTTTATTTAACATCATCCATCCTGCCTTCTTTTGTTACCATTATTTAACTAACTAAACAGACCAAATACAATACCGAGGGCTAAAGGAGGCATGGATCCAACTTGCAGAAACCTGCTTTTAATTTAGGATTATGGGGCCAGTTTCCTAGAAATTGTCGCATTTTTAAAGAAAATGTATTTTCCTTCTTTATGTCAAGAGATGGCTGATCTAATTAAATTCAGTTTAATCTAATAATGAGTATATTAGTGCTGTCTTCAAAATTAACATTTCAATCCCAAATCCAAACTTTAATCATCAGATATGTATTCTTGCTAGCCTAAATTAAAAATTGAATTATCAAATTCCCATAAGAACTTTCTCCACTCTCATGGAGACCTGTTAGAAGGTATGAGATGAAAAGATAAAGCAAAATTACATTGGCCACCAGTGAATCATTTTGGCCAATGACCACTATGAATCATTTTCTAAAGAGATACTGACACATAAAACTACTGGGAAGATTAGGGAGCTCTCTGTAAGCTCCTGGAGGGTAAATGACATGATTCATTTTTGCATCTCAAGTGCTTTACGATGCATCACCGCAGAGTAGGTGCTCAGTTAATGAGTGCTGAATGGGTGTAAACTTCAGCCTTGAAAATACTAAGCAAAAGTGAGATGATCCCAAGAGGGAAGACTCTTTTCTGTTTTGTTCTCTACCGTACATAATAGGTGTTCAAGAAATACGGACTGAATAAATGAGTGACGGATGCTGATACTGACCTGGGCCCCTCATTGGGTTGCTGTATCCAGTTCATATGTGGCATCTTCAGGCCATGGAGAATCTGTGGCCCCTGAAATGCTGAAGAAGAAGTAACTGAGCAGAGGACACCCAGCCTGTTTCCAGTGCAGCACCTTTGCGGAGACAAGAAAACAGCGATCTTATAGCAGGTAATTTGGACCTTGACTGTTAGGAGGTCCAAGAATTCTGCCAAGTGTGACTGGTTAGAAATGCAATTAGAAGGCTAGATTCCATCCTTTGTCCTGCTGATAATAAGGGATGGAAGGCAGCATCTAGAAAACTAAAGAAATCACAGTGAGTTGCAGGACATTTCCACTGTAAATACATCAGGTGACTTTCATTTATTTATTTATTTATATTTATTTATTTATTTGTTTTTGCTGTGTTGGGTCTTCGTTTCTGTGCGAGGGCTTTTCTCTAGTTGTGGCGAGCGGGGGCCACTCTTCATGGCAGTACGCGGGCCTCTCACGATCGCGGCCTCTCTTGTTGCGGAGCACAGGCTCCAGGCGCGCAGGCTCAGTAGCTGTGGCTCACGGGCCTAGTTGCTCAGTGGCATGTGGGATCTTCCCGGACCAGGGCTCGAACCCATGTCCCCTGCATCGGCGGGCAGATTCTCAACCACTGCGCCACCAGGGAAGCCCCATCAGGTGACTTTAGAACTGTCTATAAATAGTCGGTTTATGCCCCAACCCAGGACAAAATGGGAGGGAGCAGCAGGACCGTCTCTGGGGAATTTCTACAGCTCTGGTGCATACAGACAATTGTTCTCTTGTTCTGTGCGTATCCAGAGTGAAGTCCATTCTCCTCTGTGTTAATATCACAGAAAAAAAGAAAGAGATGAACGTTTCAGCTCCCAAAAGATGGTTGGCTCCCCCAAGATGAGTAGACTCACCGGAAGCAAAAAGCATCTCTCACAGGAGACAGCAAAACTAAAACACCTCAATCTCAAATCTTTGTAAAAATTGATGTACCGTCGATTTATAATCTTGTGTTAGTTTCTTGACTTAAGCGATGCATGCTGTGGAGAACAGCTGCAAGCGCTGCAAAGATAAATGAAGTTCAGGATCTTCCGAGACACAAGAAGCAGAGGATGATGACATCGACAACCACAGGAATCACAGACTTCAGCAATTGCTACCGAACTCTGGTCGCGAGGACTGAGTCGTACCTCTGGACTCCCCATTAGCAGCCCCAACTTTGTTTCTGGAAACTGGATTTTAATATCACTAGTCCTTCTTCAAGTTTTCAAATAATTTCATAAAGAGGGAAGTTGACACACCTGTAGAACAAATGCATATGTCCCCCCACAGGTTTACACGAATTTGTGTGCAGAGTCAGGCGCACAGGGAAGGAAGGCTAACCACGCTGGCCTCTGAAACGGAGCTGTGTCTGGGGAGAATCACAGTAGTCGTTGAACTCAGGGCATCAAAGCTGCCTAATGATTTTCTGACATGCCTCCAGGCAGTGGGGAATAGCATGTCCAATGGGAAGCAAGGGGGGAGTCCGAAGCCCCCCAAAAAGACACAAACCCTCCTCTTTCTCTCCTTTTCTTTTTGAACTCCATAATATAATTTTTCAGCGAGGACCTTCTGAAGTCTGACTGTCAGATGGAAATTCCTGGAGGATGTGAGACTGCAGAACGCGTGACAGAGCAGGGCACGAATGTCCTTTAATGCAGATCTTTAAGGAGAGGAGAGACAGAGGGATGCTTAGACCCCTTTTCCACTCCAACTCCAAAAGCCCGGGGAAAGGAATCTCCGCTCTGCCTGGCGAGCACGGACGGAACAGAAGAAAACCAAACCACACAGGCACCTCCTAATGTGCCTGCCCCCCCGCCCCAGGAGCAAAGCTCCCCAGAGCTTTCTTCTCCCCTGCCCTGCGCACGGGCTCATCCAGCGCTCCCCCAGCCTCGGGGCAGGGGCGGCTCCGCGTCCCTCTGGGCAGCCCTGTTGCTGACGGTCCATCATGGGGCTCACCTTGTTCTGCTGTTGTTAGATTCCCTTCAGGACAGCTCCAAGGCTTCCGGGCTCCCTTCCCGTTTTCTGGAGTTGAAATTCACTTCCGTGGGAGAGCGGCCCAGAGCCCGAAGGGACAGTCAAGGTCCCGGGTGTCCCCGCCTCCGGGCGGAACCACACCCCTGGTTCCCTCCACTCTCACCAGGCAGGCCTCTGGGCGTGAGTCCCCTTCGCTTCTGGCCCTTGCTCACCTGCACACTCACCCACCTTCACACCAGGCCCAGCCTCCTTCCAGGATCAGAACACGAGACCCGCCTCGTCCTG